>NC_088993.1:9867790-10191790 GCF_963932015.1 Anas acuta
CAGGCTACGCAGCAGCAATAACTAACCAAGTAATGGAGAAGGTTTGCTGTCCTGGAGGAAATAAATGAGCTTTGTCTTCTGGAATCTCACAGGCTGACGAAACATCAGACGTGTGCCTGCCTCCTGTCTGTCTCACGTCTTGACCAAGAGCTCCTGCCGGGGTGCGAGGTTCCTCATGTGCCTGTGACCGAGGAAAGACACAGCCTCCAGCCCAGAGTCAGGACAGCCCAGCGACACAAGACATTTCCCTCCTCACACCCTGATGCCAGAGGGGTTGATTTTCAGGGGGGATTATGGCACTGAGCCCTGGTCCCCGGTCTTGGGAAAGGCAGAGGCCAGGGCCAGCCGGCAGGTTCAACATCACAGCCTGCACAGGCCCAGGAGGATGCAGTCCTTGGCCTCCTCAGCCTCTGTGCTGCCCAGAGCACAGGGGAGTTGGGAGAGCCTGAACAGCACATACTTTGTCCCTATATATATATTTCTCCCTTGCCTTCCCAATATACGTTATATATAAATACAAATTTATTTTATATATATAATACATTTTAATATGTATATCTTTTAAATACACACCAGGGATTACCTCATTTTAGAAACTGGCTCCTACACATGTGTTCCCACCAACAACTACAGCCTTACCCCCACCAGCTTTCACATTTTCACTCCAAGCTCCCAGTTCAGCCAAAAGCAGCCGTGACACTGGGGGAAGCTGTGTCTGCCCCATTGCCCTTTACCTCATTGCACCCAATGTAATCACTCCGGAAAGTGTGAGCTTTCAGATGTTATGTGTTTCAGATGGTGACATCAGGGGTGACCAAAGAATTTTATGTGGATGCTTTTACTCATCCTCACAAGGGATTTGCCTTGGTTTTGTGTCAAGAGGTCCCTGCCCTGCCTGGGACACCCTGTGGAGAAGCTCCTGCTCCTCCAGAGAAGCCACCATGTCTTGAAGCTAGTTTTAAAAGGAGAAGGAAATTTGGTTTCTTATTTTATTATTATGTGGGGAAATAAATCTGTATCTATAGCTATCTATCTGTATGTCCTATTCAAAGGATCTGTGAAAGCAATGATGTTTTATATGCCAGTGACAAGTTTATAGGAAGCAATTAGGAGGAATTAAGATTACATTTTCTCTTTAACAGCAAAAAGTTGAACCTGCCCACAGCTGAGAGGCACAGACATGCCGTTTAGCACGTGTGCATGTTATATGCATACACATACACGCAGATATCCCCTTACAGCACAGCACAGCTGCTCCAGGCACTTCCCTTCCACCCACACCAAGTTGCTTCATCCTGACCATGCAGCGCCCAGCCCCGGCCCCAGCCCTTCCCCGTGTCCCCTGCCTCCTGTTCCTCTGCTTCTGCCTGTGGTGCCCTCACAGAGATGCATGCTTTGAGGGAGAAGAGCATTTTTATTTAATTCTATTTTTATCGTATCATTATTTGTATTTTTTTTCTTGTTATTTCTTATTTTATTCTTTTTTAATTTAGTTTTCGTTATTACTATTATTAATTTTATTAGTTTATTTGTCTATTCTATCTTTTAATTCTTTTTTATTTTCTCTTTTTTATTTGATAATTTAATCTCTCTTTTAATTCTATATTTTCCTTTATAATTTTTTCTCTATTATTATTATTTTAGTTGTTGATTTTATGTTTTAAGGAAGCTCAGCAGCAATTCTCTCCCCTCAGGCACCCTGCTGGGCTCCCCCACAGCCCCAGTTTCACCAAAACCCCACAAACCCCCACACACATGCAAGAAGCAGGGTGCCAACTCCTACCAAGCAACTAGAACTCAACCCCCACCCCCAGACAAGCCTCCCCCAGAATGATGCCCCTGCTGGGTGAGGGCACCCCGCCGCCCCCAGCTGGCACACATCAGCCCCCTCCCACCCTCCTGCCACCCACCCAGCCCAAATTGGGTGTTGGTGGCCCAATGCTGCCCACCTGCCCTCGGCCCTGGGGAGCTCCAGATGAGGCAAGTGCCAGGCGTGAGGCTTGTCCCAGGGGGGAAAATTGGAGAACCCAGTGCTGCCCCCAGCTCCTGCTTAATACAGAGCCAGAGCTACCTCTGTCACCTACTTCAGCAGGGAGAAAATAATGCCCACGACACAAAGGCATTTTGTGTAACTTAACAGAAGACTGGCACCTTTCCCCCTCCTTTATTTTTTTTTGCTAAGGGTTTGGTGCATTAATAAAATAACAGATTTCCTCCAACATGGTGAAATAGTTTATTTAAAACCCAACCCCAAGCTTAAATCTGGGGCCTCCTTTGCTCTGCAGCACGCCTCCCATCACCGCTTCCCTGCAGGGAGAGCTTCGCAGCTCTTTCCTTTGCATGAGGCCTCCTCCACGCCGTGACATCCCAGCCGGCTCGTCCCCGCTGAGGTGGCACAAAGCCGGGGTGCAGGATCAGTCCAGGGCCAGCGAGGGAATTTTGCAGACGAAGGGGAAGGCTCGGCCACAGGCGTTGTCATTCCAGGAGCGCAGTGCTGCCCCAAAAACAAGGCGTTAGTGAGGAACGAGGTTCAGGGCCTTTAGGGTTTTGGCTTGCAGCATAGGCAAGGCCTTGCTGTGCTTCAGCAAGAGCCCATGGTGTGAGTGAGGGACAGGATGATGGCGAAGGGATGGGTTTTGCAGCAGGCCACGTGTGGGAGGGGGAAATGACAAAATTTGATCTTTGACTAAATTTAGGGATTCCCTAGAGTGATGTTCTCCTGCTCTGGGAGAGGAGATGGGCTGTAAGCAGAGGGAAAGCATATGTGTGTGCGTGTTTATGTGTTTATAAAGAAAACACCCTTTTCTACAAAGAAAAAGGGAAAATAATAATAATAAAGATTTAAAATGCAAATCACCACCCTGCCAGCAGCCTCTCCAGAAAAGCCCGAGCAGCAGCTGGAATTTATTCGCATGCAAGCAGCACTCAGCGCGCCCTTGAGCGCCGCACGCCGTGCTTACCGCTGCTGGCCCGGTACCAGATCTGCACACAGTCCTCCTCCTCCGGGATGGAGTGGATGCCGTCGTCGGGCTGGCTGCCGTCCCAGTAGTTGTAGTCATAGGAGGAGCCATCGGTCCACTCGAAGTTACCCTCCTGCAGGGCATGGGTAGAGGGAGAAATGTGGCCACCGCAGAGCTGCCAACCCCCAGGCACCCATGGCCACGTGCCCAAGCAGAGACAGGTGCGAGACAGCTCAAGGACATGGGGAGAATGAGCCAAGCAGCATGTTGGGATGGTACAGCTGAAAACTTACAGGGAAGTGAAGTTTTACAATAAATTTTACAGGTGATGTCCAGGACCGCTGCAAGAGCAGAGGCAGGGGGAGCTCACCTGCCGCAGGTCGTTGAGCCCTGTCCAGATGTCAGTGGGGATGCCGGGCACACGGCTATTCACCAGGTCGTACACGAAGACATTTTCTTCCCAGCTGGCAAAACAGCACAAAACACAGCAGTCGAGAGGTTATGGCAGGCAAAGGGTCATGGACATGTCCCTCATTTCCACCCCAGGTCTGGACAAACAGGCCCCTGTGTTGTGATTGCTGGTGAGTTGGGGCCGGGTTTTTGCCAAAGGTGTGTAGGGTGAGGGAGAGGGAGCATGTGTAATCGTGTTAGATCTCCACCCCTTTTTCAAGGATAAAAAACTGACTTTGGAGGGAATTGGGGGAATATTACAGCACTATTCCTGCCAGAAAGCAAAAGGCATTTTCTACACTGTCTTTGCATGCCCAAGGCATCGGGCCTGCCCCAGCTGTTGCACAGAGGTTGTGCTGCCTCGGTGGCACCGTGCCTGTGTCCCTGCTTCCCCAGGAGGAGGATGTGCCCGTGGCTCTCACCTGTGAATGGAGGCCAGCTTCGCTGATCTGATGCCAATGGAGAACTCAGCACAGTAGAGGTCGGCTTCAGCCCAGGTTTTGTTGATGGGGAAGTACCGGTAGCAGTGGCCTTCATACTCCGTCCAGAAGAGAGGGCAGGAGTAGGCGTGCACGGGCTCTGGCAGGGCTGGGGCAGAGCAGAGGACATGCAGGATGCAGGTGCTACGGGAGAAGCAGCGCCCAGCCCTGCTCCCCACCAACAAACTAATGCCATATACGTGGAAAAAAAAGCAGGTTTTTCAGAAGCCAGGTGTAAGGTAGCTAAAACCCAAAGAAATTTTGCAACAGCCACGAGTTTCCAAATTTACTGTCTGCCTAGGAAAATCAGGAGGCTTGCGATGCAAGCCTGTTTGATGTGGCTTCAGGCAGGGGGTGCTTTAAATGAAGGCACTTGTGCTACTGCAGATAACAAGATAAGGGCTACTCTTGCCTCCATTAGACAGCACTGGGGCCCGTGCTAGGACAGAGCTGGCGCTGGGGCTGCAGGGTCACATCCACATATTGCCCTCCTGCTCACACCTCCTAGAAGACCAGATCGCATCTTCCCCCCCAACAACCCCCCTCGCAGCCCCCTTGTCCTGGCCTGGCGGCAGCCGTGCATGCAGGCACGCCTTGGATTTCGGACCAAAAATAGCCCCGTGGAGGCCGCAGGGAGTGGTGCCGCTCTATCTGCCTCCCTGGGAGATAAGAGCTGGGGCCCCATAGAGCTACAATGGCTCTTCAGCAGGACAGGGGAGCTCCCCCCGATGAGGCTATTTTGGGGGCACAGGAGGCATTTCTGGAGCCTTTGCATAATACAAACACTGCAGCAGCGTTAACGCGTCCCTCTGCCAGCTTCCTCCGAGCAGAAGGGAGGACACAGAACACGCACCATGCCCCAACAAACACTAACACATGCAGGGTCCCCAAAATCATGTAGTAAATGGGTTTAACCTTTGTAGCTCCTGGTTTTTAAGCCTTGGGGTGTCACCAGTTCCCCCAGAGCCAGCCTCTGCATCTCCACTGGATCCTGCCAGAGCGACTGCGGTGCTGGGAGCAGGAGTTAGGGCACACCGAGTCCTTGCGCGAGGCAGATGCCACTGAGCTACCCAAGCAGGTAACAGACTTAAGCCCAAAGAGGTTAGGGCGCTGCTGAAGGGTCTCTGGTGTTGAAGGGCCTGGGGGGAAATCGCTGTGACTGCGGGTCATGGGTGGGCAGAGTGAATCCCTGCCAACAGCCACATTTGATGTAGCAGCAGTGAAGGCAATGTTGGTAGGGAGAAAAAGGAGAAATGAGATGATTTCAAAGCTGAGTGGAGCTGAACTCTTCTCCAGCAGCTCCAAGTGATAATTTCATGAATCATCAGCTCTTTCATACAGGTTCTCTGAGCCGTTCCCAAACACCCCTCCTGAAGCTGCTTTACAGCACACAGCAGACAAGCCACAAAGGCAAAGGGCATTTCTGTTCCCCTGATGTCCCGAGGCAGCCCCACTTCATCCCCCTGCTGCACTCCCTGCAGGAGCTGTGGCTTTGGGCAGCTCGCAGGGGCTGCACAGCCTCTGAGGAGTATCACCAAGGCACACCTGGTCAGAAGCAAGGGGAGCAGCTTTAGAGGAGCGTGGCAAAGCCAAAGGCAGCTCAGAGGTGGTGCGGGGCTCAGAACCACATCCAGCCAGCCTTTCTCTGGAAAAACCTTAGAACAGCCCTCAGAAGGGCGAATTATTGGTGGTGTGCCAACAGAGCAGGACCAGGAATGCCACGAGCTGATGTGATTTCCTGCAGCATGGCACTGTCCAGGGGCCCCTGTCCCCACCACCAACAGCCTGGGGCAGGGGCCGAGAGACAGATCCAGGGGACGGGGCTGCAGCAGACAGACACCACCAGGAACCGGCTCTTTTATAGAGGTGTAAAAAGCCCCGACGAACTCTTCACCTCCAGCAGCATGGTGGCAAAATTCACGGGGCTGAAGCCAGCGGCTCCCTGCCTTCCCATGGCACTGTGAATCACAGCGGGCCCCCGGCACCCCCCTCCTTGTCCTGAGTAGCCAAAACCTAGTGTGAGATGGAGACAGTCCTCCTTTGTTATTCTGCGCTGCTTCCCATTAGGTAGCATTAATTTGATGAGCTTCAGCGAACCAGAGGTGCCTGAAGGAATTTAAGGTTAAATATACCAAAAAGGAAAAGAAGGGAGGTCAGCATTTAATTAGCATCCTCTCTGTCGGGTCAGGATCAGAGGCTTTGGCACTCTCTTTGGAGGAGAACTTCTGCTTTTACATTTACAGGCAGCAGCAACTGGGGGTGCTGCCCTGATCTGGGAACTGCAGAGGCTATTTTTAGCAGGAAAGCCATAAGAAATTGTATGCATGTGTGTATGAGCATACTCACAGCTCTGTAGGAAAACTTCATAACCTAAGCCAGCAGCTGATAGTGGTATTTGATGTAAAAAGAAATGGGGGAAGCACTGGGGGGATATTCAGACCAGATTCTCACCTTTAAGCGTCCCAGCAAAATATTGCCCTTGGCAGCATCAGCTCCTCTGGGCTGGAGCCGCACCTGCAGCAAAGCCACCACCCGTGGGACCACATCCCTGCCATCCCTTTGTCCCCAAATTTCTGGCAGAAAATGAGGGCACGAATCCTTCCGTCCTTCCTTTGCCTTTTGCAGTGCAGCAGTTTTATGGCCAGGGATGTGTTTAAATGCAGCAGTGGCAAAATGGTTGTCCACACTTGGCTGAAGATAAGATCTGTGTCAGGCAGATAATACTTACCCAGAAAAGCTGGAAAACAGGAATTTGGGGTCAGGAAAAGAGCTCTGT
Source organism: Anas acuta (assembly GCF_963932015.1). Classification (NCBI taxonomy): domain Eukaryota; kingdom Metazoa; phylum Chordata; class Aves; order Anseriformes; family Anatidae; genus Anas; species Anas acuta. The sequence continues at coordinate 9,874,456 of NC_088993.1, forward strand.
GCTCTCTGAATGTGTTTTGGTGCCAATACAACTGGATTCTTCCTATTTAGTGATTTGCTGAAACCCAGCTCAGAGGCTCCAGGATCCCCCTAACAGGGAAAATCCCATGTCAGAGCTGTATAGAGTCTGACACAGCTCTGGCAGAAAGTTTCACTTCCCCGAATGGCTGCTTTCCAGTGACAAATTACTGAGGGAGAAAACCCCAGGCAGTTCCATCAGCCTTTGTGTCCTGGGATGCTACTGAAGAAGCAAAGCACTGACTGCGCGACTCCCCGACTCAGCAGCGAAGGCGAAGGGCAGGCTTCTCCCTACCAGCTCCACGCCAAGGCTGCGTGCTGCTTCCCCAGCAGCCAGTAGCTTGGAGAGACAAAGGCTGGGGCCAGGACAGGGCTGGTGAGAGATGCCCGTGCAGGGAAGACCCCTGGGGGGATGCAGCTCCATGGAAGCACTTTGGACAGTGGGTAAGGTCAGGTCGGCAGCTGATGGCTTACCAGAAGCTTGTAGGTTCTAGGAGAGACCTCACTGACATGTATGGTCTTAAAACACTCTTCCTGGCACATCTGTAAGCTGATGCTGCCTTCTGACCTCAAAGAGAAAGCTACCCTGTGTTGGAGCTGCTGACTGGTGGTCAGGGGGGAGGCTGAGACTGCAGGGCTGGGACCGGGCAGCCCAGGACCCTCCAGGATGGCTCCAGCTGAAGCATGGCTGGGGATAGGGGTCACTGTGCCACCTGAGGCAGAGCCCACGTCCTCCTTATTGACTAAAACCAAAGAATAAGGGGAGCTTGATGGGCAGGAGCCCATCAAATCTTAGCAGGGGCTAAGACAGTGCTACTGTGTGATACTGAGATGCCTCAGGTCACCAAGGGCTTTAGGAGCACATCCTTAACACTGACACCATGCTCGTTACTGACAAACAGCCCCACCTTCGTGCCATTTGTAACACAGATCTTTCCTTAACAGATAAAAAAGCCTCATGCTCAGTGGCCACATTCAAAACAAGCAGCTCATGGAGGGTTTTTGGTCTCCTTGTGTGTGGGGGACACAGGGAGCTGGAGGGGTGGGCAGCCACTGATGGACACGGAGACCATTTAATGACCCGACGGTACCTTACACACCCTGAAGTGGGTTTTTAAGTGCATGTTACAAATGTCCAAGTAAAACTTTAAACAGCTGTTGAAACATGTTGGGAAAGTGACTCCCCTTCACGCAGAGAGTGTTTTGCTTTTTAAATCCCTGTAACAAAACCAAGCTGTCTCTACAGATTAAAATCTTCTGCCACATCCATTTGGAGATACGAGGCTGCCACAGCCACCCCCCTACAGCCCGCAGTAACAGATAGGAGTTATCTTGCATTTTTCCTCCTTAATTAGTGCTGGTGAAGCTCCCGTTGATTGGCCGGCTGGGAGGAAACCCAGGCTCTATTGCTCCTTTTTCTCACAAACTCTCTGAACGACACTTAAGGGTCCCTTTCTGCTCGCATCAGCTGTTAACGTGATGGGGGGCACCGTGCAATGATCACAGGTTCCTGCTCCCCCCAGCCCCATCAGAAAGTTTGCAGGAAACCAAAGTGACACAGAGCGGCTGCCACCACGCCGTGCTCCAGGCTTACAACCAGCCCAGGAAAAAACGGGGAATGGGGAGGGAATCTCACATCGGTGGCCTTTTTCCAGGGACAGGAGGTGCTCCTCTGGCACCCTGGCACACCAGCTCGCATCACTATGGGCAAAAGCCCAGCTGCCTGAACACAAAGCCAGCAGAGAGAGCCTCAGCGTCCAGGGAGATAGCAGGGCTGCTTGGGGCACCCAAGAGAAGAAGAAAGTTGATTTCGAGGCAAGCCTGAGATTTCTGGAGCGAGACAAACCGGCGAGCCAGCTGCCGCCCCTCTGAGACCCCTAACCCCCCCCCTAAGGGGCCATCACCATCCTGCACGGGTGGTGCGGGATTAAACCCCCTCCGGGCGCTTTGCACTCACCTTGGCTGATCTTGATGTTGGTCTGGGGGAAAGCCCCGGCGGCCAGCAGCGCGGCTGCCAGCAGCGCGCACACGGCGCGGCCCCAGCCCATCACCGCGGCACCGGGCGGCTCCGCGGCGGGACGGGGGCGGCTGCGGGCAGGGGGCGGCTGCGGGCAGGGACCGCCCCGCACCTCCCCGCTGCGGCCCTCCGCCCTCCACGGCCCACAAGCAGGGGGGGAAAGATGCTTTTCGTGGGTCCCCCCCGCCCCAGAAGCGAGGCAGAGATGCTTTTCGTGGGTTTCTCCACCCTAGGAGTGAGGCGGAGAAGCTTTTTGTGGGTTTCTCCCTCCCCCTAGGATCAAGGCGGAGATGGTTTTATGGCTTTTATTTCTCATTTTTTAATCCGTTGCCGCCTCTTTTTGCACCTTCTTTACCTTTTTTTGGTGATGTCACAGGAGCAAGCCTGCTCCGTTCACTCACACGCTGCCCCCACCGTGCTCGTGCAGCCCTGTAACAGACAGCCCGCAGCTACAAACAGCGATGGGACGGAGGCTCTTCCACATCTCCTTTCCATTGTCAGAACCGTATTTGGAAATAAACTTCAGGTTTTGAAAATCTTGTGTAAAGTCCTTCTCTAGTTGCAGCACACACGTGCTATGAAAAGCCATGGTCCTGCTCCACTTCCAATTTCTGCCTTCAGCCAGCACTGAATGAGCTGCTTGGGAACACAGTCAGTGCCATTCACATTTTATTCTCAGCCACAGATCAACATTTTCAAGTTTTTCTGGGACTTGAGGTGAGATGACTCCTGTTTTTACAGGCAGGATTCAAGAAGAAAGAATTTGGGATGCCCCAAAGCTTTCAGTAAAGTATCCAGACTTATTCCAGAGCCAGCAGCTCATGAGATCCTATATTAGATTTTCTTTGCATTAAATAAAACATTTTAAGAGAACTCCTTCCCCCTTTCATTTGTAGTTCCATATACTGATCCAAAACTATACTGCTCAAGGAAAGGTCTATTGATACACCAGGCTACTACAAATGAAGAAGTTCAGACTTAGCATTAGAAGACCATGTGCCTTCTCCTTTCTCAGCTGTGCACAACTCCCAGATAAAGCTGGTATTACAGGCAATTATCAGCAAACTGTAGAACAAAACTCTGGTACATGTTAATTCACTCAAAGTTTCCATCTCCAGCGCTTAAGCAAAGCACTTGGTGGGTCTCCAGTCATCTTCAGTGGATGCACAAAGCTCGTGCTGCTGCCCATAGACCACAGGTGGAAAAATAGCGAGGCCAGTGACTGCTGAAACCACCAGCCCTTGTCTGAGCCTTTGCAGGCTGCAGGAACAGGTCGGCACCCTCCAGTGTGCTTGCCCAGGGCTCCCTCTGCACCGTGATTTAGCAATGAGATGAGCTGGGAGGAAAGCCAGAGAAGAGAAGGATTTGCTATTGCCCTTGCTGTGGGACAGGAGAGGAATTTCACCTGCAGAATTACCTTTAACTCGCAGAGACAGACCAGAACTGAAATCCATCACCTGCGGCAGAGAAGCTCTGCAAGGACACCCACGGGCGGCCCAGTGGCAGCCACTGTCCCTGCAGCTGGGGCTGCCAACACACCAGCTGTGCTGGAGAGCAGCAGGGAGGGATCCAGGCATTGCAGCTGTGCCTCGCAGGTGGGCAGCCGGGGGCTTCCCCAGCTGCAGCATGTGAGTGATGGCACCACAGCGAGGCCACCACGGCCCTTTGCCACCCTGTGCCTGGGGACGCATGGTGCTCTGCCCTGGAGCCGCTGCGAGATGGCTTCTTGAGGCAGGGAGGCAAGGACATTTCTTGGAGGAAACCACAGGCACCCGAATCATCCCTTCCCTGCTCAAACCCATCACGGCTGCTGCTGAAGAGCTTCTGTTCAACAACATTCAAAGACAGTGGGTGCTCAAATACCAGAAAACAGGCACAGGGGCTCACAGCTCCCAAGGGGTATGGCTCCATCCGATGCCACCCTGCACATGTGCCATGAGAAAGATCTCCTTGTGCAGCATCTCTGTGCTCCAGCATGGAGCTGGGTGCCTCTATTCCCCGGCTGCAGAGCACTGATGTTTGCATTGGCTGTCAGACAGCTGATGGGGTTCCTTCTCCAAAATGAAGATCCAGAAAGTCCTGTGTTGAGCCCTGCTGTCTTGCAGGTGACATCCTTCTGTAGTTTGATTTGTGAATGAGCTGTAAGCAAGAAATGGATTTTCATGCAGACCCACCACTGATAAATAAAACAATTTTAAAACTATATAATAACTTGGGGCCCACTCCTGCGGAGTACAAACCCACAGCCCCATGCAGACACGTGTCAGACCCCTGTGCTTCAGGTGTATGTACTCTGGCCAGGAGCCCTGCCCAACAGGAACAAGGCGCTGGGCTGGCCATCAGCTCTGCCCCAGTTTCCCCTAAATAACTCCAGGATCATTTGCAGTGGGAAGGGGTGAACTCCAACCTTCCAGCTTTCCTTGTGCCATGGACGTAACTGAGCTCAATACAACGATGAACTCTGCCAACAAGTACCATCTCAGCATGCATGGCACAATTAAATAGATTTTTATTTTCAATAAATATACAATCTGCATCATACCAGACAATATGCTGTGGGAAAAAAAATGTACAGAAGCAACCAACAGGACAGCCTGACTGCAGCTAAGTTCACGTGGTGACCTCGAAAACTACCTCGGTTAACACACACAACACAGAAAGAGCCACTGCAGTCTGTCAGGGAATTAAAATTGTGCATTTGGGGTGTTCTTAACTGCAAAAGTCCCCACAGCAGGTTTCTTTTGCACAACATAGGGAAGTATTGGAAAGTATAAGTGCTACTGGAGACGTTTACTTCGCTATATCATCACGGTATCTACTTGACACACACAGACTGCTATGGAGAGTGGCAGACCTCACTGCTGACGGTACATCAGACCCACGTGCACGGGGCTGCGTGTGCCTGGCACGTACTAACAGGAGCTTAATTCTGTTGAAACAAGTACAAGGACAAAACTGGAGCCAGAGTCGATTTCACCACAGCTTCTACCATTTAAAAAAACATCCTAGCCTAATTACCACGTTCACCAACGAGAGCACACAGGTACGTATATCTCCGAGAGGACGAGTCATGGATTTGGACCGTAAGGAGAGCAGAGGCAACTCAAAACTCTTCCCCATCTCGGCATGTCCAGCGGCACCTCCGCCTGCAGCCCGCCCTGCTCTGGATGATGCTCTCCATCGCTAAAAAACAGCGGAGCCGGACGCAGGTAGCAACAGGTCCAGCTGGCCAGGCCGCTGGTGGCCCCAGGGGAGCTACTGGCATGGGACCCGGTGGGACATGGTTGGTGCTGCGGAGGTTTGCACAGAGGCCAGTGCAGCCAGGCGGGTACCGGCAGCTGCTTCAGTCCAATGGAGCTGCTGTGGGGTGGGTGTGAGGTTGAGTGTTTTGGTGGTTGGGTTTTTTTTCCCCCACCTCGTCCGCCTGCTCAGTTTGGCTGCCGCTGGTGCCACAGCTCATGTCACCTCCAGGGATGCTGGGGAGACGCGGTCGCACTCCTCCCGGGAGCGCAGGCTGTGCCACTGCTCCACGGCCGTCCGGTGCGCGTTGAGCATCCGGCGCCAGTGGTTGGACTCGGGGGCACCCGTGGAGTATTGGCCAATGACGATCCTCCCGATGAAGTCATTGCTGCTCTTCACATTGTGCCCGTACACTGCGGGAAGCAGAAATGGGGACAGGTCAAGGTCAGTGCATCACACATCCACCCTGAGCCCTGCCTGCTCAAGGATGGCCATCTCCTGCAGCCGTGCCACCCCAGCAGTGCACGGCTCCTGTGGCCCCTCCAAGACCAAATCCACCCTTAACAGTGAGCATCTCGCTTGCCACACACGGATGGCGGGACACCATAATTTTCAGCACGTAGCTCAGCACCTCAAAATCATCCAAAAGACCCACTGAGCAGTTTGGAAGCAATAAGAGAAGCTGTACTACAGGTTAAAATACAGTTCAAATAAATAGGGCCCACAAATCCAGGGTGATATTTAGCAAGAACATGGCGACCAATTACACCTTCTGAAGAACAGCCGGAATCTTTGTCCAGGCACACTGGGACGCTGAAACACGCGGAACAGCCTAGACCTGGGTGAATGAACAAGAATCACCCTCTGGAGCGTGACATCCTTGTCATCCTTCAAACACAAACGTTAATGACTCCTTCTAACGATAATCGTATCATTCCCAAATTAAAGACACGAATCACACACACACAGGCTGTCAGCAGGATGTTTATACAGAACCAATTTTCCATAATTATCACTTGTTAAAAGTCCAGGGAAGTAACCAAGGGAGAGATGCAAGCCTAACGCCCCGTCCTTTGTATTAGCCCAGCCTCGCGGAACAAAAGCTTGCAGACAGCCGCAAACTATAATTACGGGCCTGATCCTGGCAAATGCTGCGCACTCCTGTTGGACAGGCATAAAAGCACTTTGTGTTTTGAAAAATAAAGCTTCACATCATTAGAAAGTTGAACCAAAAGTCTGCAAAAGCTGAAGCCAGGATATCCACAGGCACTGGCTAGAATATTAAAGATTAAAAACCTTTCCCATGAAAGAGGGGGAGTTTTAAGAACAAATGTCTGCAGGGGCTCCAAAATCCATGCAGGTTTGTGCAGCCAGAGGAGGTTCAAAGGTGGGCACTGGTACAGGGCCCCTCCAGCACTGCCAGCAGAGCCAAATCCAGGATCCCTCATGGCAGTACCAAATGCGCCCTTCTAGGCAGGCAGGTCATTGAGCAGCAAGCACCTGACCCCTATTTAGGGGTGCATTTGCTATCATAATATATCCTGTGATTAATTAATATTGCTTTAATATGCTACCTAGTATATCTGCCATCTCCATCCTTATGCAAGGGCTGACTGCAAGCTGCTGTACCTGGATGGGACCTTGCTCTGGGTGACTCAGGTGCTGCCTGCTAGTGCAGTCCTGAAATAAAACTGTGCAAGCTTGCATCTCACTTCATGCCTTCTGACAGCTTTGACACATGCAGTTTAAGGGCTGAGATGCTCTGCTCATCAAATAACCTGGGGATATTTTTGGCAACATCAAAGATGGTGCTTTCATGGACACAGGAGCCACGCAGGCTGCTCTGTGCTGCCATGGCATGTCCAGCATCACGACCAGTCCACTTACCACTAGCTCAGCTGTCTCTACACCACAATCCTCTTGCCATGCAAGCAAAACCTTCACACATCCCCAGCAATTCTCCAAGTTAATGCAATAAAAACATTGCATTAAAACTCAGACCATTTTCAGGAGGTACCTCCCCACATCAGGAAGTCCATGTCTTCCCAGATTGCCACCATCAGTTTTCTCGAGACGATGCCACAACTCTCTGAGCGCACCTCCAAGTGCCAGTGTCCAGGGGACAGCTCTGTGCTCTTTGGAAAGGCCACCTTCTAAGAATGTGGTGAGGAACCTTAAGCCATTCATTCCCAACCAGCATGCAGCCTGCCACAGTTATTAATGAGCTCTACTACAAGGCAATGGATCACAAATGTAGCTAGCATGACTATGCTAAATGACCTGCTATGATTTATTATCCTAGTGAAAACAAATATTATGATAAAATCACATAGAAGTACCCCATATCTTCCTTATTTTTTTCCTTGTGTGTGTTTTTTTGTTTGTTTGTTTTTTTCTTCTCCTCTTCTTTATTCCAAGCATGAAAGAAGATGAAGCTTAGTCCTAGGAGATGATAACAAATCAAACCATGAAGTCTTAAAGCCACCAATTACAGTTTAAATTAGCAGTGGCAAAGTATCCCAGGCATACTGATTCTTCACAAATAATCCATGTCAGTACTGTAAAATGAGGTGTGTTACAGCTCCTCATTTTGGGACAGTTTATTTTACCATTGACCCAAGTATTTTGAATTCTTATAATGTAAAGCACCTCGCTAGAAGTGTTACCTGTTAAACAGAAAAGGCTTTTTACATTTCAAATGGAGCTGTTTGAATCCATAGGACTCATCCCCTCATCTCTACTGGAGAATGTGACCTCTAATCTCATCCTGTTGGGTAATTAGCATGCTGATTCCTTCAGGGTATTAATGTGCTAATTATACAAGAGTCGTTGCTTCTATCATTAACTAATTTAGATACCACAGAGGTAGACCTATTGCTGAAGAACAGAGGAGATGTTTTTCAAGGCCAAATGCTTATTCACAACACATCTGCGGACCGTAAGCAGCAGCACTATATCCCACACAGGTTTACAGACTTGCAGTTTCCCATGGCAGCTTTCCCAAAAGATGACCTACCATTTGTGTGCCCACAGTCCAAATCCATAAACCTTTAAAGTTCTAGGACATGCCTTTCTTGGAGGTTAATTGCTTTATTCCGCTCTCAAAAACGCCACTGTTTGCTGAGCAAGTTTGCTTACAGTTCAGATACACAGAGCTCCTGCACGGACCTTACCCAGGAGCAGGTGCTGACAGTACCATCGCAAAAATAAGCCCTTTGTCCATACTCAAGAGCACCATTTCCCCTGTTGCTGTCAGTGGTTCTTCCAAGAACAGCTCAGAAAGCAGAACTGCAAAGCCCACAAAGCCAGGTGAGGAAAGCTGAAAGCAGAGCCCGGCTCCGTCAGTCACACTCGATGCACAGTGGGCTGGAGCAACCCACTCCTGTTCTTTGCTCCTCTTGCAGCCAATACTTTTCTCAGTCAAACAAACAAGGAATTGTTTCCCCAAGCACCAACCGGCATGTGCCGGCCACCGCCTCAGGAGGGGGAAAGCCCTGGCTCTTCCTCTTCACCTCCTGCACCAGGCAGAGGAGCCCCTGCAGCTCCGGTCCCACAGGCCAGCAGCTGGGCGCTGCTCCAGGCCGTGGGTAGGCCATGAGCGGGCTGAGCCGCACTGCCTGAGGTCTGAGCACTGCCTTCCAGTGGCCAAAGGGAGTTCAGAGGAGATTTCAGACTAAATGTGCTCCCGGTAACTCCGCAGGGCTGCTCGGAAGCAGACGATGTGGTAATTACCATGTGGGTCTTTCAGAGTGACCCAGCCTCTGGTCGTGGACAGGTAGGCACTGCTTTCCAGTTAAGAAGCCTATTTCACTGACAGGAGCCACACACCTGATCTCATCAGCTCTCTTTCCACCATTGCAGTAATTTACACAATAGCAACATCCATTTCCAGGCCAACACAGAGCAAAAAGCAATTAAGGAAGCAGAGGTCAAACCAATTCCTTCTGCAGCTGCTCTTTACTGAGGGATGCATTTGGAATCAGAAATGCTTATTTAAAAAAAAATATCTCTTTCTAGTAGAAATGCTGAAATATAAAAGAAAATTGGATTCACTCATGTCCATTAAAATGGTTGAATTCTTGAGGACAGGCAATGTGATGTAAATCAAACATTTCTATGCTTCCTGCTTATCGATGCATTGATCCCAAGTGATCCATATCAAACTGGAGGCAGCCTGTGTGCTCAGGGAAGCTTTGCCCTGGGGCAGGGACCAGTACAGCTGCCATTCCCCATTCCCCATGGGGCTCCTGCACAGGATGGGCTGGATCATACCCCAGGGCCAGCCTGGGCACAACCACACAACCACGACTGCCATCAGCCTGATGCCATCACTCCAGAAATTGGCTCTGGCTTGAGCTTTCCCTCCTCTCCTCCCAGCTTTCGTCACATCAAATTGCTTTTATCCGTTTGACAGCTTTGCCTGTTGCTACGCCACCAGGCACTTGCCTCTGACCCCTGAGTTTGCCTGGACGGCGTCAGCCCAGGCACTGGATCCAGCCAAAACGCCCTTTGCCTTCCTCTGCCTCTGTGCTGACACTTCCACACAAGTTCTTGTGAAGAGCATGACAGCAAGATATTCGTGATTTATGACCGATGCGCACAGTAAAGTTTAAGCTGGCATTTCAAATATAAATTCCTCCTTTAACTGAGCATATTAGCAGCCCTGAAATAGCCAGGAAGACGTAACTCACAACTTTTTCTTAAGCTATCTGCAGAAGCATCTTGCTTAGCTGGGACCATGCAGCATCTGCATCCCCTGAAAGCCCCAGGCCAGATGTGGCTGAGCAGTTCCCAGCATTGTGGTGCTGAGTGCCTCTTCCACCGCCTGCAGGCATGCTGGGCGCAGGGCCCCAGCCCCAGAGCCTCCCCCCAGGCACTGGCCCCAGCCCCATCCGCAGAGCTGGCAGACAAATCCCAGCACACAGCAGCGGGTGGGCACAAAGAATATAACTTCTCCAGCCTCCTCCATCAGCTACCTGCAAGGCAAGTGGAAACTCACAGCTCCACGAGAGTGGACAAATGGCAAGCAGGAATTGGGCTCTGGTTTTTCATCTGTGTTCTCCTTCAGGTTAGACATCAAGCAGAACACCTTGAGCCAATTTATACATCTGCCATCAGCTTACTTACAGAATATTCTCTAACAAATAACCCCCAAAGCGTGGTGGTTTCGCATTTATCAATTTAATCTCCACCAGGCTCCAACTTGCATGGGAAATTCATTTCCCAGCATCTCCTTCATCCTCTGTGGACGCCCAGCTGCATCAGCAATCTGAACCAACTGAGCGTGTGGCCAAATCCTAGCCATGCACGTATCCACCTGCTGCTTCACAGGGGAAACCACCACCAATTCACGGGAACATTCTTTGGAAAACCATCTCCCCTCCTCATCCTGCTGCAAGGGCAGCCCCAGTGCTCCAGCTGGAGCATATGCAGACAACTGAGAAGAGGCAAAAACAATTTACAAACTCCTGTGTGGCTTTCTCCTGGTAAGCAGCACTTTGTGGCATTCACAACAGCAAATCAATTATACAAAGGACTTTTTTTTTTTCTGCATGTCCAATCATTTGTTTTCTAATTAAACAGATCTAATCAAAGCAGAGCTCCAAGTAGCCAAACTACATGCAGAAATTAAAGCAGTGACCAGATAAGTGTGTGCTGTCCCAAAGGGCGCTGCGGGGCTCAGCCCCCTGGCAGCTCAGATCCCTTCCAGGTCGGGGACATTTAACCAGCACAGTATTTCATACCCAGCCGTTAGAAAGCAAATTCTTAACCTGTGCCAGCAAGGCAACCACGTTACCAGTCTCCACACCTGTCATAGATGGACCACTGGAAACAAACGAGGGGAAAAACAACAACAGCAACAAAATAAACCACTAAGACATGGAAATTGAGAGGTTAGATGTATGCACGGAGCATTATGCTTCGATGCAATCAAGTTTTCATAGCTTTGGAGGCAAAGCAGACAAGGCAGCAAGCCCCAGCGCAGAAGTATCCCAGGTGGGAGGGGGGCAGCGCGCTCCCACACCTCCAGCAGCTGCGGGCATCTCATCTCCAGGCTGCCCCGCCGCCTCAGCAGCTAGCCCCAAGCAGATTTCTCCTCATTTGATACACAGGAAGATTACACCCAGTGAGACGCTTCAGCAATTTCTTTCACAGTGGCATGAGCAAAACAAGATAAAGGAGAAAGGTTGAGAGAGGCGTGACACTGTTTAAATTAATGGGCTTGGGAAAATCAGTGAGTGCTGGAGGTTGGCCTGGAGAGAAGCTTTGGTTCTTTCTTTAGGAGAAAAAAGATTCCTAAAAAATTCGAGAGACCTCCAGAAGAATACTGTTCTGCCATGCCTGCAGTGATGCACAGACTGAAGGCACAGACTTCTTATTAACAAGGTCGGTCAGATTGAAGAGTCTTCATTCTGCCTTGCTTGCAAGCAACAGATTGGCTCGGGAAGCACAAACATCTTGGTGCTCTCACCACTATTAATCCTGTCTCACTCATGAAAGCGGACAGTCTGTGCAAAAAACTAAATCCAGCCCCAAGCATCTTCCCTGAGCAGCCCAAAATATGCGGTACAGGCAGGGGCTGCCGGACCCCTGGCATCACAGGGAGACCAGCATCTTCTCACCACAGCAGCTTGCCCACAGCCTCAAGGTCATATCTGATTATTTTTATAATAATCCTGGGTGTGGTTGCTTGGTCCAATCACCACAAGAGCGGAGATGCCCTCACAGGACCTGCTGGGTCACGTGCGGAGCAAAGCAGCAGCTCTGCTGTTCTCGCTAGAGCTGGGCACAGACCATATGGTGCCCAGTGCATAAATGCATTAAGTATTTTATAATGCCAGACACAAAGGCCAATTTCTGATCTAAATTAAACAGGTATAAATCCTGAGAAAATCCTCTGCTGACATCAATGTTTTTCTTTTTTTCCCCCCTTTGACTAAGAATAGGATTACACAGATTTAAACACAGATTAGATTCCACTTCTGACCTGCAATATTTATATATTCCTGATATATGGAATATATAGATACTACAATGCTTCAGAAGCACTGGTCTAATAGAAAAAAAATCTAGCAGCAAATTGCCTAACTATCTATTCATCTAAGAGAGATCATGGTACCCAAAATGATAGCATTAAAAATTAGAAGCCACCTCTTATTCCTGTGTGCCAGCACAGAGAAAAAAATCATTTGATTCTTATTAAAGGAGACAATTTTTCCCCCATACATGTGTGCAAAAGACAGTGCCTGAATATATATATATATTTTTTTTTTCATAAAAAGCAATAGGAGAAACAAGAGTTCATCATCTGAAGCAGCAAGTCAGAAATTAGATATGTAATGACCCCAAACAGATTGGGTTTTCCTCCCTGCAAATGGGCACCTGAAGATGATGAAAGCATGACCTTCAGATGCCAACGTACAGCCAGGCAAATCAAAATTCACATGTATTTCCAGAGAAGCCTGAGGCCATATCCATTATCTGCCTTCAACATGGTCAGCTAACATGGACATTTGGAAACCAAACTGATAATTAAAAAAATACCATTAAAATGACTTGATATGTCCCCGTCCCATTCTCAGGGCTCTTAATAATCTCATGCAGTCCTAGCAAAAACCAAAAACATCACCCTGACTCCAAAGCTTACACTGTGAATCTGACCACTCATCCAGAATGAATCCTGGTTAGTTTTATTTCAAGCTACTTTGGGTAAACATGGCTTTGGGATCTGTAAGCCTTCGGTACAACGGTTTGCCTGTCTGCCTAGCTTTGGCTCGCCTGGAAGGTGTGCTGCTGATGAAGACCTTCAGCTTTGGCCCATCTCTCCAGGGTTTTCTGCCCAGTTAAACTTGCTCTCCCCTTCATCTTCACCAACAACTGTCCCAGAAATGCTGTTGTGTAGATCAAGAGCACCCCAAACCATTTTCTACCATGCAAAACATACTCAGTAGGCAGTGTACAAAATCAAACAGGTTTGTACTAGATCATCTTCACCAGCCACAAGAGCGAAGGGCTACAGTTGTGAGCCTGTGCTCCCAAGAGTCTCTTTGTGCCTTTAGTGACTGCTTATTCCAGATCTTGATCGACCTGAAATATCCACCTCCAGCAAGAAGTCAGGATTTCAAGGAAGATCCCATTCTTCTTTTCTAATGCTGTAACGGCACAAAAGGAATGAATATGCTCCAACAGGCAGTATTTCCTCAAAAAGAAATCACGTTAGCCGAAGCAAACTGAACTACCCCAAACTAAACCATTATCAACATATCCTGACATGGATTTTTCTTCCTCTAAAAACTCGAACTTCATTAAATGGTCCTTAAATTTTCCAAAGGCCGAGAGAAAGGGAAAATGAGGCAGTAGAGGAACAAGGTATATTACTATTGAACAGCAATCTGTTATTTTAATTAAGCACTCTCTATTAACTGGAAGTTAATTAGAGCCGCGGGATAAAGCATCAGCGTGATCTTGTGGGCTGAAGACATGAATTGTAGCAGCACTTAGTGGTGTTGTCAGAGCCCCTGTGGTGCGTGGAAGCCCTTGAAACCATGGGTGTAGGTGTTCAATATCCCTCTGTTCAACAACAATTCCTTGGGAACTCAAAAAACAAACAAACAAAGCAAAAAAAGAAAAAGAAAACCAATTTGGTCCTAAATCATCATTAAAGCATACTGAACAGTGAAGAGACTCATAAAATCCTACAAATGGTTCAGAAGAGAAAGTGCCTGCAAGCTGTAAGTGATCTGAAGATGTTAACAAGTCACCAAGATGCGGTTTGCCCCGGAGCTCTGGTGGTTTTTATTGGGCCATCTGGGCTTTGCTGCAACGCAAACAGCATTACCGCCGATTGTTATTAACAACGTTATAATCATTAACAAAATACCACAGTGCTCAGATTTCAGGTGTCATCTTACCTCCTGCCGTGCAGCCGGGGCTTTCGGAAGGTTAGGCTGGGATTTAGAGGACAGCCTGCCCAAGACCCATCAACAGGGAGAGCACACCTCTACACGCCAGCATCCAGCCCTGTGGAGCCCAGGGCTCAAGGCACAGCCCCTCAAACATCCTTTTCTGTGCTCTCGGAAATGCCCTTGGAGCATCACTGGAAGGCAGCAGCCAACAGCACTGGTGCTGGGCCCAAATTCCACACTCCCGTCACTAAGGGACAAGGAATAATTAATGCCTTTGTTCACAGGTGTATGTGGCTAGGAGAACACGTTGTCCTTTAAAGCCCTGTCTGTCTGCGAGAGACAAATTCTGCCTGCACCCAAGCAGAAGATGGCCCATGGCAGGTGGTGACCACGCTGCCAAAAGCAGCACGTGGAACAAAGCACCACACTGAAACGTGCCTGCCTGTCACTGCCTGTAAACAGATGCTCATCACCCAGGCAAGGTGTTTGATGGAGTAAATTAAAAATCAAACATCCTCCCCTTGAAGTGTTGCCTCACTAATTGTCTTTTTTCTGTTGGGACATTAGACTTTGTTTGAATACCAATCATTTTCCTGGTTTTAGCCTCTTTTGGTGAGAAGCCGTGTACAGCTGACGTTCTGGTGGAGACAGCCTCCCCCTGAGCTCATCCTACCTCATTTTAGGCACCAGGGAGGGATACCAAGGCAGTGACACCTCCAGCAAGCATCTGAGGTAGGCACAGAGGGGAAGGCAGACAGAAAACTTGAACAGGGGACCCTGCCCCAATGGAGAAGGAAGGAGAAGCACTTTGGTCTGTAAAGGCCAACAACCTCCAGTGTACAATGCCAATATGCCCAAGGAAGATGAGAGATCTAAGAACTGGTCCAGAATGCCCCAAACCTCACTAAAGCAGTTTGTGTGCCCCGACCTGGAGGCACGTACTGCCCATCTCCCACAGAGGCTGTACCTCAACCCCACAGTCAGTCCAAAGGACAGGACACCACAAGGAAAAGAGCAGAGAAGTGGCTTTTAGAGAGCTGCCCATTTTCAGGGTTGGCATGCGCTGTCTTTGGGAAAGCCACAGGAAAAACATGTACAAATTGTTATTACAGTGCACTGAAAGCCAGACAGTCTATTCAAGACAAAAAAAAAGCCACCACCACGGAAAAAATAATAATCATACTTTGTCTAGATAGCTCACCACTCTGCGGTGGAGCTACACAGAGGGAGGCAGGAGCCCCAGCTGATAGGGACTGGCACGACTCCACTGCCTTCAAATGAAGCCAAGCCAATGTAAAGACAGCTGCAGACTGGGTCCAAAATATGAAACCACAAAAAGGGCTCCTTTAAATTATTGAAGATGTACTTGATTTCTGGCTCCCACAACAGTTTTTGCAGCCCTCTATCCATTCAAAGCATCATCAGCCACCCTTCAAGCAGGATTATTTTCCTTTTCAATTGGACTTTGACTCAACAGCAAATTTAATTAACTGACCTAATGGACTGGAGCTGTGGATTGAAAAAATAAATAAATAAATAAAATCAGCTCCCACAAAACAAACAACAAAGAACCACCATTTCAGGAAAACAAACAAACAAACAAACAAACAAAAACTAGAGTAAAAATGTGGCTTGTGCTCCTGCTTTTTAGAGATGCAAAATACCAACAAGACCTCAGCTGTGCTCCTCATGCTGTGAGGTCCAGAGAGCTCCTCCACTCTGGCAACTATTTGCTCTTCATTGTCTTGTAATGGAAGATCCCAAAGCCCTTTACCAGTTTCTCTAACGTGCCAAGAGCAGGCTAGTGGTAAATGCCACCTTCCCCATCCCGGGACTTTCATTTCACTAAAACCACAAAGATCCACCTATCACTGTCGCAGTCCCTGCTGGTGACACATTTCCACCAGTGTCCAGAGACCGAATGTGGCTCTCAGCATTCACTGCTATGTCCCCAGGACCACCACATCCCCGTGATGCCACAGGTGTCTGCACAGGCTTCCTCATAGGTCCTCACAATGGGACAGGTCTCTGTTCCTCTGCTAACCAGACAGGAGGCTCACAGCAGACCAGCGAGCAGAAGACTACAAACAGCAGTGTGAGCGACACCTCTCTATTCTGGCACTCACAAACCCCTTGAGTGCCTGAGCTGATCTCTATACACTTGGCTTTTGGACCCTTCCCACAGGTACCTGCTAGCAGCTACTGCTGGAGACAGGACGGAGCTGCATGGAGCTTTGGTTTCTCCTGGAATGACAACGCAGGCTGATCTCAACTTGCTGTGTGACCTCGGGCAGTCTCTTTGCCTGATCCCTTCCCGTCTCATCCAGACGGCCATCTCCATGGTCACAACACCACTCACCTCCTGTCAGACAACAGAGTCCCAACTGCAGCAACGATGCCCACAGCTATGCCTTACACGCATCATCCCTCAGCAGCCACAAGAACTTGGCCCCGCTGCTCCTCTGCACACTCCTCACCAGCTCTGGAGCTGCCATTGACATTTCTGGATTATTTATTGCAACTTTCAAAGCAAGCACCGTGTTACTTAACAGCGAAGTGCCACTTAAAAGGCATGCCATTGAAATCCGGCTGCATTACGTATGGTTATGAATCAACTAGCTTCCAAGTGACTTATTTTAAAATACATCCATTTGCACACAACAACAAAAAAGTAAAATAAATCAGGCATTCACGCATCAATGCCAACTTCATCAGCTGCTGTGAGGAGCAGTGCATTCCATTCATCCTCCCTGATTGCGCAGAGCTGATACTGTTTGCCTTCTGTTGTTCTCTTAGAAAAAGGGGAAAACAAAGAAAAAAAGAATTTCACATCCATCACGTGAGCACCTGACAGAAGCTTCCCAGAACAAATTCATCACTGCACATGAAAGGTACAGTCAAGAACGATGTGCACGCAAAGCAGTGATTAATTAGGCTTTTTGCTGAAGAAATTTTTGTACTTGAAGGGTAGGATTTAAATCGCTGATCAGCATCACTTCTGCTATGACACGTTTGGAAACAAGCTAATGGGTTGGAATTAGGCTCGTGTGCAGGCTGTGACACCTGTATCTGCCACGTAAGAAATAAAATAAGAAAATACTTCAAAATATTTTCTTTCAGATGCAGATTCCTTTCTGTTCTTCAAAAAGACAGTGCAGTAATGGGTGGAAAGCTATGAAAAACAGAAGTAAGAAAAAAGGTTTGGGAAGCACAGGAACCCAGAGTGGCCAAAGGTGCAGGTATGTCCCCAGATCCACCACTCGGACCCAGGTCCTGGGCACCTGCAGTGTAGTTGCGCTGTGGGAGGAAAACCCACCACCTCCTGGGGGTCCCACATTTCCATGGAGCAGCAGAAAAGCCACCAGCCACAGTGGTCTCTACAGCAGTGCTGACTGGATGCCCACAACGTTGCCTCAGCTCTACCAGACCTACCCAGCTCCCAGCCTACAGCACATCCCCATGCTGTGCTACATTGGCTCTGAGCAGCACACCCAACTGCCAGTTTCTACTGAACATTTTCATGCCTAGAGAACAAAAATAAGAGATTCAGAATCCATATAAAGTAATAATTCCTATCCAAGCCAAGCATCTCCAGCGCTGGCAGAGCTCTCGTGTGAGGTTAGCACCTGCGAGGTCTGGGGACCCCATCTGCAGTGCTCCTCCGGGCTTGCCCCCAGATCCCAGCCTCTCAAAAACAGACGTATGAACGAACTCACTAATGGAAGAGGTGATGTCAGTGTCAAACACCTGTACCTGCCTAATCTCACAGGCAAAAGTTATCTTTGCCAATGCTTGGGCTTCAGGATTGCTCAGTGCTCCTCTCTCATTTGTCCAATTTTTGACTGTATGTCAAGTTGGCTACTGCCAAGAAGCATAATTAATGCACAAAACCATTCCCAGTGGCACCAATCAAATACAGAACAGACATGGTGCTTCTCCAGCAGCTCCAGCCTTCAGCTGGGAAAGGCTTTCACAGAGGACAGCATGCAGACTGAGCTTCCCTGGAAACTCCAGCGCTGGTCATCCCTTGCACAGCAGCTACCAGACAGGCACCATCCTGCACGGGTTCCTCTGCATACCTGCAACTACTTCTTCTTTCACCTCGGAGACAACCAAGGCCATGCTAGACCAACAACAGCAGCACATTTACCTGTGAACACCAAGCTGGCATTTTCCAGTTCTTCTTGGGGAACCTTGAAGCTGAAGGACTCGTTGTAAAAGGGATCTATCGTCCCTCGCATGCAGGAGGTTTTCTTGGTTTTGGTTAACTTCAGTCCATGAACGAGCTGAATTTTCACAAAGGGATCTGACAAAAACATGAGAGAAAAAACACAGGCTGCAAGTTACTGGTTTTATAAGCCGATGCTCCTGGTTTGGGAAGGTTCAGCACAGCTGGGCATGTGGGAACAGGGCAGGACCACGCTAGAGAACAGTGCTGGGAAAGGAGCAGGACTCGTACCGCCACACAGTGGAGAGACAAAAGTCGGGCAGCTGGCTTAAAAGTGCTCCCTGCTGAAACCACGCTGAGCACAATTAATGACAGCCTTGACTCAGACCAAATGCACTGCTCTTTCTGGAAAATGCCAATGTTCTGGCAGCAGCAGCAGCGGCTGGGGCAGGGAGTATGGCAAAAACCCATCAGGACATGTGCGTGAAGCAATTACCAGCTCAGAAACAGCAGGGAACAACGCATGGACACTGTAAAAACCTAACATTGCCTCCAGAGTAGCTAGTTACCCTAAATAAAACCATTGCAATATTAACATTCATGCAGTGCTTGGCACCTGCAAAACAGAGCACAGCCTTAAACGGGCTGCCTTACAGCCCAAAGCATCAGGGTAAACTGGGCTCCTGGTTTCTCGCTTCGCTCTGGGTCAGAGATTTTGACTTTAAGCAAGATGAAGGTATTCATACTCTCTATTTTAGCTCAGGGTAAGTGTTCTGGACACTGGTTATTGCTAGCTATACATATAAAATGAGGATCTGTTGCCTTGAATTAATAGGAACCAAGCATCTGAACCCTCCTGGGTCCCCCCCAAATTGCAGCCTTGCTGCCGGTCTGCTTTAGAAGCACACAGAAGCTGTGCATGAGTAATGTGAGAAATACCCTGCCCTTTACCTGAACCTTGGCTCATGTCTGTCTGAAGAAGCTGTTTTGCTCTAATGATGTCCACGTTCAGTCTTCCTGCGCTGGGTAGGTAGTTTAGTGACAACAGCAGCTCCCCCAGCTCGACTTCATTCTACAGGGAAAAGGCAATGTGGAAATTCAGAACAAAGCTCGGAGGGGAAGGAAAGAGCAGGAAGATAAATTAAATAAAACCCATTTGCCTGAGTGCCTGAAAAACAAATTTTAGTCACACTCTAAGCCGCAACCAAGAACCATCTGGTGGTATCTTGTGCTGAGCAGAAACAAGAAACGACACTACCCCCAGATGAAGGTCTGTTCCTTTATCCTCTGACCACTCATCAGCTTTTCAGAAGACACTGCAAAGAGGACCCATAAGGAAGAAGGAATACAGGGTCAGTAGTTTCTACCCCCCTCCACTTTGAGTAGCTCCAGGGGGTTCTCATCAGCCTCACCTCCTGATTAATGCACACAACACGGACCCCATTGGAGAAGGTCTTCTCCCCCCTCCCCAGCCCCCATGGACCACCACCAGCCACCTGGGAGCTTCAGTTATGGCTCAGGCAGGAGATGGTTAACACATCCCTGGGGCAAATAAATAAATAAATAAATCTGGAGAACTGAAAGCACTGCTCCTCAGACATGGCAGCACAGAACAACCTCTTCCCCTTAGCACACCCTGGCTCAGAGATGCTGCTGTTCTCGAGTGCAAAATAAGCACAAGGAAGCAATGCTGGAGGTGCAGAGCACACCCACCTGCCCCAGCAGGGCACCGCTCCTTCAAACTCATCCCAGGTCCATGCAGGAGCCCAAAGCTAGCTCTGCATCCCCAGTGGCAGCACAGGTCAAAGCCCAGCCTAGACATGACGGCCACTGCCCACTCACAGGAGAAGAGGAGCTGCTGCGGTACTGCAGTCATAGCGAAAGGCTTAAATATCTTTAACGGTGCCCCAAATATTAGATTACAGAAATCACAAAGTGACTGGGTAGGCAATAAAGAAAAAAAAAGCTCTGAGACACAGCCACAACCTGAGCTGGCGCCAAGAACCAAATTCATCAGCAGACAGGTCAGCACACCCGGTGCCCATGCCGGGCAGAGCTGTGAACACGAGCACACCCAAATTCCCTCCAGGCCCCCAGGTCCTCGGCGTGGCACGGGGCTGCACCCGCTGCCTGGCAGGAAGGCAGCACACCAGCAGCTCCTCCTGCCTGCCGGCCATTCAGCTCCTCACCCTACAAGCCCAGTGCTAAATCTGACGTCAGGTAATCACATTAAAAGTTCTCCCCCAGGCATTTTGTCTCCTCTGTTCCCGTTGACTACTCCCCGCAAAGCCGCAGGACGCGCTCAGCATGCAGGAGCAGGTGGCAGGCTGAGGAAGCCCTGCACCTCCATGCAATACAATACAATCTATTTTTATTTATTTATTTGCCTTCTAAGGAAAATATGGCAATATGCTGCCTAATCCTAAACCAAAACCACGTGCCCTACTCACATGCTTGACTGCCCCAGAGCCACGCCAGCAGCATCAACCCCAAACTGGCCATCCCGATGGTACCTCTGCACCCTCGCTACAGCCTCTCTCCCATGCTATAGAAAGCATCTGATTTCTTAACCCTAACCCTTTTTGTCACACCAACTCTTGGGTCACATTACGTGGCAGGATGTGATTACATAGCACACGGACTCCTCTTCACCACGTGCTGCAAGCCTTTCTGCTGCTGCTGCAGTATTTTTGCTTTTCCTGGAAGGCAACTTGCTTCCATCAGCCTTCATGAAGCCCCACATCACAGTTCTCTTCAAAATACGGTATTTTCAATTATTTCAATGAGAAAGACATTTCCCAACACCTGACCCAACACATACGCAGTGCTCACAATTCTTGCAAGGTCAAGCCACCCCAAAACAAACCGTTCTGCCCAACCATAGCACAAAGTAAGGATCTAGGAGAGCATCACATGCAAGGTAATTTAAATGACCAATTCTATCATCTTTGCTTTGACTTTCCCCCAAAACCTCTGACACATTTATCACTGAGAATGGTCCCCCAAGCAGGACCATGGTAGCAGACCTGGCCAGGAGCCCACAGCCAGAACAAAGCCGCCCCGATGCTGTCACTCGGGATGACTTCTCCTTCCCCCTCCTGGCTAACAAATCACAAGGGCTAATCTCAAAGTTCACACCTGGCTTGTAAAATCTATTACGAGCACAGTAACAGAACACTCAGCACCCACAACACACAAACAGGACCCACCTGAGGTATCCCTCAACCTCACCTCATTTTTTTATAACACCAACAATGTTTTTAATGCATCCAGGCTTGTTTTCTGCTCGCATTCACTGCTGTGCTGGGTTCCATACAGACTTTAATTCCTAGAAATTCAGGTACATTTAGACAGCACAAATTAGGAAACTAATTAGTGATGCTATTACCAGCTGGGAAGAGACAGTCAAACAGTTTAGCCTGTAAATATCAAACTCCTGACACAGCCAGGAGGCAGGCTGACACTGGGCAGGAAGGTAGGACTTTTCAGATCACCTCAAACTTAGAGTGCTGGAAATCCACAGTAAAATTTGGGGTAATTACTTCCAGACCCATCCATGGGGGAACCTGTGGACCTTAACCAAGACGTGCAGGAATTAAGAAGCTGCTCGGCCAAAGGAGAGGCTGCAGGAAGGGGTCTCCCTGGGAGGCGAGGGGAGGCTCAGCAGGGACACGCAGGTCTCGCCCAAGGGCCTGAGCCAATGAGAGCAAAATTGCTCCATTTTTCACGCCCACAAAAATCAGGCTGGGTACCCCTGCAGCCAAGCCAAGTTTGTTCAAAGAGCTCCTACAACATAAGCACCATGGTGCTGCCCAACATGAGACCTTGCTGGGGAAAGGTAAAGCTAAATCCCTGATTTTCAGCAGGACCCAACCTACCAGGGATATCGGCAGCTCCACAAGAACCTTTTTGACTGTTTGGGCATAAATTTAAGTGAGGAGAGATATAAAATACTTTATTTTGTAAGCGTGATCCACCAAAGTCAAAAAACTATAACTGGTTTTAATGAGTCTCAGCTCAGGCTTAAATTCCCAAATCCCAGTAGTGCCTTCTGTCTCTTGCTGCTTTTCAAGTGTGTCCAGATTTTGCTAATTATCTTAGGGGAGGTAAGGTACAAGCCAGCCCAGAAAGACCGTGGCAGCATGAGTGTGCTCAAAAACAAAGCAGCCCCACGGCAAGGCGGAACAACAAAAGTGTTCCCAGTGATAACAAAAGGTGCTTTCAGAAGGAAACCCAGCTCCCCAAATAGCTTACAGTATGAGTGACTCAGGCCTTTAAAAGCACTTAACTCGAGCAGTGAACTGCCTCTGATCCTATAAACACATTACTTCTACTTTAGCTGCAATGATCTAGGAAACACATCTCAAATCCTGCCACAGTGGCCAAGGGGACACCAAGCACTCAGGAAAACATCCATGGTTGGTAGCTACCATGCGTTTCTCCCCAGAACATCAGATGAGCACCTCCACCCCGTGATGCCCAACCACGCTCAGCAGCCTTCCCCTGCTGTTTGGCCACTTGTCGTTTGCAGTCATCATTAAACAACAGGCAAGGACCCAACTGGGTGCTCCAAGAAGCCCCAGACCCAAGGTGCACCTCCTCAGGTTTTTGCTCCCTGCTCTTTCCCCAGCAAGCTCACAGCAGGTGTGCCCTTGCTGACGTGACAGCCTCACTAATAACGCACACTGATGGCACGCTCTGTGTCGGACAGGGAAATGGGGATGTAGGCAGAGGAGCTGTTAATGGACTCGGTGCTCAGCGGGCAGAACAGACATAACTGGGGAGCTTCTGGAGTTCACCATACGGTGGACAAAAAGGACCCTTCTCATTACGGGACAGGCAGGAGACCCAGCTCAGGGATGGATGCAGAGGTCCCATGTGGCTGGTGGGGCCCGCAGGGCTGGCCAGGGTGCTCCTCCAGCACACGGACCTGCTGAGCTTGGGCATCCACACTGCGCTGCCATAACCACTGCCCCCGTGGCCACCGTGCTGTTTATAGGTATTTTTATCAGCAAGAACAACATCAAGACATGTCTTCCTGGAGAGACTCCAGGCACAGCAGCACAGCTGTTGTTCTGTGGCACACCAAAGCCTCCCCAAATCTCACCCCTGTGTTTCGGCTGAGCACAGAAGAGAGGGATGCGAGCTTAAGCACAAGACGTGTCACCAGCACATTGGTCATGGCAGGGGACGGAAGCTTCGGAAATTTCCTTTTCCTCCATCTTTGCATCGGAAAACTGAAACGCTGCTGGCTTTGCCTATGTGAACACAAGATGTTCACAGAACACAATGTGCAGAGGTGCCCCTCAGGCACGGCTGCGCAAAGGCATGGTTGAGTTACCATTATTATGCTGATGACGTGCTGATTTGTGCTGAGATCCCAGATGACCCTGGGAAAGCAATTTCCTGTTTGATTAGGTGCCTAAGTGACACAAGCCTAGATGTCTGAGACTCTCCTGATGCTCTCATTTACATTTCACTCCTGGCTGTTCCCCTCCACAGCCTATTTCACAGCCAGCCTTGGGCTCGCCTTGATCCAGAACCTTCTACCTTTACTACTTGGGATGAACCAAACACACAAAGGATATATTTTTTTTCCTCTTCTGTCCTCTTGGAAACACAACAAAGCTGTCCCAAGGGAAAGAGAGTTTTTAATTAATGCCACTTGCACATCTTGTTTGGATCTGGGCAATTCCTTACTCGCAGCCCCCCTGAGCTGTTCGTTTCGTACTGCTACAACACCAGCAAAATCCTGCAGCTAAAAACTCTCCCCAGTTCCCGACGGGAACCAGAGCACATTACATCAGCACAGACATCTATGCAACGCTCCTAATGAAGTTTCAGATTGATTTTCCTCCTCAAGGTTATCTGTGATGATACCTCCAGGCACAGCAGAAAACTGATGGCTTAGAACAGTTTGCTCTAACAGGCTCTCTACAGCATCCCGTGACACACAGCGATCATTTCTGGAAGGCTGGGCTATTAAGGACCAGAACCTGAAATACATACACACACATATATACACATATAGATAGATAGATAGATACACACACACACACCCCAACGGAGAAGAACGTTACCTATCTAACAGAGGCTGAGTAGATACATGATGAAGAGAGTCACAAAATCCTTTCTGAAGTCTTTGCAAATTCACGTGGCCACAAGGAAACCATTTATTCCCACCCACCCTCCCAGGAGATACTGCCCATCTCGAGGTTCTCTGATATTTTTGAGTTTTCTGGCAACAGGACAAAAGCAGCTCACAAACAACGTGTTCACAGGAGCCGTGGCACAAGTCCTGCTTCTACAAACACACACCTTGGGGTAAGGGAGGTTAGCAGGCTTTTGCTCTCTGCATGGCACCTGCAGCGATGCTGTGGCTGGAGCAGTTCCCCCAGCTCTGCCTCTTTGCCAGACCCACCAACATCCTCTATAATGACACCAGCGAGGAGAAGCAGCTTCTCATTTTCACCTCGCATGGGGAGGCAGTGCAAGGGCAACTGCCCACAGGGCAGTGACGAGTACCTGGAGGAAGGACTGTTTCTGATCCGGATCCCTAGGCTGTACGAGTCAAACAGCCCTGACGTTTCAGCCATAAAGCAAGGATCCATCTGGGAACCTGAAACAGGAGCAGAATGGCTACCTGCCACTTGCTCCCACCAGCAACTGCAAGTGGAGGTATCTCTGATTTGCCTCTCTCATGAAAAAGCCTCCAGGCACGAGATGGAAGGCTTCCTCCAGAGAGCACCAGCACCTCCTCTGGGCTCCTCCTCAACAAAATAATTCCTGCAGTATCGCAGTCCTCTGCAGAAAGGGCAAGGAGTGAACGACACACGGGTGAAGGGAGGAGGTGGCTGAGGTGACAGCTGGAAGCAGAAGAGACAGATAAGGGCAAAAAGAGAAAATGTTCAGAAAGAAAAACTTCCCAGTGCTGGAGCTTTAAAGACTGAAAAAAGGGAGGAAACCAACCAACCAAAAAACACAGCTCAATTTTTTTTCCCAGGAAAAAAAAATAGAGAAAAGATACAACGAAAAACGGAAAAAGCCCTGACAATGCTCACTTCCATATTTGATTTCCTCCAACTCTGTTTTACCAGGATGGAGCCTCCTTCCACACCAACACACACAAGGCTGAACCAAATGCTGTGCCAAGGCTCTCTAAACAAAGTCTCCGGACACCTTTCAATTTGTCCTATGCCTGTATGAGAGATGTGTGCTGGCAGGTTTTTTTAATAATACCCCGTGCTACCAAGCACAAATCATAACATGTTCCCAAGGATGGCTCCTTCTCAGACTGCAGTGGACAAGCCCAGGAGTGTTGGTGCCAGGAACAAACCCGGTGCAGGCACAACTGCAGGGCTCCAAGCAGCGTGCCAGGGCCACCTGCCTGCACGCCACAATTCAAGGTAATGTGCAAAAGAACTGCCCCAAAGTGAATCATTACCTGAATTTCAAATTCCCTTCTTGCTTTTCCTTCCCAGGCAAGGCATGGTAAGAACAACAGTACAATGCCTGCCGTAGGCTTATCCCTGAGATGGGAATCAAAAACTGTAGAGCCCTGCCACAGGAGAGCTATTTGTGCAGCACATGCTGTTTTGAATGGACAAAGATGACAGCTCCTTAAAAGACTGTCACTCTACTGCTCTCATAGTATGAAGTTAAAAAAGCAAGTCCAATACTTATCCCCTCTATTATAGAAATGGCTTAATTTGAGGGGAGAAGGAATCTTTGTGCTATTTTCCCCAACTACGACCACGCAAGTTTTTTTCTTTTGCAGAATGATCTCCAAGCTCTCATTACTGCTGGTCTAAAACGTTTATTCCTGCCTACTCAAATCTGCCAAAAGAGAAATGAATCATATGTCAATAAAACTTGGGGTCCTGAACATGTGTTTTGGAATTAATCTTAACAGAGAAATGTGTGAATCTGAGCACAGCCACGGCAAGGGCTGCCAACTTCATTCATGGTAATTAAGCAAAGCCACACACATTTAAGGGGATATTTAAGGAGCGCAGAGCGTTCCTATGGGGACTGGACTCAGTGCTCCTCCATGAGCAGCTACTGCACTTTAGAAACACTCTAATTATCCTAGAGAAGAAAAAAAAAAAAAGTCATCCAGAACTACTAGGGATAACGAATTTGGCAGTACCTGCACTGACATTTCCTACAAGGAGTCAGACCTTCTGCATATTTGTTGGCCTTGATCATATACTGGGCAGCAGCTCACCTGTGCCTCCGCTTTGAACACAATCCCACCAAATTCTGTACACACTTTCCAAACAAAAAAACGTGCTTCTGTACAGGCACAGTCTTTCACTTGATGTTTAGCATTGTGTTATCTCCTTGCCCTGGTTCCTCCAGAGGACTGCTCGCCCATATTCAGCTTCTCTGCTGACTCAACAGGCTCCTGGTATAACAACTGTATGCATCCTGGTACAATGAGCAGCCTGGTTCATCCGACTGGCTAGACCCAAGGTAACTTTCAGGCTGTCTGTTAACAAGCAGCTCTGTGAGGGGGTAACGGAGATGTTCTGGCACCAAACACACCGTGCCTGTGCCCACCCGGGAGCTGCACACCCCAACGCACAGCTTGCAGGAGCTTATCCCAGTACAACCCCAGTGTTACTGTGGAGTTACTGCTGCAGGAGCAGGACCACGCCTCAGTGCACTGCTGGCACCCATTCATGGTCCTGTGCTGAGGCACAGCCCCACCTCTGGGTTTGATGGGGCTCACAGTGAGGGTGGGACCAGGGCTCAGCACCTGTCCTATCAGCACGTACCTTGGCAATGGTTTCCAGGTAGCAAAGCAGATGGTTATCTTAGCTGAGCCCATTTAGGATGCTTTCCCTGCTCTTCTGCAAACCCTGTCCTGTCCCACCCCACCAGGATGAATCAAAACCCTTCTCCTCAGCTCCTGCTGCCTGGATTCACTTCCCTCCATCTCACCACGCTTCAGTCTATAAATGCCAGTTAGAAAAAAAGAAAAACCACCACATATTTTCTGTCTTCCATCTTTACATTTCTTATCTACGCCAGTCTGTCTTTCTCTCCCTCTGTGGCTGGTTTTACAAGCACCTGTTGCAGAGCTTTCTTCCACGCGGGCTCCATCACTGGTGGCGGAGCTGCTGCCAGCTGCTGCTCAGCCTTGCAGCCCCAGGCAAGCCAGCCCAGCCTGGAAAGTTTTCATCACCTAATCATCAGGGCAGCACCACGGCAGCTCTGTTTGGCTCTCAGAAAGCCCACGATACCTTCTGTAAAAGAAAGTACCAGCACTGGTGGGTTGTTCTGTCCCAGTCTATCCTGATCTCACTACACAGAATGCACTTGGGCAGCCCCAGGTTCAACCAACATGAAGTGAATAAAGGCTGCTCCACAACCAACCAAGCAAAACAAAGAGAAGTATTAAAAAGAAAAAAAGTCAGCATGTCAAATCTATCATATCAAAGGCAGAATCTTTCAATTGGCAAACAAAAATCACAAATTTCTAGCCTAAGCATTACTGCTATTGAAAGGCATTAAAATGCAGATTTTCAAAGTAATAAGCTTTATTGTTTTACTGCTTCCAAGATTTATTTTAACCCTTTGATCAATGCTTTTATCTTTAATCTGCACAAGCAGAAAATGAACCCTAGTCAATGAGCTTTAAAACCTTATCAGTGAGAAAACATGGAAAAATGATACAAAACATCCTCGCTGGATGTCCTGGTACAAGCACTGCTATTCTCTTTGCAGTCTGCCAGTTAGCTAGTGCCCAGCCAGAAAGAACAAGGAAATATGAGAAGACACTTAACTAAAGCCACAAAACAAGGCACTTAACTGACTGAGATGCAAAGGATTTTTTGGTTAAATTAAGATTTGACTTGATCTGCTTGCTATCTTATGGAAAAAGTCTTGTAAGGTTAAGCCTGTCCATTCACAGGGAGTTTTCTTTTTCTCGTTAATTTTATAAAAATCAAAATGCCAATTCCTGCATAAATAATTTAGCTGAAATCCTGCTGGAGCAGCCAGCACTGCTGAAAGCAGCAGCAGCTTTTCAGTGAAACTTTGGAGAGGCCGGAGGAAGGGCTGGCTCCAGGCCAGGCACGTGAAGGCTGAGATGGTCTTGGCGAACCAGGGTAGGCATTAGCTGTGCGGTGACTCCAGGTTACTAATAAAGAGATGCAGAATGCACAGACGTGTTTGTCATGCAAAGGCAAAGAAAAAAAAAAAAAAAAGCAAGGCTGCATGGTATGAGTCACGAGAGGATAGGAGGAATGCAAAGAGACCTCTGTCCTCAGATATATCAATGCTGAGCCCATGATGAACCACCAATACCAAAAAGAAAAAAATAATCATGTGTATTCATGAATAAACATTTGGGAAAAAAGGTGGTGAGGGGAACCCAAGAATATCTGTTCTTGTTTATTTTCCTTATGCACGTTTGCCCCTGCCCCTCCAACCATCACGCAAAGCAGACCCCAGCACAGACACCAGGGAGCCCACAGTTTTCACTGGCACTCAATTTTCAGAGTTTTCCTTTTTGCATGAAAAAATGTCCTGGCTAATCTCATAATGCTACTGTTTCGACTCCAGCAAATCCAGCCAGCTCTCCTCCAGTTATCAGGGTCTTGCTTTTCTTCTCCCAGAGCTCTGAGGAAGCACAAAGCTCTCTCCAGTTGCTGTGCACCCAGAGCTGGGCAGAGACCTCACTGATTGCACACAAACACTGCCTGGCTGGCTTTTCTTCCCACCAGCACCCGATGACAAGTTCCCACTCCAAATCATCCTCTCAGACCCACTATAAACCAGAGGCAAGGTCAATAATTTCTTGTTCATCTCATCCAACACTTGTGGCTACGACACCCTTTTGTGGACACACAAAAATCAAAGGAACTGTGAACTGTCCGTGTTCACATGGGGTTTTTGATTCAGCAAAGGCTCTAAGGCCTAGAAAATGCACTCCCACAGCTGGTGACACAGACAGGGGCAACCGTGTTAGACCAACCTTCAGCAATACTCCCATCCTCAGCACAAACAGGTAGGACACCCATGCCTAGCTCTTGGCTTAGCTTTTTACCTGGTCACTGCAGGTGATGGTGCTAAAAGCAAATCTGGTAGCTAAGGGCAGGTCCTGCTTGCAAAGCTCAGACCTCAGAGCTCCTTCCCTTGCTGCAGAGGAGGTGGCACTGCCCAGGGCCCTCTCCTGAGAGGACCCTCTGCACCCTTCTCCCATCCCACCCAGACCAAACTGCAGACCCAAACCTGCAAGCATGCAGCAGGCCATGTACATCAGATATAATCTGCGACAAGTTTAATTTCCTTCAGGGACACAACACAAATAAAATTATCTTGCAATTTTTTGCTCTGGGATAGATTTGTCTTCCATATACCTTCTTTGCATCAGATCATTACTGAACTGGTGCCAGTGGTTCTCCATGTGTACAACCACAGGAGTGACCCAGCTGAGACAGTGTCACTGCAGCGTCTGGGAAGAGATGCAGGTCACTGCAGCGACAAGAAAGATCTTCCACAAGATGAAGATTTCCAAAGCAGTTTTGATTTGTTCTCATTAGAGCTGACATAGATCTTCTGTCATTCCACCTCCCCTGAATATGAAAGAAGGCAGCTCCTTTACCTCACCGCAAAACAGCTACAAGGGCAGCTACAGGCCCAACGTTATTTCAACCCAGCAGATGCTGTATTAACAAGATGATGATGACTAATCAGAAATAGTATCAACTGCCAACAAGCAAAGGAACTATATATATACACACACACAAAAAAAAAAAAAGTGAGAAAAAACGTGGCAATAATCTGATAAATTCTGTTACCTGAGAACTAGGAACAAGGGCTTTCCACCAGTGACCGCCTTTCACAAGGTCTACATCACTCAAGGGCATTGACACTTTGCCAATAACACAGTGGCGTGAGAATTTGTCAAAATCCACTACGGTTAAAAGCAGAGTTCTTCTCTGGGCTTCTAAAAATGGGATTTCAAATGTGTACCTCTCTTCAAACACTGGGTTCTGAGTTTTGCGCTTAACTCCGGTCTGCTTGGAGTTCTTCTGGTCTGGAAGCAGGCAGATCTTCACATAGGGGTTGGAGTGAGCCATATCTTGCCTGGAGCCATCATACGAAATCGGGGGAGGCAGGTCCTTAGCCTCAATGACTCGCACTATTAGGTAATTATGCAACAGGTCATACTGAGTGCTGAAGTGCAGCATGCCCAGCTGGTACTTTGATAAGATTTCCTCATCTGTCAAGGAGTCCATATCATCGCTATTCGAGTCAAGAGAGTACAGTCTTGGTTCAAATTTTCTAAAATAGTCATCTGGGCTATAGGTTTTCCGCAGGATAGTTGGCTGAACTATTTCTTTCTTGGCTCCTATTATTCCAAACTCAATAGGTTTAATGTCAATTAATGGAGAACTTGGCCTCCTCGACTCTAAACCTAAATGAGAAAAATGCACAAAAATGATTATTAGAAACTCAGTTCATTACAGACCCAAGTCACATTGTGGCTCTTTGAGTTCAGCTATTCTGCATCTATGCAATGCCTCACACAGCAAACATTGCTAAGTGGGACTTTTCACCATTACATTTGCAAACAATTAACAGTACCCTTAGTTATGCTGCAGTGCAACCTCAATTACAATTTTTTCACCTTGTCTATTTTCACCACGCACATGCTTCAGCAAAAAAAACAGGGCTGACCCCTTCCACTGTGCTCCTATAGAGCTTGATGAGATTTTTATCAATGTACCTTCAACTCTACTTGATTCCCTGTCTAAGAGATGAAAGAGCAGGCAATACACTCTGATTTTTATTTTTTTTCCCCACAAGAATTACATTAATGTTGGAAGGACGACCTTACTTGAAATCCGCCTGGTGAGGCTGTAAGTGGACCGTGATGCATCTGAAGACGACCGCCTTCTGTCAGGGGAAACATCCTGAAGAGTGGGAGGCAGTTCACTGATTGTATTATCAGAGTCTCCATCTTTGTCCTCATTTTGGCTGCTTATCCTGTTATAACAAGAGACCTTTAGGTGATTCAGCCCAGTAAAAGGACAATATACAGAATGAAAATGTATTCAGATATTCTGTGTCTAATCTTGTGTGCACATCCCTGGGTGCCGCAGGGTATCTCCTTCATATCTATTTGGCAAGCAAAAGGCTGAGCAACTGACTTCATGCCTACGTGAAAGGGAGATATCTTTCTGCTTGCCTTTCAAACAAGAGCATATCAGCACGAGCGTGTGACACAGGCTACAGAGGCACGTGTGACTTGGACCTCAATCAGCAATAGTAAATTCAGCTTTGGGGGAGGGGGGGGGGGGGGGGGGAAAGCCCTCATAACATGAGCTTATTGCTGTAAATCCAGAGCCACCCTTTGGAAGCATGGCCATCACCAGGAAATAACTAGCATGGGAGCCACCATGATGCTCAGACACCTGAATCCCTCTCTGAGTAAAATATTACTTTGCAATACAACAGTAAGGTTTCAAAACTCAGTAAGTAGGATTAATTAACAGCTATCTATTGACATCTTTTTAAGTAACTGGTTCCATAAACCAGAGGTGACTCTCAAAAGACAGGAATTTTACTGCCCAGTGGTCTTGGTGAGGGAGGGAAGGGACAGAGGGAAGTCAGCAGGATCTCACTAACAAAGTAAATGTCAGTGAGAGCTGTAGCATCCTTGAGAAGACTCAGTAGGAGACTGGGATCATAAAGAAGCCTGCATAAAATTCCTATCTCAGCTTAGTTTTCATCTATTAGAGCAGTTCAGTTAAACATCTCAACTTCCCACAGCTGCGGTGGTTTGCACCACTGGCCAGGGCCTCCCAGCTTTGTCTGGAAGAGCAAGAGCCAGCAGTAACCCAGCTGCACCTTCTGAGGTGAGCCACTGCTAGAAATCTGCAGGTGGAAATGAAATCAAGCAATGGTATGAGACATGTAAACCATCATGCTAAACTAATCCATGAGACAGAGTACTCAGAAAAATAGCAGCAGATCACAAGGAAAGCATCAGCGTGAAATGAGCAAAGCAAGGGGAACACTGCTTAAGCCTTGCTCCTGAGATTCACTCATCCTATGTTCATGGCCAGGTTGGGTATAAATGAAGTATGTTGAATCATTTGCTCTAGCAATCAGTGACTGAACTAGAGCAATAACAATGTTCTGGAAAAAAAAAAAAGAAGTTGGAAACTCATAGAAAAGCCCCCCTGAATATAAAATAGACTTAAACTAGAATTTCTTATTAAAATTCACAAAATTCCCATCAGGATCTAGCATACATGCAAATACTCACCAACCCAGACTCACATAACTCATCCACATCAAAAAATAAATCACGTCAAATCAAATCTAGGAATCAAAACAAAACCCTATATTAAAGAGGGCATGCAGTATTTGCACAATCCTGCAGCCCATTAAAGGCAATCCAAACCATGCAGTTTGACATACAACCAGCACTAGGAACACAAATAGCTTTTTCATGCCCAAATGCAGGTCTGCACAATCATATGTAGCATTTGGACGTCTTTGTGTTTGAGAAGCAAATGCACAAAATGAGGAGAAGGCAGGGTGAAAAGGGAATCAGGAAGAGAGGCATTAAAGATGTTCTACAATGGGTAAACGTAATAGTGAGTTAATAACGTACAGATGACCTTTAGTAAGGAAATTGCTACTGAGCCACAATAATTTTTCCTCAAATAAACTTTGGCTCTGGTTAAAGCAGCTCTGTTTCTGTTTAATCAGAGCCTTTGGGAAGAGGAGTCGCGTTCTGATTTCAATTTAATCTCACAGAGTGTGCAGCATTTATCTTTGGGTTTTTAGGGAGAATACTCCATAACAGGCAGTGCTGACAAACACCCTCCTTCCCAGCCCATTTTTGCCAGGACTGGGATGCAAGCACTCGTGAAATAAGCAGCAGCAGCTACCATGCATTCAGGTCAATACAATTAGCCTCAATTCAGTAAGATTTTATTTATTTATTTATTTATTAAGTTGCTACTGGAGGCTACTATAAAAAATTCAGGAAGTGAGAAAAATCAACAGCCTCCCAAGAGAAAAGATTTCAGCTTGCAGCTTTAGAGTCCCCTCCTGAGTTTCCAGGACATCAGGTGTCTCACAGCTGCCAAAGGGAAAACCTTTGGCAAAACACAAAGGACAAGCTATCAAGCATGGGCATTCAGGTGTTTGCTAAGTAGGCAAATGAAGACCATAAAATTAGTTCTTCCCTAGGGACTGAGTGGGGAAGTAGGGAAGGAACACACTGCACTCTCTATGTATCTGCATCCTGGGTGCATGAAGAAGTGGCAACAGTGAAAGATCTTGGCAGAAAACCTGGATCTGGTTGTTAAACACTTGCAGGCTGTGAGCAGGGAGTACAATAAATTGATTTGTTCCCAAATTCAATGCATGTATCTAAATGCAGAATAGTGTTATCCAATCCACCTTCCATTTGAGAGGTTTCCATTGAATCTAGAAGCCTTCTTTAAAAAACAAATTAAAAAAAAAGTGTGTGTGTATCAATTAGCATACACGGATGTCTGAGCACTTTAAAAACACACCCATTAAACACGTTATGCTGAGACCAATTCCCAACCCCTGCTCTGCTCACACATCTAACCCCAGATATTGTCTCCTACCTCCAAAAACGCATAAGGAGATTGAAAAGTGTAAGATTAACAAAATGAAAGTAAAAACCTTCAACTTGAGAGCTGTAAGCCAGCCGAGGCTGCACAGCATCATTTCCACCTTAAATCCACATGCACAAACAGCGCAGCCCTCCTATTGATCTGCGAACAAAATACATCACTTCTGTCTCTTGCCTTTTACTCTCCCTTCCTCTTCATTTTCCAGACTCTTGCTTCTCTACAGTTATCTTCTCCCCTTTCCTCTCAGTTGCATCTCTTCAGCTCCTTCCTCACCTCCTCACTCCAGCCAGTTGGGGCTGCCTCATTGCTTTCCAGCAAGGTCACCCCAGAAGCTTAAAGCATCGCCATCCTTCCTGGCAGCCCCTGGGGTCCATCCCTGCTGGGGAGCAGGAGCCAGCAGCCTTCTTCAGCAAGCAGAGCCCTACAACAACGTGTGTCAACAGCCACGCTTAGAGATCACAAGATTTATAGTAGTACCAGAGGAGATGGTGATTCCGTCATCCTAAGGCACGACAGCATCCATTGCCTCCACTCCAAGCACAATTACTTGGTTCCTGCCTGCCCTTCCCAGGCACTAGCTTTGGAAACTTGCCTCCTCTCATTGCTACAGCAGAAAAGAAAAGCCCTAATTGTACCAGGCTGCCTGAAGCTGGAAGGAAAGAGAGATGTGACACTAAAGGCACAGCCCTGGGACATGACCCAGGCTGGGGGCTCCTAAGTCCATCAGTAAGTGCAGCATGAAGCATGATGCGGCTGAAGAACTGGGCTTTTTTTCCTAAATGTGCTGCCTCCTGCTTTTGGTCACTGTAAGAAACTAACCACCGAGGCTTTCAGATGGACCGGGGGAAAATAATACAGGCTGGAGACAGCATTTTGTGAGTCCAAAGGTCACCGTGTTTTCAGCCTGCGGCAAAGTCCAGCTCATCCACAAAGTCACCACATGCCTGAGTTTTAAGGCCACAAGAGGAGCAAAGCCTCCACGCTGACAGTGCCTTGGAGGCAGACAGAGGAGCCAACAGCCCAAACCCATGGGGCCAGTCACCCCCCACCTGCCCGTTGTGTCCCTTCTGCTCCCCAGCACAGCAGAGCAGCTCTGAAGCACCCTCTCGCACCAAGCCTGGCTGCTTGTTCCCAGGTATGTAATTGTTTCTGCAGCAATCTTTCTATGTCCAATACTGCTACCTCATCACTGTGTTCTCTTGTGCCCAAATGCTTTCCTATTTAGCATTGATTTTGCTTCCATTTCCCACTAATTGCAGGTGAATCCATTTCTGGGCATATATCAGACTCTTAAATACGCTGCTCCAAATTTAAAAACCACTCTAACACATCTCGAACATTTCTATTTTTATTGCTTCAGTATTAATTACCATCCTATTCTACCATGATTCAAGAAGGTATAGAGACAAGACTGTGATTTAAACATGAGACAACTTACTTCGTGCAGCCACAGCACACAGACCTTCCAGACCTTCCAGAGTGGGTGAAATTAACCGAGGGCCTTAGTGCCCAGGCACAACATCTCAGCAGCTTGTGACGTGCTAAACAGGCAACTCCTGTGCCCTAGTTTCTGGACACGGTGAGGTTTAGCCATCTCCATCAAGTTCTCTGCCCTCACAGAAGACAGCCCGGCCCAGCAGACAGAGCCAGCACTAAAATCCAGGAGACCTCTATTTTCTTCCTGGTTTCACTAATGCCTCCACAGCCACCTCTGTGATTCCCCAAGGAGAGGGTGTAAAATGGGGAAGACAGCACTGCCTTTCTTCAAAGCACCAGGTAAAGCCAAGAGTTGTCACTCTTGTTCTTTACTGATTCAAGAGGAAATCTTGAAAAGTACTAAGGTGACGTAAGAGATCAGGTCTTGCTAAATGAACCGTCAGATGGATTTCCCCTTAGAACACGTAGGAGGTATTCCTTTCATCTTCCTAGGTTATGACCATCTTAATGCCAAAACAAGAAAATTTTCTGTAACAACCTCATCAGCATTTCAACTAAGCTAAAGTGCTCCAAAGGCTGAGCATGTGCAAAGTAGGACTTTGGAAGAAAAGTATTTTTAGATGCCAACTCAACTTGCTATGCTAGCTTACGAGCTAACTTCTGTTTTACCTAGCAGAAAGTGTTCTCCAGATTCCCATTATTATTTGAGCTAATGGGACTGCTGTTTTTTTACCATTGAGTAGCCTACGCTCCCACCCTCAGCAGGAGACCCTTCCTTAGGGTATGGCATCCTCTGAACTCTGAAAGTCCTCTCACCATTTCGTATTAACTCTCCCACCGCAGCTGAACAGCCCTACCCTTCAGTTAGGGCTGTGAGATTGTGCATCTAAA
Organism: Anas acuta; assembly: GCF_963932015.1. Taxonomy (NCBI): domain Eukaryota; kingdom Metazoa; phylum Chordata; class Aves; order Anseriformes; family Anatidae; genus Anas; species Anas acuta. Next base: position 9,910,770 of record NC_088993.1, read on the forward strand.
CTTACAGCCAGGCTGGAGTCTGAGCAGGAAAGGGTCCCAGGATTTCAACTTCATCTTCATTTGTTTGACAACAGCTACAGTCGAAACACTTCTGACAACAATTTCTACAAGTCCACCGGCACAGCAAGAGATCCGAGATCCTAGCGAGCAGACCCTGAAGCCATTGGAAACCAAAGTACAAGATTACAACCCATCAATAGCTATTGAAAAATAACATTCAGCTGTATTTATGTTTGTGTTTCTGCAACAGCACATATTTATTTATAAAGAACTATATTTATTCCCTCTATATCAACAGACAAGTGCTGTGCAGTTACTAGTCCAACTTCAGGGATGCCATAACAAGGCAGGAAAATAAGCGTTCATGGCAGGTACTTTCCCTCTGGTAGCGATGTATTATTACATAGGTTGGCAAAAGGGTGATTTGCAAAACACTATGGCGTAATGACATGCTGGAGTGGAATCATGCTCGTTCTACCACGCACATCAACAAACTAATAGATAGGCAAATGTATAACAAAAGGAATTTAAACCAGAAGGTAAGTGAAAGCCCCAACTTAATTCTGCAAGAGTCTATTTAATTTGAAAAGCTTAACATAGCAACATGAATACATTCCATCCCTGTAGATACATCAGCATGTAATATTCATATGATCCATTCGCATACAGCATTACAGCCCAACAAATTCACCGCCAAAATGGATTAGCAAAAGCATACTGTCCGCATTCCTCCCCTCTGCTAGGACGATTAACTTAATGAAGAATCTACAATGATTATTTTTTTAAAGTTACTTATCCTAAAAACTATTTAATTTCTGAGGTTTCCATGGTGGCACCAGGAGCATTTCCTGTAGCAGCGCTCCTCTGCTTTCACAAACCCGTCACATGCCCCATCGGAGGGAGGACAGATACTGCACCATGCCCACACCATCCCTGCAGCCTTCCTCCCGCTTCAAAGCTCTGCTTGCTTCAAGTGGAGCAGAAAGCCCAAACTGAGGCCATCTCCCACCCATGGCAGCTCCCATTCTGCAGTAAGAGGCCTTACTGAGCAGCACCGGGCCACTGCCAGTGAAGGGCATCGCTCTGTGGTCCTGGAGGACACACAGCTGCGAGAGCACTGCACGTCCCCATCCAGAGTGGAATCACTTTACAATTGTATGCGAACTTGGAAAGTTCATTAGAAGCTGAAGAAATGAAGCACGTGAGCGTTTCTCCACAGATATCCCCCAAAAGTACTTGGTACAAGGGCGCTATCACACTGCAAAAAGGATGTGATTTCTCTTGGGAATGCAGGTCTGCAGAGAAGACTCCACAGGAACATCTTTCAAGCTTCAGTAAAACAGTTTTTCCATAAACAAAATCTGAGCCTTGCAAAAAGTAAAATAAATTAAAAATTACCAGCCCTGAATGTGGTGCATTACTTATATCTAGGACATCAGTAAAGAGTCAGAAAATATGAGACAATCCCCTCAGGATGGAGCGAGGAGACAGAGCAGAGAGTGAATCATCAGATTAACTCACCTCATTTATTGGTTCCAACTGTCCTTTTAGACATCCATGATGAAGCAAAGGGGAACAAAATAAAAGAGACAAAAACAGGTTAGCAATGCTCAAATAACTTCAAATGTTCTGCCATGGTGTGCCCCAGACTGGGACAGGCTTTTATTTCTGGCAGGACAGTCAACATTCGGCAGAGGCAAGGTCTCCTGGGCAGGCATTGGCTTCTACTGCTTCCAGCCCTGTCCCGCTAAGCTCCCTCTGCTTCCCGAGGAGTGAAACTCCCAAATCCATCCCGAAGCACAAAAATCCTGCTCAGTGCCACCTTGCTAAAGGGCTATCATGTGCGACCACTTTGCTTTTTCCTAATAACCTGTCTCTAATTGCAGCCGACAGCGAACCGCATCCAAACGTTGCAGTTACACGCCGTGGTGGAAAAGGCTTTCATCCAGATCCTGCCCTTATCAACAGAGCTTCAAGGGCAGCTCGTTAGAGGCAGCATTTCTAGGAGCACCTCTCCGTTGTGCACGCATCACTCGAGGTAGCCGGGCTTCTTCAGCCTCAGCCTCCGACTTGACTCGGAGGAGAGAAGACCCAAAGTCAAGTGCTCAAAGCCTGCGTCGTGCACTCCAGCTTGAACACTTGCACTGCAGCCACTTCCCCGAAGGCACAGAGAAAATCTACAGCAAAGGAAGAAATTATCGCAAGCCAGTGTTTTAATCACGAAGCCGTCCTTGCAACATTATACCTACCTTGCTTCAGTTACAACTGGAGATTTAGCAGCATTTCATGTACCTGCTGAAATGCTTTTCCTACCTGTCTCTCTGCTAATGATTAAGAGTTTTTTAATTGTGCTGGCTGTCCTTCTGTAAAAGGGAAGCCCTTAAAAAAAAAAAGCAGCAAAACCAAAACTCCTCTTCCCTACCCATCCATGTGTACAAAGCTATGCTCAGGGACAATATGGACAAGAGACGGCTTCTATGAAGAAGCCAGGATGCCTAAGATGAGTTCAGATCCAAGATCACTTCCGCGGGCTGCCCTCCAGCACAAGCCTCCCTTCCAAACTTCTCCAAAACCAGTGCCTGGCAGGAAGGCTGCAACTCGTTTGCAACAGAAATTAGAGACTGAAAACGCTGCAGTGCAATGTGACGAGAGCTATTAGATACCCGCGGACCAACTGGTTAAGGAAATCTTGAATGGTTTAAAGGGCTCATCAGTCCTTATTAATGCGAACTTGCAGCCAAGGTGCCGCAGCCAAAGCGGCGGCGGTTTAGCGAAGCTGCAACAAGAATATTTAAATTGCTGTAAAATGAACCTGCTGGATTCCTGCCACGCAATCAAACGCCGTAGCACACACCGTGCAAAAGAGGTGGTATTTCTGAGCAGCCCGTGGGGACTTGAGGCAGGCTGGTGTCACACAGCCATGCTGGAGGCCACCACCGGGCACCAGTTAAGGGTGAATGCTCGCGTGTGTCACCAAGCCACAGAGCACAAGTGCCACAGGCAACATAACAGTGACTCTGTGACCACCCCGAAATCTCCACCAGGAGAGGGGAGGGCAGAAATAACAAGAGCTAGGCATTACTGTGCAAACGGGCAGCCAAGTCAGCAGTGCCATGCAGGGTATAAGGGCAGGGACCCATGAAAGGAAAGCAAACAGGAGCAGCTGCGTGCATCCACCTGGGTGGCGCGGGGCAGGAGGTGGGCGCTGGGGAAGGGCAGAGGCTTGCAGAAGGATGTGACAGAAGGCAGTAGGGGGCCGGCACCCCCAGCAGCACCCACGGGAGGGAAATCTGCTCCAAGCCAGCACTCAGAGCAGGGTTAAGGCACACGGTGGTGTCCCCCAGTGATGCTGGGATGGGGTCTCCATCAGTGATGGCTGTGTTGTGCCCCTCCTGTGGCACCCAGCACGGCAGTGTGGGGACAACAAGGTCCCCCCAGCCCCACCACCCCAACGCCACAGCCTGGGGACAAGGGGGTGACCACCGTGAGCACCAGCCCAGGGGTGCTGCCGGGGTGGTCCCCAAGACCCCTGCTCCACAGGGGGATGGCAGGGGGGGGAATGGTCACAGATGGCGGGGGACAGTGGGGGGCTCTAACAGAGCTCCAGCTCCTGGACGTCTCATCCAGCTGGAAACGCTCTGCTCATCTTAAAATTGGGGGTGCAGCCTCCGGAGCCACAGAGATTGAAAAACAAGCGACTGGAAACTGCAGGGCCGGAGGGACAAAATCGCTCTGGATTTTACAAAAACCGCCCCAATTCAGTCCAGCCTTACCGGGGGCTCGGGCTGGCCGCAGCCGGGGGCGCTCGTTTTCCCCCTTCTTCCCCAGCCTCTACCGGGCCATGCCCAGGCTGGGGGGCTCCCAAAGTCACCGTCACCCCCCGGGTTTCCTGCGGGCTTCGGCAGCCCCCTCTGGCTCAAGGCACCCAGTCCTCGGGGGGGGTCTCCCGCAGCCGGAGCCACCCCGCTCCTACGGACGGACAGAGCGGGGCTGTCTGCGATGTCCGGAGCACCACGAAAAGCCGGGGTCTCGCTGCCAGCCCCCCGCCCTCTTTGCCCGGAGCCCCCAGAAGTTCCCCCAAAGTTGCGCGCACCCAGCGCGCTGCGCCCCAGCCCCGCAGACGGCGCCTACAGCGCACGGAGACCCCCCCTTTGCCCCCTCCCAGACCCCCTCCAGGCCGGATTCTCCCCCCCAGCACCTTGGCTCCGCACCCACCTGGATGTACGCCATCTTCCGCGGGGCTCCGCTGCGCCGCGCTGCGCCCCCCGGCACGGCACGGCACGGCACGGCACGGCACCGCCCCGGGCGGGGAGGGGGCGGCCACGAAGGCACCGCGGGGCTGGGGGGCGCCGTCAGGGCGGGGAGAGCCGCCACCGAGGCCCCCCCATCCCCGGCTCGTCGGGAAAATGCGAGGGGGCTTCGTGCTCTGAGGGGGGGGGAGCCGGCGGGCGGCCACCCGGCACGGCTCGGCACGGCTCGGCGCTGCCCGCGGGTGCAACAGGTCCGCCGCAGCACGGGCAAACACTGACCTCCAGAGGGCCCGGCGTGGAAATTCAGGGCTGGGAAGCCCTCCTCGGCCCCCGGGGGGACGCTCGGGAGAAGCCCAGGGATGTAAGTGTGGAGCTGGCGTGGCCGCGCTGGGTAACGCGGTTGTTGCGCCTGTGCTTTCCCCCGAGGAGCTGACGGTAAGAGATGTCCTAAACGCACCTGAGCTGTGACAGGGACGCGGTTGTTGCAGGAGGTTAAGTGCACGGAGTTATAGCACGTACGCTCGCGTCTCCCCGGGTGAGGAGGAGCTGGAGGAAGGTGCCCACAGTCCCTGCTGAGCATCGCTGCTTGGCTTCGTGCCCACCTGCTGAGAGGTCAGCCCCCAGGCTGAACAGGGGGATGGGATGCAGCCCAGTGGTGGGACCTCTCGGGCAAACCCCACCGAGCAGGTGGCTGGGCCTGGGTAGCATTTAAAGGGAGCTCAGTTAGGGAAGCGGCCCATTTTGAGGTCAATCTCCCAAAAATGAAATCTCAGGAAAGGTGGAGATATGGGGCTGTTCCTCTTCAGCACCGCCTTGGCAGCACACAAATTACAGCTTCCCTACACGCCGCCCTAAATGAAGGCTCCTGCCCACAGCCTTGGAGGAAATTCTGTGGCTGGCACCTTCCCAGCCCGCGGGTTTCCGCAAAAGCCTGCACAAAGCCAACGCTCGTGCTGGTGGAGCAGAGTGCCCGTATCCATGTGCCGCTCCTTGGGGAGATGCACTGCTGCCCACCAGGCAGGGGCTCGTAGCCGTCCTGCTGCCAGCTCACAAATACATACCTTCAATGGGAAACAGCCTCCCAGACGGAGATTTTCTGACAGATCCTGGCCCCAAGCTCTGGAGGGGACCAGAACTACTGAAGCCTTGCATGAGAAATTGCAATGCAGCACCCTCCTGCTGTCCTTCCCTGAGCAAAGGCATGTGTTGAGAGGAGAAGAAAACCCATCTTGTACCCAACATGTTCGCCATACGATGAAGAAGGGGCCTGGTTTGTGCAGTACCAATGAAAGATGAAGGGCACTTTGTTGGCCAGCCTCGAGCACACTGCTCTGAGCAAAGCACAGACGCAGCAAGGCCAGAGGTTTGCAGCCCAGCCCAGCTGAGCATTTGGAAGCTGCAGGCTCCTAGGCGCCTCCCTGCTGCCCAGCACCCCAATGTGTTGCACCATAGAATGGTGAGAGGTAAAAGCATGCTGCTCTGCAGAACAGAGTAGGCAGAGTTTCAAATGCTGGCCAGCCTAAAAACACGAGTCACTACTGCTCCTTGTGGCAGCGAGAGGGTCTGGGGGACTTGGAAGTCTTTCGCCCCACTGATCTCATTTAACGGCCCGTTTAAGTTCTCACTGAATTCAATGAAAAACTCCCATTGACTTCCGTGGGAAGGGTGGGAAGGGCCTTACTCCCAGTTAAAAACATAAATTCTCTTTTTCCCCAGGGAGAGCAGCTACTGCTGTAGAAGATCTACCACAGCGGAGATAAGCAAGACAAAAACTGTAATACTTTGTTTCAGGCAGTTTTGAGCATATGATTAAACCGTGGTACAAGCTGTTTGTCAATTTGCGCTCTTGGATTCTTTGTCATTCCACAGCCTCTTTCCAAGTGCCAGTGTTTAAAATGTCAGTCTTTACTTTGAATATCACTGCTCTTTTCATCTTGACTCACCACCGCCTTAATGCAGCTTGCAATAAGCGAGCACATGGATTTTTTTTCATGTTACAACGTAGTAGAGGCTTAAACTTTTAAGACAGATTTTTTTTTTTGACTCTTTAAAGCCATAATGCTGTGAGTCACAAAAACTATGTCACACTTCGCTATACAAACACGCACACGTTTGTACTTACTCCTTTGACTACATAAAGGAGAGAGGAAGACCCAATGCCATGGCCATCCTCCCTCACAGACCGGAGCTCGCTGTTGTGTACCTGGCACGTCCACAGATCAGTGCTCTTCTTCCTCCTGAGGCAACAGGCTCTTTGGCTGGCACACATAAGCATCATGAACCCAAAAAGGAGAGCAAAAGAATGAAGTTTACATGAGGTTTCACTAATGCTATTGATTGTTACGGTGAATGAATTCACGTGCTTTAGTAGCAGACTAGTACAAAAACACAAGATAGATGTGCCGCCACTGCACACTCATACATATACATGCATTCAGGTGCCTTTTATGCTGTCACATGAAGGCTTTTAGATTACATTCTCTCAGCAAATATATTCAATAGGCAAACACTGCTCTAACCCAAAGAATCTGATGGATTCAGAACAGCAGACAGGTGGTTATTGTAAAATCTAATTTCAAATCTGCATATGGCTGATGCTCTGATTAAGCTCTGCTTCTACGGCATTCAGAATAAACAGACCCATTTGACATGATGACAACATAACCTTTGGATGTCCTTTGCTGTGCACACTCTGTGTCTGATAAGACACATTCCATGCTTCCCACATGCAGTGGCTGCAATGCAGATGGTGAGGCTTACAAATGCAAGATTTCAACACAGAAAACAATGTAATTAACACCGTGTTCACAGATTTTTTTTATGATAGATTTCTCTTCTTACTTGTATTAATACACAATGGGAATAGCATCAGCTACATCCAGAGGATGCACTTGAATCACTACAACCAGCCCAGCAAATAGCAAAAACTACCTCCAGCATAGGAAATGAGTTCAGCAGTTTCTCAGGCAAACCAAAATCAGGACTAGCAGTATTCAGAGAGCCATGTCTGCATGTGTCCTGCCAGCCCTAGTCAAAGACTTTCAGCTACTTCATGCCTCTAAGTTAACAGAGAAGAGCATCACTCAGAAAAAGCAGAGGAAGGAAGGAAAGGAAAGAAGTCTGAGGGCTACTTCTAAGGATTTTCATCTGAATCTTGCTAAAGCAATTGGCACCGCTTCCTGCTGCAACAGGGAAAGTGAGGAGAAAAGTGGCACTGCAAGATAAGATGAGATGTCTTACTCTGCTGTTCATACGCCAGGTCCTTATCATCATTGCTTGAGCCTGCTGGAATAGCCAGCTACCACTCTGCCTAAAAATAAGACCCTTATCTCCAGAAGTTTTTTATAAATGGCAAGCCATGGTAGCTGGTGCTTCCCTGTTGCTGTTGGCAGCCCACAAAAGCCTAGATGCTCCTTTGATTGCAGGATTAGCTTTGTTCCCCCACAGCACCATCCCTCTAAAGGCATCTGAGGTTCACTCTTCCAGAGCCTTCTTTAGCAACAAGTTTGTCTCCTTGTGGTTTTCATGGAAGCGCAGCTTCCCTCTGTGGTTTTCGAGGCCTTTTTTCTGCCTTGGTGTTTGTACTCTGATCAGGCATGAGATTTCATTACAAAAGCTCTGGACCACCAGCTGCAGGACTGTCCCCTGCGACCTGCACCCAGCAGAGACAGAGAGCACTGCTAGTGGCATGGCAGGGATTGATGCAGACATTGAGCAGTGAAGTGGCGCACAGCAGGGAACACAAGTGGGCAAGTACCTCTACCGGGGAGTGCAAGCCAGGCTCTGAAAAGCAGATCTGCTCCAGCTGCCAAGGTAGAAAGCAGCAAGCTGCTCACTTACTCTGCCCTCAGCTGTGTCCCAGCAGAGACTGGACCTGCCTGCCGCGTTAAAGCCCACTGACTGCGAGCCTAAACTGTTCTTTGTATTTCATCACACTCCCCTCCTCCTTTTGTGCAACGTTTCTAAGCTCTTGGCCCCTTCTGGCTCGGCACTACCTGCCCCAGGATCTTTCTCCTGTCACATCTCCTACAGCTCGTGCTCTTCCTGGCCTGCTGCTGTGCCCTCAAAGCACTCCTCTGCCTTCCCCCACAAACAGCCTCTGCTGATTCTGCATTTTCTGCGGCGCAGCTGGGTTATTAACCAGCCACCTGGCAGTTCCCTAATTGGCAATACCGGTAAAAGCACATTTTTCTCTTTTCTTAAGTCTCCAGACAAAGTGGGTAAATTTGATCTAAAATGCTCAAATCCTCCTTGCCTCACATAATTTACAATGTCCTAGCTCATGCCACGGAAGTTACAGCTATTGTCTTGCACTCACACATTTTCTAGTGTGTCTTTAACATACATTCTGGCAGGGAACCGAATGACGCAGCATAATCTCCTCAAGCTATTTCTATAGTAAACACTGATAAAAAAAAAAAAAAAAAAAAAAAAAAAAAAAAAAAAAAAAAAACACAGCCAAAGGGCACACAGCCTCTGAGGAAGCAGCCAGCACATATTATTTTATGAAGCCCTGGGATACAAGCTCTGCCTCAGAAGGAGCCCGTCACCACCGGGTTAAGTTGTGTTCGGTCCCATGGCGCTGCCCGCAGCCTGGTCCCCTCAGAGCGCAGCCCTCGGTGGCTTTTGGCTCCTGCAGTAGCCCCTAGGCCTGAACCAAGTGTGCCAGCCAGAAGTGCTGAAAGCAAACATAAGTGCTAAGTCACATGTGTAAATATGAATTCAAGGCCACATTCTTTCACCTGCCTGATTTCGCAGTAAGGACAGGACCGTCGCAGCCTGGCCAACCTGCTGCCTTGGTGCAGCCACGGCAGCGCGAGCATCCCATTGAGAAGGCAAAGCGCTGCCAGGCTCTTCTGCTTGGAACTCACTCCCTGCGTTTAGGCCAAAAACGCTTGGATACAGAGTATGAAAAAAGCCTGGGGTATTTTCAGACTTCCGAGGAGAGAATGCTGTATTTAAAGGAAGTTCAGTTTTACAGTTGCTTTTATAATCCGTTTTGTTTACAATTGGTTTATTCAAGCTGCATGGCTGCAGAGTTAGCTGCTAGATTTCTTTTCCAAGCTCCCATTTCTAACTGTTTGCAGACACAGGACAGAGCTATTTTTGTAATATAAATCATTAGAGGGAGAATATCTCACAGTCCCCACTGAAGCAAATTCCTAAGGAAGTGAAATCTATTTTTATAGAAAAATTCTATTTAGTGTTTATTTTAATACAATGACTGAGAAGCAAGCACCATTGGCCTTTCTGAAGCAGAGCAGCAGTGTCCCCACTTGCTGGCAGCACAAGGGACATGCTGCCAGCCCGAGGGAGCTGCAGAGCTGGGCTCCCTACCCCTGGGACACAGCACAGTGCTGGTGAGAGGGGCAGAGCAAACGGGGAGTTGAACCAAAGTCCCAGGGTTGTACACCTTTAGAGAGGAAGATGCTCAAGATAAGTCAAGTCTTAAAAGTGAGAGTATCTTCTACAACAGCCAAGATGTGTAATTTTATAGAATAAGGCAAACTCGGTCTCTCATGCACTCAAGGTCATCTCTCTGGGACTCAACAACAAAATTGTAAGACGAATGCTGAGAGTTTGAGTTACACTAAAAATTCACAGAGGACTTATTCTAGAAAAACAGTTTCATCCCCTGCAAGTTATTTCATATAACTGTGCTGTGACTCTTCCTATTTGATTCACACTAATAAATCACATCTTAAAATATTTGTTTCCTAATCACATGAACACTAAAAACCGTATCAAACCTAACAGAGGAGGGGGAGGAATTGGCATCTACAGCTTTCCCCTTTCCAACAGCGGCCTAGAGATGCAAGTTAGCACAGAAACAGATGTGGTCAAATGCAGTTTCTTCAACTAAATCAGCAGGGCTTTTTAACTGAGCCCCAGGGCTGTACAGCTGTAAAATGCAGCAAAAATTATCCAGTAACATTTAAATACGGCTGCTAAGAGAAAAGCTTTTAAGTTATGAAGCAAATGACCAAAACAGAAGAAAAGAGATTGCTTAAGGGCTTAGGAAAAAAAAAAACAAAATCAACAGCAATGAAACCAGCTTCTGAGCCGCGAAGGAAGAGCTATAGAGATGAGTTTAGGATCATTTAGTTGCAAATACCAAATCATCATTTGCAAAAACATGCCTGTGTCTTCTTCACAATTCAACAGGTTCAAAAGGGCAGGACTGTTTTTATTGCAAAAGGCTCCTTTTACAATCATCCTGTCACACCAGCCGAGACCATTACATCTGGTTTTCCCATCTCATTAAGCAGATGTGCAAATACTGTATCACACAGTAGACCTTAACTTGGTGGGTTAAAGGGGTAATTTGTATTCTAAAGCACTGCAATGCTGTGGTTAAGAAATACATGGAATGTATTTTAAATTTCTGGTTTGGAAGGATCTTGGTTTCATCCATCTCTTTCTGTTATTCAGTTCTTTCTCCTTATACCCCCTTCCTAGGAGTTTTCCTGCAGTGTTTTTACTAGAACATAGCTTAGCTGATGAGGAAGGCTTCAGTCCAGCTACAGGGAACCAGCAGAAACAAACCAAGCCCCTTCTGAACTAAAGTTTCCTTCTCATGAGGAATCTCTTCTCTGGACATAAATGGAAGCCAAAATCACCATGCAGAGGAACACGCTGTGCTCATTGCAGACCAGATTCAGACCCATACTTTGAAAGGAAACCTGTCTTCATTACAGACTGAGCCAACATCATATACAACAGTCTGCTAAAACCCAGGTCATAAAATCTGTCCTTGCTGCTGGGTGTCTGGCTGCAGATACCTGTTTTAAGGATTAGACAGCGGCACTTTTGATCTTGGTTTTGGCCCCTGCATTACATAGGCAGCAGCACACCTCGTTCCTCCTCCCATCTGGGACTCTGCAGCTGATGAAGGGATGCTGTTGGGAAAGATGTCTGATGCTGAGGGACTGTCCTGGCTCCGTGCAGGCACGGGCTGGGCCCCATCTACCATCCCATCCTGTCATGCCAATATTTCAAACACTATCACCTGCCATCAAGGATGACTGATTGCATGCCCCACTGCCCTCAGAAGGGCACTTTATGGGAGCCATGTATTGTACCAGCCCTAGGGCACAACGCTTGCTTGTCTCCCTCCCTGCAGCATCTCTTCTACAGTGTTGAACTGGGGACCTAAGTAGCAGCACAAATCAATTTCCAAGAAGGAAAAAAAAATTAATCCTATCTCATCCTGACCTCCTCCCCTGCTGGAAGAAACGTAGCGGCTGTAGGCAGAGCACGGTCACCATCTTGTCTCTCCTCCGGGATGCCATTAAAAGCTTATGAAAATACTGTGCGGGAGGGAGAAGGGAGTTATTTTCTGCTCCCCTCTCTGCAAGGGCCTGCCTCCTCCACAAGTCCTGACCCATCACAGAGGGGGAAAACTGCTGAAAACCAACTCCAGTGACTCTCAAGGAGCAAAGGCATGCCAGGGCAGCAGATCACTTGTGAGCCTGTATTCAATCAGAGCACTGTGCTACCCACCCAAAATTAATTTTCTGTGCAACTCGCATGCTTCTAGCACAACATCGCACTGTCTGTGTGTGTGCTGTCACCCACTTATGTATGAGGGGACCAGGGAGCAGAGCAGGAGAATGTCAAGGGCAGCTGTGTTTGCCAACCACTGAGAGCAAGAATTTTTATTCAAATAAAATACCAGTGCACTTGTAGATACTATGCACGAGTACCTACTCCAGTGATGGTCTAACAAACAGATACTCAAACTGTCGGGCTCCTAGAGCCTTTGGATATGAAAGTCTCGTTATAAGTGTTATTATCGACCAAAAAGGTGAACTTTGCCTCTGAAGCAGCCCTTCCTCAGGCAGCAGGTGGCAGAGCTGGGGGAACAATGCTTTCACCAGGTGACATTTCAGATGGCAGGGAGCAGCTCAGACCACAATCATCTTCTACAAAAGCGACAACCCTTGACAGCTTTGGCTGAAGAAGTTTGTGCAAATCACAGGCAGCTCTCAGAAGCACTGCCACTTTCCCTGGCGAGGGCAGACTCTTCTGGTGACAGCTGGGTTAGCTGCAGCCTGCTCCAAAGTGATGCACCTGCCTCCTCCTTGCAGCAAAGCTGCTGCTGCCCCTGCCTTCCCCTTTATCTCGCCATCTCCCCTCTAGCTTATCTACATGGATATTTCTGTTGTCACTCTGAGTTGGATACTAATTTCATCCCACAGCATCTCATTATAATTAGCTCTTAATTGCCACTAAACAAAGAGATCATTTTGGAAGTCTGTAACAATCTTCCTTGAAGAATTATTTGAGCATTGAACGCTAATTATGTGCCCCATATGCCCCTGTAAACATTGTGGATAATGAGAACTATTTCAAGAGGAAAATTTAAAGTGCTGTTACTCACACAAGCTCTGGAGGCCTGTGTCGTCTCCATGGCTCTCAGGTGAGCATGGGCTGCAGTGTGAGCCCGCAGACCTCACCCAGAGCAATGTGTTGGTCTCTTGGAGACCTCGTAGTGTTTGCAGGGCATAGACCACACCAGTCAGGGTGTTTTGTGACCAGCCTCCCTTCCTCTGGTGCCCACCATGTCTTTATACTGAAAGCATGAACATTTCAAGGAGCACCTGTAAAACACGAGGGGTAAACACCACGGGCAGTTGCACTGCCCTCATGGCATTGCTGCTGCTGTTGCAATTGGCACTCTCAGTCAGGTAAAAGCATGCAGAAAATCCTGAAGACTTGGCACTTCAGGGCAAGCAGCCACTCAAGGAGCAAAGAGAGAAGCAGACTGTCAGAAGAACCTCAACATCATCCTTTGGCAGATACAAAAGCTTTGTCTAAGACTTGCTTTGTTCCTGAACAAGTTAAACTCCTGCAAGATTTGAAAACCAACTGGATGCAATTTGACAAATTCCTACCAAGAACCACTGCCTTTTCCAGGCAGGAATTACAACAAAGTGCCAATCAGCTTTATTTAGTCACCTACCTACCGCAGCAACAGCGAGATGGCACAGAGAGGAGACCGATACTATTTTGCTCTGCCTCACATTCCCCATGCCTCTTAAACCAGTCACCCTACCAAGAGCTGGTTTAATGTGTGGTTGTAGATCTCTGGAAAATACCACACTGAAATAAAAGTACAGACTTGGGTTTACGGTTTGTCAGAGTCTACTGATGTGCTCTTCTTTCCCCCCAACCAATCCTTTAAAAAAATAATAATAATAATAATAAAAAAAAAAATCAGGAGCTTTTGTTAGTTTTGTTAGGGTCCGGATGGTTGGTGAGCTCAGATAGCTTCTGGGAAAATGCTTCCAGGCTCTGCACAGAAATACTTTTTGGAGAAGTGCCCATGATTCAGAATCCTGATGACTAGCAAGTTTCTCCTTTTTCAATTGCACTTAAACAAGCCTTCAATGGTTTAAGACAAAATAAAGTGCTCCAAAGCCACATTACCAAAACAGCCCCCTCTGGCCACCCCTTCGGCAGCAGCCCATCTGCCAGCAGATGGACCTGGCACTGAGCTGCATGAACAGCACAAAGAACACCCTGGGAAGCACCTCCCTGGAGAAGCCAACCCTACACAACCTATTTAATACCCAGTGGAAGTCTGTAACATGCCTGTTAATACACTGGTGCTTAAACCCATGAATGTGGTGCTAGGGGGTGAACTTCCAAGAAGCCTTAAGAATATATTCCTAAATGTATTGTACAGCGCAGAGAAGTCCTTTGCAACAGAAATAGAGGAATGACTCATTTCCTCCGTAGCTGCTGCTCCAGCGCTCCACTTGCACAGGAAGCAGAGCAGTTACCTATGCCGTGCCGGCAGGAATGAGCAAACTCCAGAGCAGTTTTCAGCATGTTCAAAAATACCTGAAAGGCCTAAATTTCAACAGGTGCTTGTGTTCTAAAAAAATGTTATCCCAGATGATAACGTGGGGTAGAGAGGAGGTAGATTAGCAAACAGTTCCCGAGGACTCCCTCCCTCGACAGGAGTACTGTGTTTCAGTGGCTTCGTTCCGCAGAGTAAAACACGGGAACCCAGAGCTGGGAGTTGCCTTCTCCCTCGCCCTGCAGCATGTTTGGTAAGCAGGCTGGGGTGCCAGCGATTTCAGCTCAAAGTTTCTATTCTCCCCGACTTGAAACTGGAAAGCAGTGGACTAAAATAGAAGTGGAAAAATAGTCCATCCTGTCACGTTTTGCTGTTCTTCCTCTGTGTCTTCAGCCAGAGGGTTTGTATCAGTAGAGACTTGTCGCAGAACTCTGCCATTTTCTCCACTAGGAATCTTATCACAAGAGGAATTTTTCTTCCTTAATTTGATAGCTAGTAACCTTCACAGCATAATCCTTGTCACTTCTGTCATCCTGATTCCTTACCTCCCATCATACTTTCCTGCCCAGATTATTGAGGAAACGCTTTGTGTCAGGGATAGACATCTATAGAGGACCACGAGTATCATGAAAACAGCAGCAAGCCATTATTAAACCCAGTCCAAGCCAGAGAACTGCTTATTCTGTATGCAGCTTTGGTCCTGGTTTTAGGGGGAAGAAAAAAATAAAAAAATCCCAAGGGTTTCAAGAAATGCAGACCTGTAACTTGAGTACGCAGAAATTTTCCAAACCTCTGAATCAGTACTGCTATCCTTTAAAGGGAAAAAAAGGCTTCCTTAATGCAGAAAACTGGTACGCAGTGACATTTGATGCATATGCGTTTGTAACAACCTTTAAGAGTTTTGCATGTAAATCATTATTTGAACACTAACAGACTGTCGTGCAGATACTGAGCATATGTTATCTACAGCTCTATTGCTGATTTCATAGTACAACGCTTTGAGTCTCTTGTAAAGCAGTTGCAAAAATGCCAATTCTTGGGTATGGATTTAAAATAGGATGCTGTAGGCACACACGAGAGCATAGGTAGTCTCTTAATTAGGCATACCTCCAGGTTGAGAAATCCAAGATGGCAATACAATGTAGAGGAAGCTCTGTGCCAGCCCTCCACATCATGCTGGTGTTGGGGTTGTGAGCTACTCAGACCCCTCAAGCAGAGCATCAGCAAGCACAGAAGCTGAATCCACAAGCCTAGAAGGGTGCAGGTTCCCTGCCCTTATGTTGATGGCAGCTTCCCAGAACTATCAGCACAACAAAAAATGGGGCTGGCTGCTCTGCTGCCAGCTCCTCGAGTTAATTATCGTCAGTCAGAACTTCACTTACCTCAAGAAGACTCAACAGGCAGACATTTAAAGAGGTGACACAGGAAATAAAACAGCCTGGAAAAGCATGTTTCTCCTGCCTGAACTCTTTGAAAAATGGGATGAAAAAAGCCTTATGAAAACTGGATGCACACATAAGAGTCCTTTCCCCTCCAGGCAGCTTTAACTCGCATTAGCACTACTTAATCAGCAATTCACTACTGACCTTGGCTGCATTACAAGGGAGGTATTTGCACAAGGGTGGAAGGATTTTAAACAATTTATCCAATGAGTTGGATGCAAACAGGCTTTTCTTTAAACACCAAGCATGCAAGTCCTTAGGCCAGTTAATTTTTGGTTAACAACAGATTTATCATGAAAGAAAATCCCTATGTTTCTCTGATGATTTTCTGCTGAATAGAACCTCAGGATTCAAATGGAGAAATACTTCAGAGAAATGAATTAATGGAGACCAGAGGATTGTTACTGCTTTTAAAGGAAGCCATTAATGTGAGATAATTTTATTAAAGAGGTAAAGATCTAAATACACTTCCTCTGTTCTGACTTGGGTGACTGAGTGTTGACACTAAAAAAATGATATTCCTTAAATGTTTGCAAGTGAGAAGTCCATTAACCAGATGGACTTTCTCAGAGTCCTATAAAATGCGTGGTGCCCCTCTTAGAGAAGCTACTGTCAGCAATGTAAGAGGCAGGCACACAAAGATCTGGAGATAGTTATTTGCAACATAGCTTTGATTTAATCATCAAAAATGTAGAAATCTTGCTGTTATTCAATTCTTTAATAGGGAAAATCAGCACAAGCCACAAGTATGTAATTTTGGCATCTTACCAAATAGTAGTAAAGGACAGGTAACTTGCTGGTCCATCCATTCAACTCCTGCTGGCTTCAGCAGGAGTTTTTCCATATTTAATAAAGCACAACCTACGTGATTTGGAACGGAGGCGTGTTTGTACATGCCATACAGAAAAGCTCACAGAGATACCGTGAAATGAAGTCCTAGCTCGTCATTAAGAATGAGGAAAAGCAGATTTTGTGCAGCGACCCGAAACAGAAGGTGGGGAAACAAGAACCGATACCTTCGTAACCTCAGAGCACTGCAGCACAAACCTCAGCGTGCTCCATTTCAGAATTCAGCAACACAACCACCTGTGCCAGCCATGCTCCAGTCTCTCTCCTGGCTTTCCTCCCGTATCTCTCTGCACAACTCCCAAGGCGTGGACTTCCTGGTTTCCCATGGTTTTGCCACTTTAGTCGTCTCCTCCTAAAGAGCATATAAACCTGCAGTCACAGTTTCATTGCTGCAGGTAGCTTTTACTAAGACAAAAAAAATAAACAAACCAACAAGGAATTTCAATCTTGAGGCACAGGTGCTTTAAAACAGCTGTTTATTACTACAGTGAAATATTAAAACAAGAACACCAACTTTATGGAAACAATAAAAGTGCAAATGTATTTTGATATTAAATAGGAAATGAATTTATAAATGTTTCATTAAAAAGGGGCTGACATTTTGAGCCTATAAACACTTTTTGAAAACAAAACAAAACAAAACAAAAAAACAGCAATAGCAGCTGAACACTTTAGTTTAATCTTTGGTCTAATTATTAACCAGCAAAAATAGTTGTACCAAAAACATCCATTGCAGACAAGACATTTGAAATTTACATTACTCTTTAGAAATTCAAATTCAAAAGAGGAGGAATGTTTTTGAGACACTTAGTCAGATAAGAAATAATGATGTCTTTGAGAAATACATATTATTTTTCAATACAAGAAGTCACGTGTATGCATTTTGGCATTGCCATTGCATTTTGGCAAATAAATTTACTCTTTCACAGGCGTGACTCCCCATCCCAACCAATGTTCAATAAAACCAACTTCATTTGCACAAAGTCTCTGTAACATTAGCTTGCAGATAAAGAGAACCAAGAACCCACATTAGTGCTAAATAACATGCTCTTTCTTCTGCATTTGTGTTTCAGTTTCCACATACAGAGGCCACCATGCTGAACCTGTAGTACACCGAAACAGCTACGACCTTAACACATGGCACATATCCAGAACCCTGGCGTATTTAGTACAGTATTGCCAGGTCAAGTTCTCTGCACACCCCTTGCAGATAAGGCTCCGTAATGGCACCAGGACAGCACAGTCATGTTTCTTGTGGAATAAGATGAACAGCATTAACAGAACCCAATTTCCCTTCCGCTCCTTTTGTCAATCAGACTCATGAGCATACGCTTTGCAGTGGATGAAGAAAATACGCTTAATGTCTCAGTTGCACAACAGAACTGCAAGTTAGTCTAGAGGTCTTCCTCAGCCCTCACCCAACAGCATGCACATGGTCACCTCAAGAAAGCTTGCCCAGATGGATTCAACTGGTTTGGAAATACTGTCAAAATAACACCCAGTTAAATCCCCTTTCCCTCCACCCCAAGTCTGCCGAACTCTCAATAGATCTCCAACCTTAACGCCACGTCCTTTGGCTTATTTGTAGTGCGTCTTCACTGAGAGTTTACCATCAGTCTCACTCACCCCTCAGCCCAACTTTCATTTTCTATTTATTTTCTCCATCTCTCCTTGCCATGAATTGCCTGATGCAACCATCTCTTCCTTTTATTACACTTTAATGACAAAGTTCTTACCAGGTCTACTACAGACTTCCACCAGTACAGATTCCACTCCAAACACGTATCCCGTTTCACAGAAAAGATCACTTTTCAGAGAGAGGGATGCAGAGCAATATGAACAAACCAATAGCTGACCGAAACGGTTATGATGCCAGAATTAACAGCTGGAGTGTTTTTGTCATGAGCTCAGGCAGCCACAGTACCCTGGACTGGCCATCTAGTCCTTCAGGCAGACCTGCATCTCATTTCAGTCACCAAATAACACAAATCTGCAGAAACAGTACGCATCTTGGTCTGCTAGAAAAAAAAGAAAAAAAAAAACAAAACACAACAACAACAAAAAAAAAACACCACTGACCAAGGTAGCTCACTTAGCCTTAAATACCATGTGCAAAGAACATTTGATCAATACTACCTTTAAATACACTATTTGTATTTGTAGAAAGAAGCCCAGCGCTTCATATATAAAAATAACCCAACTTGCGGGTGTGACCTACACTATAATTACCTGAAAATAAGACAGCAAGAGCAGTTAAAAAAATACACAGACAGAAGTAGGCAAACATCTGCCTGGGGAGTGTTTCCATTTAGAAAAATAGATTTTTATAAAGCTTCATAGATTTAAAAAAATGTTTGTTTTGTGCTTTGTTGCATAGAACTGTGAATAAAGCACACCAGTATCTCTATGTACATCAGGGAGAGGAGGAGTGTATTAGTAATTTCAAGTTATCCTGAAGCTTCCCAGGAGTTACATTTAGTAATTTATAATTCCTTTCAGATTGCTCACCTAGGACACAGTAGAGTGGGTAATCAGGCAAACGTTAACATTCTGAGCATCAGCAACTCAGTAACATGTTTTGGCTTTCAATACATCAAACACTTGAGCAGATGACCCAATGTCTTAACTTAAAGCAAAGATTTGCTATTCTGCATTTGCTGACACCCTAGGATACATCAGGCTCCTGTACCGGGAACACAGGACACTCGCAGAGCTGCGTTACACCTCACCAGGTTATTCCAGAGACCGGGACGTAACCAGGCAGAGGCCCGCAAGCCCAAGCACTCCATCAAGCTGGACTTCATCACCAAGGCCAACAGGAGTAGTTTAACAAACAGTTAAATGGTACCTGTTCAGCCCGCTAAGATGCTTTGTGAGGTATTCTCAAACAGTCTTTCCACTAGAAGTGGAAATTATCTCACTGATGCTTACATTTAAAAGACACCATAATCCATAGCCTACGACTGCCCCACTGTACCATGAAATAGTGCTACAGAATTTTCAAGTACCCTGAAATATTTTACTTCCTCCTCCCCACAAGATAATGATTTGCTATAGCACAGCACTAGAAAATCCCATCAGGTTATTTGGTCAAAACGCTGCCACAGTCAGAGAACCGACTAGGCATTAATCCAAAAATCCCACCACACTCTTACTGGAGAGCACAAGGGCACAGCAGTCAGCTTACAGCACTGAGATTTGGACTGGTTGAAGCTTTGTTCCAAAACAAATATAAAATGTCTTTGTTTTGTTGTTGGTCCTTGTGTTAAAGAAAATTCTGAGAAAAAGTTACTCAAAAACAAACAAACAAACAAACAAACGGTTCAAAACCAAGAACCCATGAACGGACTCCCACGTATTTCTGTCAAAAGAAGGTTTTCTCGGGGATGATTCAAACAGCATCCCTTTATGAAAATACTAATGCCTCCTCCATAGCAAGTATTTAGAGCAGCCAATTCTGGTAGAACGAAGGCCTTTGTGAAAATAAAGTGCTTTTTGTTTCTTTTTATCCATATTTCAATCCTTCAGTAAAACCTTCATTTAACACAGAAAGGCACAACTAGATTCTTCATACATCAGAGAGGTTTAACTTCTTCCCTCGATGCCACATTAGCATGCATATTATATTTCCATTCAGCACGATGTATTAGATTACACAGGAAATTTAAATCATGTCATTGAACATTTCAAACTGAGATCAGCACCCATGCTCTAATGCTCATCTCATTTTAAGAGCATCTTGGTACATTAGGAGGTTTTGTTTGCACTCATGGGATTTTTAAATCCCAAATGGATTTTGTATGATAAAAATCAAATCTCAGAAAAAGGTCAATTTTGCCACTAAAACAACAAGTTAAGACAGATTTCTAGAATCGTTGCTTGGAGCTGACTGAACTTTAACACTTCCTCACTAAGGCATTTCCCCAGAAATTTCACAATTCTCCACGAACCAACAAGGATGAGATTAAAACACTGAAGCAATCACAATTTCCTTAAACCTTTGGTTTCCTGGTTTTCTCAGGTCAGGGACAAAACCGCAGAACATTTCAGTGGGTGCCACCTTCCTCAGGGAGACGCGGGCTCTGGGCAGACGGGCAGGCTGGGCACGTGGGCGATGCCAGTCAGTCTCCGTGCAGCTCCTGCCGGGCCTCGGTGACGTGCCGGCACGGGGCGGGCATCGGCCGCAGGTACCGGGGTCTGCTGTACACCCTGATGAGGTGCGGGGCCTGGCTCCAGGTGTAGAGCAGCTGGAAGGCGGCCATGTCCAGCGTGGGCCCATCGAAGGCAGCCAGCAAGTTCACAGGGGCGGCTTCCTTGAGGAACCTGGGCAGCGCCACGGCCTCGGGGAGGCTGGTGTTGCCCAGGAATAAATGCATCAGCACCTGCTTGCGCAGGCAGTCCCTGAGGTACATCACCAGGTCCTCCAGCCGCTCCACCAGGAACCGCTCGTCCCAAGCCTCCAGGGGCCCCTGCAGCAGCAGGGAGAAGAGGGCCGTCTTCAGCACGTAGGAGGAGAGCACTCGGCCCCACTGCGAGCAGAACGGCTCCTCCAGGCTCTGCCTGCGGAGATCCCGCAGGCCCTTGAGGATCTGCAGGCACTTGAGGTGGCAGGAGGAGGCCGGGGCTTGCTCCTTCAGCCAGCTCAGCAGCCGCTGCTCCTGCCGCGAGGCGTTCAGGCCCCACAGGGCCTCCTGCACCGGGGCTGCCTGCGGACCCTCGGGCGGCAGGGCTGTGAGGTAGAGCGCGTCACCCAGGGGGATGGCGGGGATGAGGCGCACGGCCATGGAGATGTGGCAGCACACGTAGTCGGAGCAGGGCAAGATGTGAAGCGTCGGTGGGCGCCCCGGGCAGACCGAGAGGCTGATGCGGCAGCGCTCCTGCAGCCGGTACCGCACGGCGCCCAGGCAGCGCTGCAGGTGGCCCTGGAACCAGCGCAGCACCAGGGCGGACGAGAGGAGGCAGCGGCCCTGCGGCTCCACGCAGAAGGCCTCGGTGAAGGGCCGGTAGCGGCGCGGCCAACCAGACCCAGCAGGGGCCCACAGCCCACACACGAAGGCGGCTCCTGGTCCCAATCCTGGCCCCAATCCCGGCCCCAATCCCGGCCCCAGGTCCCGCCGAGGCTCGGGCTCCAGGCGCGGTGGCAGGCGCAGCGGCACCAGGACGTCGAAGCAGTCTGGGCTTCGCACCTTGTGCTGCTCGTAGGCGCTGCCGATGCGCACGAAGTCCCCTCGCAGGCTGAGGGCCAGCGGGCCGGGCTGCAGCCCCTGCGCCTTGGCAGCGCGCACCAGCTCGGCCACCACCCGGCCGACGTGCGCTTTGCTGTGCCCCAGGACGTGGGGCGAGAGCCGCAGCTGCCGGGCGTGGAAGCCCTCCAGGGCTCCCCGCCGAGCCGCGGCCGCCCCCCAGCCCGACCCCGCGCCGTGCCGCTGAGCGCCCCCCGCCGAGCCGCAGCAGCGGGCCAGCAGGCTGCCCAGCAGCACCGCCAGCAGCAGCAGCAGCGCCGAGCCCTTCAGCAGCGGCACGGAGCCCGCCTCCGCCGCGCCTTCCTCCTCCTCCTCCTCCTCGCCCGCCGCCGCTCGGCCCCGCGGGGCCTGGCAGAGGCAGAGCAGCGCGGTGCACAGGCAGGTGGCCAGCGGCCACAGCACCCGCGCGTCCAGGCTGTCGGACACGGCCGGGGCGCGGCGGGGGCTCGGGCCATGCCGGCCGCCGCCCGGCCCCGCGGGCGGGGAGCGCCCGGCCCCGCCGCCGCCGTCGTCGTCCCCTTCGGCCGCCCCCAGCGCCGCCGCCGCCCCGCTCCCCACCGCCGCACGCCCCCCTGCCTGCCGCCGCCGCCGCTCGCTGCGAGGCTTCCTCTTCCGAGGGAAGCGGCGCCGCGTCAGCCGCCGAGTGAGCTCAGAGGAAATGCCACGGGCCCGGCCGCCGAGAGAGGGCCGGGGGCGTTGTCAGCCCGGGGGCCGGCCGGCACCGAGCCGCCCGCGGGGCGGGGAGCGGCGCCGCCCGCTCCTGCCCGGGCCTCCGGCGGGCCCCGCTCCTCAGGGCCTGGCCCGGCTCCTCAGGGACCGGCCCCGTTCCTCAGGGCTTGTCCCGGTTCCTCACCGCCCACCCCGGTTCCTCACAGCCCCGCACCGCAGCCAGAGGATGTCCTCACCCCGACATGCCCCCGGAGCAGCCCTCTGCCCCTGAGGGTTCGGGCAGGCAGCCTCAGACCCATCTTAACGTGTCCCCATCACGGCCAAAAAACGTTTTGGGGCACGCATTGGGTGTAAAACTGTGTGATTCTGCAGCTCTCCCTCAAGGGGGTAGGGAGCAATGGGGCCAGGGCAGTCGAACAGCATCACGAGCTCAGCATTGTCCATTATTTCCACAAATAAAAGCAATAAAGGTCAGCCCCATGGCAGGGGAGTCAGTGTTGGTCACAGCTCTGTGGGCATCAGTGCCTACAGAACAGCAAAGTTGTTGCCATCAATACATCAGGGTGCCGATGGGCTGCTGTACCAATAGCTGCTTGCAGCCTCTTCATTCAAATCATGAAAAAAGCCTCTTTTGTTTTGTTTTGATCGTTTCCCCTCCCCTCCCTTTCGCCCAAATCACTCATCAGCTGACAAACTAAAAGGGAAGAAGAAATAACCCCAGGAGAAGTTATTCATGTGTTGCACAGGGCCCGTTTCCTTGCCTGCTGTATGACAGCTGCCATGATGTCAGCCCTGCTGCCAATAACGGTGGCTGTCTGCACAAACCAGATGGGAGAATTTGAGATTCATCAGAAATACGCACCCAGGGCTACAGCGGGAGTCATCCCGAGCCCATGAGCGGCAGAGCCAGACAGGTTGGAAGACAGGCACAGAAACGTCTCCGCACTCTCAAAGCCCCCGGCACTGCTGACAGTGTCATCGCCTTTCCCTCGCAAGCTGTGGTCTGCGGGGAGCGAGTGACAATGTGACCTGGAGATTGCACCGAATCGTGCTGACCAAGGGAGATGTTGCACATAGTTAACCCTGCCTTTTGTTGCCGAGAGCTGGAGAGTCATGAGCCGAGCTTGTTGAGCTCAAGGTTCCGTCGAGAACAGCAACTCTTGGGCCCTGTTCTAGGACTGAGCAAGTGGGGCCAGGTGTGGGAGCACTCACATAAAGCTTTTGTGGCACGGTTTGCTTTTAGGACAGTGCAGGCCAGGGATTGGGAACTAGTTTGCAGAAGATGTAAGGAAGCACACTTGCTTCAGACTGCATGGCTGGGCTGTCACAAGGTCTTTACATCAGCAACCACAGCCAAAAATGACAGTCTGACAAAGTTTCTTTGTTTGAGCCCTCCCTTGGAAAGCCTTTGAGTTCTATTGCATGAGGAGAGGGTGTGAAGCAGATTCAGGTATGTGAGCATCCTGCTCCACAGGAGAAATGTACAAACCTGACTGCTGCAACCGCTCACACGGGTACTTCTCTCGGAAAGCAGAACATCCTGGAAGCAGGGTTACTGCAATAAATATGAATAATAGAGCTTGTAAAACCCCCAACGATAGAAACTACCAGTGTTGCTAGTTTGTTGCCTCTCAGAGGAGCAGAATAAATCACTTCTTTGTCTGTGGTTCCCTTCAGTTTCTCAAATACCCAAGCCATGGGAAACTGAAGAGCTGAGGAATTACTGCTCTTCATTGGACAAGCCGTGCAGGTCAGCCAGGGCTGCAGAGAGCAGCTGTGGGCCAAAATCTGGGAGGAATAGTGTATGCCCTAGAGGAGACAAGGGGGGGAAATAATGGCAGCATCGTTAGTTAACCTATGAGATGTACACAGCTCTATGTTACCAGAGTATGGTTCTGACCTTCAATACTCAGCGTAGAAGCCATAAGCAAGATAAAGTGTCAGGCATGAAACAAAATATACATATGGCAGCCTACTACATTTAAAAACATAAGGGCGTCAGTCCACGTGCTCGTAATTTGCATTTTTTTGTTTTAGTTATGGTTATGAAAAGGCAAATCAGATTCCTCCACGTTTCTGTCCGCAGCCCACATCAGTGCTCCAGACTCACCGAGAGGAGGTTTGAGCAGTCCCATGAGGCCTCCGGGACTCATCTGTCACTGAGACCTCCTCACCCAACCCTCTCCCTCAGGGCGCTGCCAGGTCCTGATGATCTCTTCAGACCTGCTTTTCCTCATATCTCACATGATGTCTCCCTCATGGGCTGTACCAAGCCCACTGCAGCCAAGCTGTATTTCTGGGTCTCTGTGTCCTGACTAGCTTTTGCTTCAGAAGTCCTGTGGTGACGATGCTTAAAGCCAAGAAATGAGCATATTGAGTTCCTGCTCTTGAAAGACTTTGGAGTTTGTGATCGCCTGGATATCTGCAGGCAGCATCTCACATTTGCAGCCAAGGAAACTCCTGCCATGCAGTAACACACAAATCCAGTCACCCAGCTGGTCTGACAGTTCAGGACATGACTCCTTTACATAACATTTTCCTGTCACTGTTTCCAAACCATGAGGCCAGATCTTGTACTGCTGTTGTTTTCTCTAGAATTCCTCCCCTGCTTTCTGCACAGATAATTCAAGATCATTTTTAAACATGTATTTTGCTGGCAGTTTTAGCTCTGTCTCAGATGTCAGTGCAGACAGGGCCATCATCCCTGGCTCCTCTTTGTTTAGTAAATGTTTACTGAGTTTTGAAGCTGCTCGCTGAACTTTAAGAAGCATCTCTGTAAACATGGGTTGTGGTTTCATTTCAGGTGATCGAGTTAGAACTGCATTTCTGCAACACAGCTGCATCTGCACAAGGCTGGGGGAGGCCCCACTAAGGCACAGCAACAGCATGCGAATGCAAGATACTGAACCCAGTGAACTGAAAACACTGTAACAATCTGAGAAAGGAGTTAAAAGAAGGAATGAGTCAGGGAAGTGCAAGAGAAAGGCTGCATAAAGGTTTGTTTTTGTAATTTGTCTTTATATGAAACAAAACATTACTTCAAGTACATAACTGTACTTTGCAGAAAAGAAGCTCACGCTCAGTAGCCAATATGCTACACGCTGAGATGTCAAACTGGGTAACCAAGGCCAAGCAGCCTGAATTCATTCTCAGGCAGCCAAACCAGAGTGAGACTCGAGATTACATCTGAGAACTGCAGGGAGCTACTGCTCCAACACTGACCCTTGGAGTTATAATCAGGATTTTTTTTTTTTTAAATAAAGCAGATGAAAAGGTAGGGAACCATAGGCGATGCTATGACATCTCAACCAGCAGAGTAATTCCACGCTCCGTGAGGACGTTGCTGACAGCTGAAGTCACAGCCTTGCTCCTCAGAAATGTCCTTCCAGTGGTCGGATTTTTGAAAACAAACAGGAAGTGAAAAGCACTTTTCTCCTCACACACTCATTTTCCTGTATTCCTTTGTAAGGCAGGATAAGAGGACCAAAGCATTTATCATGCTACTCACTGCCTGTCAGCCATCACTGCAAGCACTCTGTTCTGCACCAACAAGCAGCAGAAGTGGTTAAAAAGCACAGCTGTGCTGGTACAAAGCTTAACCTTTAAGAAGCCCTATTACAAAACACCATTGAACTGTACAAACCCATTGGCCCATAGCTTCCACTTTCACTAGTCCGTGCTTCTTTACACCCTCAAACCTGAAGTGTTTCACATGCCTTCAGGTCTTTGCCACAGGCACACTGATTTTTGACCCAGCCTGCACTCTGTCTTCATGCAAGGCTAACTTGAGGAGCTGCCCCTCTCCACTCAGCAGCCAGCCAGCCACACCTGCAGGAGCCTGCGTGGCTGTGCCAGGCACCCGCTGCCCACCGGCTGCCCTCGAGCTTCACAGCACGGCCGTTAGCACTGCAGGAACAGTATACGGGGGAAAGGCTGCAGCCTCCCCCCAGTTCTACATGAATTTATCTCTGCAGATTCTGCTGGCTGGAGGAAATCCAGATGTCACCTGCCCCCGTGGGACACGAGCCTGGGGCCATATGGCAGCAAGCGTGCATCAGCTGCTCCAGAGGAGTACAAGCACGGGCTCTGTGCATGTTTGTGCAGGTGCCAGCAGTGCTGGGGCAGCCTTGCCTGAGCCACAAAACAGCCACTTGTACTCCAGTATCCACAACTTCAAAATTGGGACTAGGGTTGGCAACACTGGTTTTCACTGCCATCATTAAAGTTACCAGCCAGTACCTCCTCAGCCAGCAGCAAGAAAAGAGCTGGAGAGCCAGGGGCTGATGAGGGATGGCCAAGTCTATTGTGCAGGACCCTGGCTGCTTCCGTGTGCCCCGAGCACAGGTAAAAAGCTTTAGGCAAAAAGCTGAATACAGCAGAGGTAGGAGACTTCACAGGGGTGAGCAACTGCCCAATTTTGCTGTCAAGAGCTTACTTGGAAATTGCCAGTTTAAGAGTCACTCCATCTACCTGCTCCCACAAGCTAATAGCATCTGATGGCTGCTGTACCAGAAATAAAGGGGTTGTAAACACAAAACTACTTTCAGTTATCAAATAGCAGCAAGCACTGCTGCTCATTACACATCATTGCCATCCTACTGAAATTACGCTGCAGGGGCTGTATTTGCTTTGCAATGGAAACAGCTCATCCACGTTATCACCGTTGATCTGTAGTTCATGTTTTACAGCCCATCACAGAGGAAAAGAAACAAACCATTTTATCTTGTCTGGAGTGCTTTGCTCCTCTTGTCACTTGGACTATCAAGGTTACATTGAACTTGAGGACAAGCAGCAGGGATGTGACTCGTCCCTCCGTGTCTGGGAGCTGGACCACAGGCAATGCATTTACTTCTGGAGCGGCTCTCTGATGTGTTTTCAGCCTCTCCTGGAGAAACAGCAGCTCATTTGTTTGGGTTAAATTATCTATAAACTCCACTGCTGGCAAGTTACAATGCTAATGCTCCTTGTTTTTCACTTAAGCAGTGATCTTATTGTTCCTGTATAAAACAACAACAAAGAAGTTGATGAGGTTTTTAATAGCAATTGCATACTCCAGAAAAATAACGTCATACACCAATAACCATAGCCTCAAAATCTCAGAGAATCCACAACATTGATTTTTACTACCATTGTTTAAATCACCCATTGTTTAAATAAATGTTATCTAAACACTTGCTTCAGAATGCCCCCTATGCAGGATATCCTGTTTGCTAAATAAGGAAAAATGTTATACTTAATCATGTACAACACCGAGCTAAAAATAGACGGCCCAGTATATACCATCTGCATGACATCCCTGCGGGAGATTCATGGAGGCAAAAAGGAGTGTTGGGTATATAGCATCCATTAAGTGTTCCACCGAGAGCAGTATTTCATACATCTGTGTAACTGATATGTCAGTGCTACAGCATGCCAGACACTGTCTGAGACGTGGGAAAAGCAGCCTGCACCAGAGAGCTCGCCGTCTGGGCAGGCAGAAGAAAACAGCAGAGAGGCAGAAGGCACACGCAGGTGATGACATTTGGTGCTTTCATGATGTACCTGAGGTGCAAGCCTTAGAACCCTGCTGGGTGTCCCACATCAGTGCCTGCACTGGGGAGCCCAAGCTGCATGTAGCCTGTGGCAGGTGCAGGAGGCAATATGTGGGCACCCCTTCCTGCAGCAGGGAGCTACAGCTGTGAGTGGGTTATACCTGCTGCTTCATACCGCACGCTATTAAACAGTCTAAAGCAGAAAAGTACAATAAATCACACACAGACAAAAAAAAAAGCGTCTGGAAGAGCAGTCAGACTCAGCAACCCAGGCCTCCAGAGCATGCCCATGGACATCCAGGAGTTTGTCCTCTCATGTCCTCTCTTAAAATATTTCCTATTTTGTAAGTGGGATGTTCCTGCCTCCTCTGCCAGTCTGCTCCCTCACCAGCTATCAGCAGGGTATAACACTGAATCAGGAGGTCTGTGAGCAGACCTGGCTCCTATGAACCACGTATAGCCCAATACAGGATTTCCTTGCTGCAGAAGGACAGCTTCCTGAGTAATTCATACAACACTCTCTTGTCCAAGGCAGTCCTTAGAGCTAGAAATACCCTGGCTCTGTGCTGGTGAGCAGCACAAGCATCAGCGGGCTCACCTCCAGGTTGGCACATGCTATTTGAAAGCCTTCAAGGGCTCTTTTTTTGGATTATGCAAGCAGAGCATTTATGCTTTCCCCTTATGCTGCTGTTCAAGAAGCCATGCCTATATGTTTCCAGCAAGGTAATGAAACAGGAACAAAAACAGACAAAGAAAAAACCCCATATCTATATTAATGTACACTTACACACCAAATTCTGCCCACCAAGCCATGAGCATGGGATGGGAGCATGCAGTGACATCCTCCAGGAAGCTGAGGCTGGTGCTGCTGTGGAAACAGCCTCAGTATGTGTGTGTTCAGATGTAAATTTAATCACCAACAGCGATGGTTTAGCTTAATTAACGGTAAGCCACTTAAACTTGTGTTTGCTTCTGCCTGAGACGCACCATAACTTGCTGAACTAATGAAAAGTGATCGCATAGCTGATTTCTAATTTGCTGATTAAAGCAGAGTAATTTAAATGAGGATTATAAAGTTTTGTTGCACCAGTTTGGGGTTATTTTGCCATTTGATCGATTTAAAAATCAATTTAGCAAGATTGGAACATTTTAAACTGGTCTAGATTGTTAATGTTTGTTAGCAAAGAGAGAGCCTAGGAATGAGAATTGAACACCGGTTTCAACCTCCTATTTATTGCTCAAATTACTAGAGCACGTTTTCCCCTTTGCTTTTCAAGAAAACTATGCTTGTCCTGCACTCTCACTCTGACTAACTCCACAAGCAATTTGGCTGAAATTAGGGAAAAGAGCAGAAGTCCAAACCATTACTGTTCACATTTTTGTACAAGAAAGCTCCTGTGGAGGTCTCCAGGCCGCACAGGAGGTCGGCCCTGCCTGGCCCACTACACTTGGGAGACTTCCACAAGTTCATAACTTCATTGGGTGCTTAGAGCATCACTTATTCTTTCCCACATTTAAAACATAACTTTTCACAGAGTATGTTGAAGCTTCCCTTGCTTTCACCACCACCTGCATAGATCCCATCCACAAGCATTTTTCCATTTATCCTGGCAGAAAGCCTCATGTTGCACAGCAAAAACAGCTCCTCAGTGGTACTGATTACCTTGACCACCAAACAAACAGAAAACCAAAATCATTTCTGCTCTGAAAAATAACAAAAAATAACAGTGCGAGGGAGTTCGAAACAAGACCTCAGGCTTGTACCAAGGCTCCCTGCTGTTTTCAGCGGCGCTGAGGATGTGTCCGTGTCACTGATGGCTTTTGAAGAGCAGGAGCCACTGCCTCCCGTTGGCGATGCTCATTACAGGGCAGCAGCCTCAGCCTCAGCTATCAGCCTTCCTGGTGTCTTTAGGGCTTTGTGTCTGACAAATAACCTGTGGTGGTGCTGTGACCATGAAGCTATGCAATCCAGCATGGAGAATCAGAGGCACATCGGGTTGCGCGCTGTTACCAGCTTGCATCCTCCTATAACGGGACAATCCTGGCTCAGCCAACACTGATGAGCCTGGACCAGATCACTCACCCAGGGAAAAGAAGGACAAACAGCACTGCAGGAAACCTGAGTGAAGAAGGATCTGCACAGGGAAACCTGCTTCAATTAGGGTAGAAAAGGCAGACCCTCTGCCCCCCAGCTCTCATTCTGTGGGGCTGGAGGATGGAGGTAGCTCGAGAAGCCTGGTCCTAGACCTCCTATCCTGTTGAGGACTGAGAGCACAATGCTAACAGATTTAAAGGAAAGCAGCAAAAGAAGGAAAAGCAACCCCAAAATGATAGAGCAGCCTGAGCCAACACTGTTTCTCACTCCTTCATTCTGAAGGGGCTGACAGCATAGGTGATGCACGTCCTTATGATGCCATTCCTCCACCTTTGCCATCCCTTCCCATCCTCCAAATGGGATCTCTGCAATGGGGCCCCAAAGCTTTACCAAGTGCTCAGTGTTTGGTGTGGCACTGTGGCCACACAACCACACAAAGGCCCCAAAACACAACCCTGGGGCTTATACTTGTTCCCAGGGAGGATTCACCAAAACCCCATCAGCAAAGCCAAGCCTGGTCTCTTCCAGCATCCCTCTGCACTGATTTCTCAGGCAGCATCCCTTTAAGTAAGATTAAATGCTCCCCAGATCGATGCAAAGCAACACAATTAGCTCATTAGTGATACAGAAAGTGCAGCATATCCCCATCTTTGTTTAAGGCCAGTTAGATGAGCTCATTAAATGACAGCTATTTTTACATCTGGTGTCATAGGTTTCCTTATTAGTACAGTGCCGACCACTTGAACAGAGGTAGGATCATCTTTCACATCCTACCTAATTGAATTTAAATCATTTTTTTTTTCCATTTGCCATACAGAAAGCATCACTTTGCTCCCTGGAACTGCAAAATGCAAGCCATCCTGCTCATCTCACACAGGTGCAAACGCAAAGCCAGGCCACCAAAGCAACAGGCTCAGCACAGGCTCATTTAGATGGGATCGAGACCGAGCCCGAGCAGTCTCTACAACAAGCTGGCCCACAGCCATGGTCTGTTTCCTGCTTTCCCTCTAGGAATACGCTCTGTCCCCCTGTTCCTTTGCTGATCTCTCAAGTGATAGCTGCAAGTGGAGGATGAGAACTCACAGCACTTCAAGAAAACAGCAGGAGGTTCTGCAGGTTGGGCAGCAGGGCACCTTCCAGAAGAGTAAGGAGGATGCTGAGATATCTTCCTCGGTACCATCAGTATCCATCCCCACTGACACGAGGTCCCCACAGATGGCTTCTCACTCTGCCCATGAAAACGTCACTTCCCCTAGCAGCTGGGGCACCAGCACCCCTGGGACCTTCATAACTAGGTCCCCTCTGAATTGGAAAAGGATGTATTCATAACTAAAGGGGGACATAAACGTCTGGAGAAAGCATAGGGCAATAAAGACCATGCTGAAAAGTGTTCAAGTGAAGCAGTCAGGCACCTTCATAGCACCACATGCTAGGGACGGCAGATGCAGTGCTGCAGAGCAGACCTCACCGGCCACCCTTGCAATGGCTTGGTGGTCATCATGGCAGCAGAAACTAGGGATGTCTGTGGTGGCCTGAGAACAAAAAGCCTGAATCGAAAAATAAAGAGGAATGGTCACCCAGCCAGAACTAGTACTTTTGCCCAGATTGTAGCTCTTAAAATGACATGACGCTGTCCCCATACACATTATTCACCTCCCGCAGCTCCGCTCTAGCTGCTGTCACAGCGTGCCAGGTGACAAAGGCTTGGGGACAGACACCACAGGCTGGACAAATCCCAAGCTCCCTTTGAGAGCATTTTGATACCAAAAGAGACACACTTGAAATTTCCGTACCTTTTCCTCCGCTGTGCTTACAGCTGTTCTGGGAGCTGATCGGATGTGAGCTTTAACAATTCATCTCTGTGGGGAGGCTTGGGTTGTTCAAGAAACGCAAAATACCAATGGTCGCCTCTGAACTCATTGAGAGATTTCAGTTCCAACAGTTTCAGCACCAGCTTTTGGCTCTGAAATAACAGATCCTGCTTCTAGGTCAGGTTTATTGGTTATAAGCCTAGGAAATACATTTTAAATATCACTCCTAAACACATTAAAGCACAATGAATTATTCCTGCTGAATGACTGCCTCATTGAATTAATTTCCCTTGCTTTAGTGAATCATTCATGAACTTTTGGAAATTCATCTTACTTGAAATGTTCACCAAATACCTTGAATGAGCAATTCCGAAACAATGGGTTTTTTTGGACACCATTTGCCTCCACTGTCCTCTCACTGTCATTTGTGGTTCGGTTTCTGCTGTGCGTGCAGCCACACGTGCTACAGCACTGACTTAGCTGCCTGATTAGATGACTAAATAAATAACAATATAAAATTAATCAAATGAATGTGTTTGTACGAAGATCAAGCATCCCCCATCCAACCAACCAACCAGATCATTCATCAAAGAATACAGAGGAAAAAAACCAGAAACAAATATAACCTGCTTTTAGTTCTATCTATTTTGTATTTGGTCGCTCAATGGAAAAATCATCACCAAGTTATTTTATTTGCTATAAACTCACACTAATAAAATTTACACCCCGTAACATCTTTAGGGAAGCATAAATAGTATTCCTTCCCTGCATGTAGTGAGTGGGTAAAAATAAATATTTCTTTCCTATATCCTTTCACTATGATGGAAAAGCATCCTCCAGTAGAGCTCACAGGAAAGCATTATCATTGACCGCAGAGGAGATGAACTATAAACAAACAAATAAACAAAACCCAATGTCCTAGGTGAGCAGGGCGAGCCTGGAGTAAGAATAGAGTGGGGCACAACTGCCAGACATGCCAATGTTTGCGGTGGTTTTACAGTGTGAACAGCTATCCATTAGAAATCGTCCTCCGCAAACCTCTCCTCTTGGCTTTATGCTGTGTTTCCATACCTCACACACGCAGCTCACGCTCGTAATTTGTTCAGTTGGTTTCTCTCAGCTGTGACAGTAAGCGTCTTCACAAGCAAAACGGTTTGGTGTGTCTTTTCATTTGTTGGTTGGTTTGTTTTTAATTTTCCATCCCCCAGTGGATCAAAGACGAGCGCATTTGTTCTGCTGACTATTCTTAACTCATTGCAGCTCAACCTGGAGTAAGTCCTCTGTACAAGATGACGTGAATGGTATATTATAATGCATCTGCCAAATACAAAGGCTATATCACACATATTTTGACAGCAGCAGGGAAAGTAAAAAGGTGAAGTATAAACACAGACTTTCTTGTCATTACGAAGCCCTCTGTAAACACGACACAGGGCTTTCACCACTGCAAATGTGAAATTTATTTTACCACCTCCACCTAAATACCAAATCTACAGGGAATGATGAGTTGATAGGAAAGAAATGTCGAATCACTAGGTCACTTCCAAGCCCCAATTTCAAGCATTTATATCCCAGCACCTTTGCCACACCACAGCCAAGCAATGCCATCAGGCAGATCCAGCTAGGTGCTGAACCAGTTATTAACTGCCAGCAATGCAAGCTGAAAGCCAGGCTGTACTTCGCCTGCTCCATTTGGGATTTTTCCATGGGCTGTGCTACAACCCACGGGAAGGCTCGAGGTTGCTTGTGTCTGCTTACTGGTACAAATCCTCTTGCTGGTCACAAACCCAAAAATCCCCTGAGCATTAGGATTCACGCCACATCTGCAGGAGGGGAGCGTATGTTCCAGCTCACGCTGTATTAGTGCTTGTGCCGCATGTGTCTGCGTTTATGACAAACGATAATATAACCAGATCTAGAGTTTGTCTGTAAACACACGTAGCTGTCATTTTCCTTTGCAAGGCTCAGCTCTCTGACAAGAGAACTTATTTCTCATGCATTATCCCCCTAAACATATGCCTGATGTCTTACTAGATTCTCACATTGTATGTAAACAACAGTACTCGTGTCACTTAAAATTGAGATGTAATTATTTCTCATTAGCAAGTATTGCTGTGGTATTTGAGTGGGAGGAATTGAAGAGCGGACACATTACTTTTTTTTTTTTTTTTTTAATATAAAACACATTTCAGCCACCCTAAAAATTTGCAGGCATGCTGCATTTTTTCTGCCAAAGTCAGACCCAAGAGGGCTGACAGGATGAGAGGCAGAGGCAGCACCTCAGCCATCGTTAGCAGTCAGCTTTCTGGTCAGGGCTGGAAGCGAACCACTAAGCTCTGCTCACAGAACAACCTCACCAGGGACTTGAAGTCCCTCTGCTGTTCTTTTGCTGGGTGAAAAATGCATAAAAGCTGTGAAGTCTGGATTTTTCTGTGAGATACCAGGAATGGGGCACAGGTGGTGCAGACACCCAGGAGGCCCAACTCCTCTCAAAGCATAATTTCCAGGAATTTCTGCCCCACACCTGCTCGGTGACCGCAGGCGAGTTGCAAAATCCTCAGGGCAAGAGCCCTGCTGTGGTTTTGGCAGTGGGACACCAGCCCCAGCAAAGCAAAGCACTTGTGTCTTCCCTCCTGAGCAGCAAGGTGCCACCTCTGGAGCACAGCCCTTCCCTGCTGGCAGAGAGGGAGAGAGGGAATGATCAATCAGCAAGATGATGATTGATACTTTAGCCCAGATACAACAAAGATGAATATGATCAGGTTGTTTGCCTTGGCACTGTCTGTCTGCTCCTATAAGCAAAGGCTTCTCACTCCTTGAAACGTTTTAGCCGTTTGCATACACAGTAAGCAGTCCCTGACTATGCAGCAGTCCTCAAACCACCAACTTCAGAAATCCGTGACAGCTTGCTGAAATGCAGCTGGCAGAGAGTGCCTTCAGAACAGGCTGCAGAAAGCTATCACCCCTCGCCCCTGCTGCCTCCGCTCCAAACTGAGCAGCTGCTGGCAGGTGGCTGGCCAGCAGCCATAAAGAAAAGTGCTTCTAGTGCCAGTAGTCTTTTCTTATTCTGCAGTCCACAAAATGTATTTTACACAGCAGAAACACAAAGTGCATGTGTTTGGCTTGCTTTCATTGCTATCTCGGTGTACACGTGCCCATCTGTACCGTCACATCAATAAATCCACACATCCTAGGCGCAGGGAACATGAAAGAACAAATCACTGACACGCAAACAGTTGGGTAGAAAATAACAGCAGGGAAAAACAACAGCTTCAGGCATTCGTTTGAAGCCTGGAGTCTAAAACAAACAGCATGGGAGACAGCCAAGTTGGTCACTGGATCCGTCTCTTGCTTTCGCATTCCTCTGTGCCAGCTCAGGAGCCACACTGCAAGGGGAGCATACTGCTCAGTGCCCTCCTTCCCCAGGACACAGTCCCACTGGCTCCTACCTTTTGCTGTAAAAGCCGTAACTGCAGTGGAAAGGCAGCAGGAATGATGCAGCCACACAGAAGACGTGTGCCCTGCTGCTGCCCTGGTACCCACTCAGCTCCTTAGTGTAAGGCTCAGGCAGAAGGAAGGTGAGATCTGACAGTAGCCTCCAGCTTTCAGAAGGGTACTTACCCAGACTGTGAATCTGTTTAGATCCCAGATAATCACTGCTTAGATTTGGGTCCTGCTGTGTAAAACAGTACCGTAAGGTGACACTTCTCAAAAACACGTGAAGGTAACAGGAGGCTGCATTTATTGAAAGCACTTAATGATGGAGAGCAGAATTTTCCTTCTAATGCAGTCAAGTTGTATTAGAGACCTGTTACCGCTGTTCCAATTAACTGTTAATTCAGTTACTCAGCACTAACTCACACCCCCAGCTCCAGGTGTAAGTGCCAACAAGCTTTCTCCAATGCAAGTTAAGTTTTGCCACTCTAAGTGGGAGTTCAACTGCAGAGCTGCTGTCATTCCCTTAAATCTATTCAGGTTTTTCATCTCAGTCACTCCAGGGGAACAGAATTAAGAAGTGGTAAAATGAATGGTCCTTTTAAAAGCCCTCCTATCATCACATGTTCCTCCTTTAACCTGGCCAATACTTTAGACTTCCCCCTTTGAAGTCCTTAAGCTGAAAATACCTGCAGAACTCAACACAAGTGACATGCCACAAATTTGAAGCTGTTGACAGAGAGTGACTGGCACCTGTCTGAAATGATATCTTCCCTGAAGTCAAGAAACCATGCAGACAGAAAGGACCACACAGATTAAGTAAGCCCCTAAATGCTAGGGAAAATCAGAGAGGTACAATTCACGTCATCACTAGCATAAATTGTAGGCACATCCTCAGCCTACCTACAACAAGCCTCGCTCTATTACACTCAAGTAAGCCACTCAGATTTAGTCCAGACAAAGCTCAAGCCCGTTGTACCTGGCATTCATCTTGTATCAGTAATATTTATCATCTCAGACAGTGATCTAGTGCTCTGCCAAACAATCTGATGAGCCCCATTTTACATAACTCGCAGCACAACGTCCGTTCAGCTTATGTCAGCATTGTTACATTAATCACAGACACATGGATTTGGCTTTTGCTCAGCCTAGCTGCGGCAGCAAAAGACCAAAATACGTCCTGCCTATAGCCAGCTCCAAGCCCCTGTGGCGTCACACAGCTTTGCCATCCTGGCAGCTCTCTGGAGTTGAAAGGATGCAGATCTTCGGAGCTGTTTGGAACGTGCAGAGCCATCCTTTGCTTGCATGACAGAACTGCAGCTGTCTGCCCACTTCCCTTTGCTTGGCTTTCCCTTCCCAGAGCCAGCAGCTGTGCCTGCGGATGGTGCAGAGCTCTCATAACATCAGGAAAAGCCCCGAAAGCTTGGCACAAGACCCACACCAGCTGCCTGTCTCTCCAGTCTGCCAGAAAAGGCATTGCCTGCATCCCTGATTGGGAGCAGCTTCAGGGAACAGGGGCCAGCCCCATCCCAGCACCAATTGAGGCAAGAAGCAGCATGGGAGGGCTCAGCTCAAGGCACAGGCCACAGACCCACAGACCCTCACCTCACTGAAGGAGGAGGAAACAATGGTCAAGTCCTGTGTTACTGCGGAGTGGCAAGAAGCCATTGTTACTCTGAGGGGAAGCATTTTATCTTACTGCATACTACGAGACACAAATCATGTTTATCTTCAGGCTCCCCCCAACCCAAAGGGGCTGTGAAGACCCCGCCATCTCATCCGCTCCCTGATTTGAAAAGGCAGCATTTCACAGACTCCCCGTCTGAGCCAGGTTCCTTTTCCTCTGGCAGCACGACCCGAGCCAGAGCAGAGTTCATTGGGAGTCACTATGACAGCAGACTCATACAAGTGACATGCTTTGACTTCTGCCTGCCATTAACCTCTGCCAGGATGGCTGACATCAGCCAGCTTTCGTTCTGGCTGAAGACAACACAGCCTTGCAGAAGCTCTGTATCACGCTTGACCACCACGCGTCTTTTTGCTGCCTGTTATCACTTTTTGTAGTCTTTCAAAACCTGAAATAAGTTTTGAAACAAAAAATGTCCATTTTGCATGACAAAACCTGAAAGCAACTCCATTTTATATGTCGAATAACAGAAGTGAAGAGTAACTGGCAGAAACAGAAATGCACAGCCATGAAATTGGCAGAACAGCTCACCCCCACTAACGGATGAGTGCAAATATGCTGCTCCAGTAAAAAGAAGGAACAAATCCTGATCCAGAACATAAAGCCGAGTTGTTCTCCCAATTCCTCCCTCATGCTCACAGCTAGAGACAGCATTACTGTCTGACAGCCTCCTCAAATGTCCACGATGTTTTCAGCTGTTGAGGACAAAGAACTTGCTGTGAACGCTTTCACAGTTACTGCAGATATGGCCAAACACAATGACCTCATACAGTGATTTACTGATGTTTCCACTCTTCGGCCAAACAAAACTCACTAAAAATGGGATTTGTCTCTCAAATGGTGTTTCTCCAAATGAGCAGTGTGTGATGGTTCCAGAGGCCAACCACGCTTGGGAAAAGGATCACATGGACCCTCCTTTGCCAGCAGCAAATTCCCTAACAGCACCACAGACATCCTTGGAGGATCTCTCTGACCAGCACCATTAAGAATGGCTTTGGCAGAGTGCTGTCGATCTAGGAAAGCACCACACATGCCTCGACTGGTATTCAATCCTGAGGCAGCAGCTGAGAAAGCAGGCCACTGCCTGGCTCAGGGCTCCCAGTTTATTCCACAAGCCCACTGTATGTGTGGGTGTGTGACTCCCAGCTTTGATTCAAAACACTGTTCTCCCTCCTTGATTTAATCACGGACAGTGCTGCCCCATGCTGCCCTGTTATTGAAGTCTTTACAATAGAGTATTCATCAAGCCTTTTTTTTTATTATTTTTTTTTTAATTTTTTTACTCAGTTATTAAAGTTCATGGCTTACATGACTGCGCTGCACATTCTTTCAATGCTACTTGCTACTTCTTCAGCCACTTCAGTTAACTATTCATTCATGCCAATTCCTCACTTCTTCAAACAATTTAGGAATTTTCCCACACCCAACCAGATCAATGTTTCAGGGAAATTAAGGTAAGAAGTTCAAGAGATTTAACATCTGTTCAAACAACTGGTCAAGTCAGGAAGACATCTTAAGTGTAACAGGCCCTACCTTTAATAAACTCATGTTTACATGCCTATTGCTCACAACTGTCTGAGACTCAGGCAAGAAGAATGAGAATCCCTTAAATCTACCCTGCTCTATTATGTAGTCCCTGAGAAAACAGTGATTTAGCTTTGAGTTCCTTACGTTATTCCAGTGGATGTGCAAACCAGTCATTGATAGAGAATCAAATACTACTTTGTTTAGACAATGTAAATAACATCTGCAGTTTGAGTATAACCAGGCCAGCCTCGCGATGGTTTGATAAAAAATATTCTCAAAGAATGTACAAAGCATCAGTCAGAATAAATCATACAAGAGTTTCTATATTAAGATTTTTCCTTCAGTCTAAGCTCCTTTACAAAAAAGGGAAAATAATCCTCTTGAAGAAGTCTTTCATGACAAATTACACACTGATCAGTACCTACAAACTGTAACAAAACTACTCAAAAAGGCAAATTCAGAGATGTACCTGGATTACATACTGCCTGAAACCTTACCAAGCATACTGATGCAGGATGTTCTGGGTTCCTGTGCACACCTCAGCATTGCTTCTCCTCCTCTGGTCTCAAAGCAGCTACAACATCAGTACATAGAATTGGTCAGCAACACAAGACCGGAACCATCACATAGCAACTCAATAAAAGAACTTAGTTGGCTTCAATAAAATTGTGTAGATTTGCCATGGCATGGTGGCCCCGTTCATTATTATGGTAATGGGCAACACTGCTACCATTTTATTTCTTGGTTTCTAGTTCCTTCCTTCTCGGCTAGGTTTACATCCATTACATCCCACATCCAGAGCTGACCTGTCAAGTTACGCCTGGCTTGCACATTGTTAAGACCTAACAACCAAAGCATGCAATCTTGCAAGAGGTCCTTTTCATCCCTAACAGTTTAAGGCATACTAATTCCATTGTACTTTCATCATCTCATTAGAGTTTAGCAGAGCAGATATGCAGAAGTCTGTCCTGTGCATTCCCATTGGTCCATGGCAGGATGTCAGCAAGAAGCAAGTGGAAATTGTTTGAAAGTTGAGAAAGCAACAGCTTTCTATTCAAGAACTACTGAAGACTAGACTACAGGCAAAGATAAATGTGAAAACTGTAAGAGAAAATTAAGTGCAATTCCACGGGTGCTCCAAGTTGCTCTCTCCTGCTGTATATACCCAGATAGTGCACACACTCAGGACAAATTCAAGGGAAGAAAAACTTAAATTAAAAATAATTCAGAATTGAGCCAATAGAAAACAAAACAATAAAACCCCCACAAATAAGTCTTCAAATGAGAGTCTTATAATAACAATCTTTATTCAAGAGAAACTGAAAAGAAATACTTACTAGGACTTCATGTACTTACCCTGAAAATAGAACTCAAGAATATGCTACTTATTCAGTATTAACCATTTTAAAATGAGCTCATGAGCTCCAGCTTATTTCAAGAACATATAAATTTGAAGGCAACAGAGAAGATAGTTACCACTTTCATACGTGCATATATATGTTCTATATATCCAAACTCTCTTTATACACACATATATATAAATCATGTATATACAACATATTTTACTGCCACCTTGTGAACAGTTTCTGAATAAGGAGGTTTAAGTCACATAGACCTAATTCTATCATCATTCACATTTAGCTCAACTGACTTTAGTGTAGATACCTTTTGAACAAGTACTCAACGTGATGGCAGAATCAGGTGTTTAA
The DNA here is from genome assembly GCF_963932015.1 of Anas acuta. Classification (NCBI taxonomy): domain Eukaryota; kingdom Metazoa; phylum Chordata; class Aves; order Anseriformes; family Anatidae; genus Anas; species Anas acuta. The sequence continues at coordinate 9,950,826 of NC_088993.1, forward strand.
TGAAGAACATTTTAAAAGCCTGAATAAAATAGATTTTAGTCTTCCACAGTTTTCATAATCTTTGGCTTCACAGTTTATTGCCACAAACATTATAGAAAATATCACTATATTCTTTCTGATAAAAATATTGCAGCTTTGCATCCAAGCTGTATTACTGTCTTCAGAACAGAATAAGCTGGTGCCTGTAAAACAAAGAATAAAAGATTAAATGCTCCTAGTAGAGTGGTGTTGTCTTTGAACTACATCTATCATAAAGAATAGTAAACATTTTAAAAATTTCACCTGTATTTTAACCTAATCTACCCTAGAGAAAACCAAATAAAAATTAATTCTAAATAAAGGTTCCATTTCACTACAAATATAAGCCAAGAGGAAAAACAAGTGAGGAAGCTACACATTCCTCCTCTGATATTCAGGGGAGCACAGTATTCTTCAGTAAACAAAAATACTTCAGTATTTCACCCCTTCTATCATGGTTGTGTTTATCTATCAAGATGATGCCTCAATTTTCCAACTGTATTAATAGCATTTATTAGCCATATTTTAAAAAATATTTAATTCAAACTTAAATAAGATCTTTACTGTCCAGAGGACAACTCTTAATAAAACACAATCACTAACACTTGACATGAGTTCCAACACATTCAAACCGTTCCAGAAATATGAAAGCTCTAAAATGCCGTGCTATGTCAGCATTTTCTTGTATTTATCTTCAGGAAAGAATATCATAGAATCATAGACTTCATGATTCTATGAATATCAAGCCCCTTATTTTCTTTTTCTCAAAGAAAAAGCTGTGTAACAGTCACTGAATAAGACAAGAGTGTCACACCTAGATCTTTGCTAACAGCACCCATCAGTTAACATTGTACTTACTCCCTCAGCATCGTGCTCCAGCCCGATGTCATGGTGCTCCCGTTCATCATCCCGAAATTGCTTTATTATCTTTAAAAATAGCAGTTAATTAGTAAATGTACTTTGCAGAAAAATCAAGGCAGCTAGAATACAGAACTACATCCCGTTGGCCGTTGTATACACCAGGGCTGGCATCTGAGGCTCATGTCTCTCAAAAGCTTCTCAAAATCCTGAACCTCCAATTGGCAAAGAAGGGGATTATTTACATCACCCCTAAAACCTATTCAAGAGTTCAAAAAGTCTTTAGAAAATTAAGCTATGGTTTAGCATACCACTGTCTTTTTCAATGTTTTAGGAAAACCTGTAGTCATACTGACTTGTAACACTAATTTCACACATACAACAGTTACTGACAATTTAATTAAAAAGAATTTAAGTCCCTGCCTTGCCAGACAATCAGTAACAGTGTCTTTCTGTAACTCCACAGGGCTTTTGTCCACTTTAGTATACTCTAAAGAACACTACTTTTCTCCTCAATTTTTTCAGCTAGTACATAAAGGTTTAAAGAATTTCCTCTTGAGATACCTACAGATAATTAGGACTGCTTAATAATACGCTCAGAATTTACACTCAGGTGCTGTCCCAACCCAAGTGGTTTGCATTGGTTTTACCTTTATTACTGGTCCTCCTCATACTGAGGCTCTGAATAACCTTGCTGCTCGTTTCCTCTGTATTTCACACTCACTTCTTAGCCCTTATTTTCATGGACAATATTTTCCTCACATACATCGGCACAATTTGATTACTTATGATACTATTTCGGTATCGAGACAACAATTTGGAAGGATGCAGTCTTGGCTAAACATTAAACTAAGCACAGCTGAACACAGTAACGGTCAGCAGAGAGCTGGAAATGTGCACACAGGCCCTAGAGCAAGCTCCCACCACCCAGAGCACAAACGAGGTGAACATGCAGCACTTGAGAGCCCCTCATAAGCACCCTACAGGAGTGTGTCCCAGTTTGATGCTGGAAGTACTTGGGAACTAGTTCTCTTGCAGAGCTAACATACATTAGCCCTGTCCATGCTCTGAAATGTTCAAAACTAGATACAGTCATATGCAGTATAAGCAAAATGTTACTATACAGACATTTTTTTTCTTTTTGTTTTCCTCTGAACCCGTCCTTTCATTTAAAAATAATCAAGATTTAAGTACAATTCTCCCAATCAAATGGAGAGTGATGAATTAACAAAAGTATGCTGAAGCTAATCTTACATTTTAATCTTACTCCTCGATCAATTTAGTGTTACTGAAGGAACAGCCATCCTTTTATCCTAATGTTCCTATTGACTTTAGAATTCCAGATGATAGAACAAAGAGAGATATGCTGCAAATTCAATCAGCATATTGTTTTCTGAATCAAGTCACATTATGTAGTTCAATGAATTTGTTATGCTAGTTTTCAAGTCATGGTTAAATACCTGCAACAGCTCCTTGTACTTTTCTGGATCTTCTTCCATAAGAGTTCTGATCTGGTTGTTATAGTGATCCGATATGCTCTCTTCCACCGCCACCGTGCAAGCCATCGCGCCCTTCTTTCCAAGTAAAGCACTTCCAGCCCCTGCGATTGGGGTACCAAACAGATGCAAACAATGAAATCTGAAACAATGTAAAAAATTTAAGTACTTAAAAATTTCATAAAGCAAAACCAGCAACAATGTGACAAACTCACCTAAAACAAAACCTGCTACATTCCAAAAAGGCAGCAAAACAGTAGGTCGAACTCTATAGGCAATCATTAACTCGTTAAACTTTTTCAAGTGGTCTTTTTCTTGATTCCACATTTGCTGCAACAAAGAAAAATGACAGCAAAGTGTAAGACCAAAAGAAAAAATTAAACATTTCCAATAAAGCTAATAAATGAAAGAGTAAACTAAACAGCTGAGATCACACATAATGACTGTAAAGGCAACATTATTAACATCACAAAAAGGAAATGGGCAAGAAGGGGAAGTGAAGAGCTGACTGTGTGTGCTTGCAGCCTAGAAGGCCCACTGCATCCTGGGCTGCAACAAGAGTAGTGGCCAGCAGGCCAAGGGAGGGGATTGTCCCCCTCTGCTCTGCCCTTGCGAAGCCCCACTTGCAGCACTCCGTCCAGGTCTGGAGCCTCGAGCACAAGAAGGATGCAAAGCTGCTAGAGTAGGTCCAGAGGAGGGACACAAAGACGATCAGAGGGCTAGAGAACCTGTCCTGTAAAGAAAGGCTGAGAGAGCTGGGGCTGTTCAGCCTGTGGTGAGGGGGGGCCTCACTGCAACCTTTCAGTGCTTAAAGGGGGCTTCACAAAAAACATGGCGAGTAACTCTTTGCTCAATCGGATAATGACAGGACAAGGGGGAACGGTTTTAAACTAAAAGCGCAGAGATTTAGATTAGAGGTTAGAAGGAAATTCTTCACTCAGAGCGTGGTGAGGCACTGGCACAGGCTGCCCCATCCCTGAAGGCATTCAAGAGCAAGTCAAATGAGGCCCTGAGCAACCTGATCCAGCGGGTGGCGTCCCTGCCTGCGGCAGGGGGGTGGCACGGAACAACCCGTGAGTCCCTTCAACCAGAGCCATTCTATGACTCTAAGATAAGACAGTAACAGCTAGGCAACTTAAGAGTTCTTTTTACGCTCCAAGTGCTTTCCCCAGAGCACCAGGACAACACGCAGCAGTTTCCCCCCGATCAACCCCCCGCTCCTTATAAACCTAACCGCCGACTACCAGGCACACAGCTCGGGGAGCCGTGACCTTCCCCGTGCGGCTGCGTGGCGGGGCGGGGGCTGCCCGCAGAGCCCCACCTGTATGACGGGCCCCGCGGCCGACCGGCCCAGCACCGCCATCTGCCCGGCGTAGATGCGGTTGGCGCCGTACTCCCCGGCGTGGTCCACCCGGATGATGCGGTCCACCACGGCCCTGTTGATGCCGTCCAGGCTCGCTGCGGTGCTGCGGGGCCTGGGGGCTCCCCCCGAGGCGGGCCAAGGCCGCGGCGCCCCCCCGAGCCCCCCCCGGGGCCGCCCCAGCGAGCGCCGCAGCGCCGGAGCCAGGGCCGCGGCCGCCGCCATTTTGCTGACCCCGCCGCTCCGCGTCGCGAAGCGCTGACGTCATCACCGCGGGCCGGCCTCCCGCCGCCCCGTCCCGCTCTCCCATTGGCCGCCCGGCGCCCCCGTATTGAACAGCGCGGCTGTCAGTCAGAAGCGGCGTCTGCTGGTTGCCGTGGAGACGGGGCTGGGGAGGGCGGTGCTAAGGGGGCGGGGGCTGCTGAGGGGCCGGCCGCGCGCCGCGGCTGGGCGGGAAGCGGCTGAGGGGCCCCGCCCGCCCCGCCTCACCACAGCCAGCGCTACACGGGGGAAAAATAAATCTGTAAAGCCCCACGACGTCAACGGAACTTTTCTTAAAAAAAAGTCAGCCACTCGGTTTAAAAAGAAGACATTTATTACACGTTAATTTCTCAGAAATGAAGACAGAGAACATCACAAAAGAGTCCATAAAAAGCACATGGTATCTCATGTAAATTACCAGTGTCCTGACAGAAATTTCAAGTTATGTACACATTCTTTGCACAAGTTCTTGAGAGGAACAATCTTTAAATAATAGTAGGCTACCTAGAAACATTATTCTGAGTCACACAGCTCCATCACCTCAATTAACTAAGAACTTAAAGGGTACTGGCATATAAATTTTGGAATGCTGTATTTTTAACTACAAATAGCATAACTCTCAAATATTCACAGTTTAGAACAAAAAGAGCAGGCTTCAAGACATCTGTACACGAATGAAGGCAAGTAATAAAGCCTTACACATGTTAGAGGTTAGTCCGTGCCCATGAGACTGCAGCAGGGACACCCCGTGGTGACCTGACAGCTGCTGGTTTCTCCCTATTCACAGTGTTTAGGCAGAACTCTCCTCTGCTGGTTTTCTCTAAACCATTTTATCTAGTGTTCAACTGGCCTTACTATCTCAGAGCAAAATAAATATCAAAGTCTCTCTAAAAATTTACAAAGCTGATTTCAAACCCATTACATGTTTTCTTCTCCTATGGACTATTTCAAAATGCTGACATTAAATTGCTTTGCTTTGGTTTTATAAGATAAGTGAGCAGGAAACATGTAAAATCACACCTCTCCCCCCATCAGTTCTTAAAGTATAATTCAGTTCTTAAAAGTATAATTCATAAAAACAGTGTAAACTTTTTAAAAAACTTTCAGTTCCGATTACATTTTACTCAAAACACCTGAAAAAAACAGGTGTATCATAAACCCTACCAATCTTGAAATTGCAGCACCAGTAAGTGTCCTACTGTACAATTTTTGGACAGGTCTAACACAGTACAAATAAACAACATTCCAGTCTTGGAAACTTTAAGGCCTACTAGCATAATCAACATGAAGAATGTTAAGTATTCCTGACAGAGAATGCAGTGCCACAGTGCCAGTCAGCTTCGCAGTTTTCACATTACGCCGATGTTCTCTTCTTACCTAGCGATTCCAGGAGTGTCAGGAAGTCAAGTTCTTCTGGCTTTTTTGTGGTTTTCAAGTACACTTCTGAGCTTCTGTTATTTTTCTGATTAGGAACAACTTGTCACGACTTTCCTGGAAAGACAGAATACAAAGTACACTCTAGATAAAAAGAAGTACAAGTTACCTATATACAACTTATTTCTTTATTAGGAATAAATTGGTGCTCTCACTAAATGGTACTCTAATTATCAGTTAACAACATCCCCTCAACTCCCTAAGCAATTTTAAGTTTACAATGGTTTTGAATTCATTTACCTCACATTAAAAGTTCTGCTGTGCGCCTAGTAGAAACATCTGACATACCCAAAACCTTTAAAAATGTCCTTCAGAAAGCCTAACAACAGTGAGAAAATAGAAATAAAAAGCAAGAGCAGCAAGGCTTTCGCTCCTAAATCCATTATAATCTTCAAAAATCTCTCCCCAGCAAACTGTTTTTCTAAGGACAGATTGTTAAGTGTCATATCTAAAAGAAGCACTTCACAAAACCCAGATTCTTTCTTAAGAAAGTGAGAAATAGTAAAAAGGTGAGATTTGGACTAGAGTAGTTTGCAGACAATATCAAACTGGTAGACGGCAGCAGATTTTGATGATTGCAAATAAGCATATCTGCACTAGTGACATTCTCCAGAAGACTAGTTGGTGATTTGCTCCACCTTGAGTACCTGTTGCAGGTAGTGCTGGGACCCACAGTCAGGAATAAGACCAGATGTGACTAAATAGAAATATAGACCTGGAGAGAAGGGTAGTGAATTAGGTGCCTGTCCGTGACAGTAGAGAAGGAAACAGAGACAGAGGTCGTATAAGATGGTGGAACAGACAGGAGCCACAAGGTTGAGGTTCTAATTTGGCAGGAAAATACATGCATATGGGTAGATTTAAGCAGGACAACAGATAAAGAACAGCGACAGCACTTCTTAGAGGCTACAGTTGCAGTTAATAGCTAAGCAAACCAACTAGACTGAAAAATGCTTCTGTACTTCAGTTATTTTTCCCTTGTAACCTGTAAAACATTCTTCACTGCCTGTCCAAAACCAGATATCCAGAAGACTTTGAAAACTGTTGTTCCTCTGCATGCCTGATTACTGATACAACAAGGAAAATTTTAGGAGCACAGAAAAGACAGTGGGTCAAATCTTACCATAACCAGTTGTTCCCTCAGCTGCTCAACCACTCTTTTATGGGCTCCAGCCAAGGCAATAAAATAGAACATAATAAGGCTGCGAACAACAAACCAACATTATACCTTAGCATCATACAAAACAGAATTGATCAGACAAAGGCTGTTATGGATCAGAGGAAATACAGTTTTGTCCATACGAGAAAAATACTGGGGAAATAAAAATAAATAAATCAGCACAGAGCTGGGCTAGGTAGGGCATAGCTTTGCTCAAAATCACCTGTGAGATATTTGTGTTGTCAGCAGGCTGGGACAGAGCTCTAGGAGATGTAGAGGCAGGGCCTCTATCAGATTTTACAGGTTGTGTTCAGACAGACCCAAACACACACAAAAAAGAGGACTTGATTCTTCCTGGGTACACAGCAACAGGTTCAATTCAGGAGAACACATTCAGAAGAAAAGGCTGGATGGAGTCTGAGATAAATTGCATGGTTTCTCAAGTATAGAAGTTGAAGAAAATGCCTGAAAACAGTCAGATTAAACTGAAATGAAAAAAAAATAAATCCATTTAAACACAAGAAAACAAAAAAAGAAAAACCATATTGCTGCAAGAGCAACCAAACACCGGAAAAGGCTGCTCAGAGAGTTTGTAGAGTCTCCACTTATAGCAACATTCAAAACCCAACTGAACAAAGTACCTGACAAACATGAATAAATGGCAAAGACAAAAGAGCTGAGGCTTCATAGATGATGCCTTTAACTGCAGATGGACAATAATTGTTTGGGACCAGTTCAGTAAGGAAGGAAATGAACCATGCAGCTGCATGACTACATAAGGTCTTCTCACTACTCACCAGACAACCATAAAAAAGGGTACTGCAAAGGCTTCTGATGCTATGCCATTAAGGACCATCTGTAGACCTGTTGGAAACCCAAGTATTGTATGTGGAACAACTGCCCATGAAGTGTTAAAATTCCTGAACGGCCCACATGCCTTAGAGGAGGGGATACTGTCAAAGAAAAGAAGAACAGAAAGGAGATGCTACACCAAAACGTAAAGACAAAATAATCCAACACAAGCCCAGCACCTTGTTGCCGATAGGGTAAAAGCGTACTTCATCTTAAACCCATGTTTATATGGACTACATAATAATTTGACTTCATTATATGCAAGTGTATTTTATTCTAATTTATTATTACAAGTGTATGTGGTGTCTGCTTTCTAGGGAAATTACAACCTTAAGGCAAATACCAACTTCATAGAAGTTAAATTGCCACTTACTGTGCTATGCTGATTCCCAAAGGGATAAAAGCCAAGACGAGCCCAATCAACAGCACCACCAAGAAGAAAAAATTGGAACTTGATGCTCTGATAGGCCTACCTGGAGGCTTACGTGTGTGTATCAAGCTGATCTGGAGAGGAAAAGGGAGCAAGACTGTTACCAGGTACATCTGTCTACATACACGCAAATACACCTCCCCCACCAACTTTATTTTCCCATCTTGCTAGCTGGTAGTGTATCTGAAGTAACCATCATTCCTTTGATGGACTGAGAAGGGATAAGACAAAAATGATTTACATTTCTTCTATAAATCATCATCTCCTGTTTTGTGGAAGGGTTTGATCCAGAGAGCGTCACACACTTGCACAGAGCCAAATGACACGAGACATATGGTGTATGATCTATGGTGCAGCCTTTAGTTTTCATCTGCTGGAGCTTCATTGAATACATCCCCTCTTGTCAAAATTAAAGAGATCGATATGAAATTGTTGCGCAGGAGATGTCTAATCATAGAGCAAAGCTTCTGATACACTGAAATCACATCTCATATGTAATACATCTTCCATTTCCCATTTTGCTTCCAAATATGTAGCAGCTTGGCAAAATCTTGTCCAAGTTCAAAGCTCTGTTGATGGTAAACACTTTTTTTTTGCAATGATTTGTTATATATTATCTTTTATTATAAAAAGATATTCTTTTAAAATAACATAATGAATTATATTGATGATGCGCACCATTAAGGTGCTGTTTTGCTTGATCTCAAAGGAAAATTCTACCTTGTCTTAAAAGCAAAAAACCACACAGAAAATGGAATTCTATTACCTCATTTCCAATATACTGCATCCTCCTTTTTTTTGTTTTGTCTTTAAGGTTTTGTTTGTTTTAAATCAATTAAATATCTGTATTGAAAACCAAACAAACAAAACAAAAAAACACAGATGTGCTGCTCAATTTTATTTACCCCACCTTCATTACCTTTTTAACATAAAAGATGATGAAGTATTTTATAGTTGCTATTGCAGGAAGAAGTGGTGAAAAGAAGGTTCCAATCCAGCAGATAGTCTGTCCATAAATGATTTCCAGGACATTGTCAGAAATCCCAAATTCCTGCAAACCACACCACTGAACTAGCTTCCAAGAGCAATGAGTAACTAACAACCTAAAAACAAACAAAAAAACATAATTAGTTCTAGAGTTCAGCTGAATTCTAACACATCTGAAATATCTGGAATACAGAAATTTAGCATTAAAGCATTAGACCACACAAAATAAAAATGTCTAAAGAAGATTCAAATATCAAAAACTACATTGATCTGAATAGCAAACAAGTACTCAAATCGCCAGAAATATGTTTTATTTTAAATTTCATAATTGAGTTAGAAATATAGGAAATTAATAATTGAAAAAAGAAACATTTCATAAATCATTTTTGCAAAAGCACGCTCAAAAGGCAGAAATACTTACATCCTAGGGAAGTCCATAAAAAGGGTCACAGCAAGAATTATCATGAAATCAAATATCAACAGCTTATACATTTCTTGCCCAACTGCAGACTCCCAGCACTATAAAAGCAAGTCAGGAAAAAACAGGATTATAAGTCTAATAACAAGTGGGGAATAAAATCTGTCAATCACTACAGCAGCAAACTTTTCAATCAGCTAACACTAATATAGTTCAAGTTGTATTAATCACATTTCTAGAGTGTTCAAGTGTTTTCAGAGCTTCCAAGCTACACTTTTTGTCTGTTTTTGAATACAATTTGTCTTATTGAAGCAAAAAGACAGTAACACAACCATCTCCAAAACACAGCTACCTCAAATAAACTTCATGTCAGTCACAAAGTCTGAGCTAAATAACCTGTCACTGGAATAAGATCATTGGAGTTTTAGATAAATGGAAGTTGTATGAGAGTTGTACTGGTGTGCATTAAGCAGTAAGCAGCAGCACTAAGTACAACATGAATGACAACCTCAAGTCCAAATCTGAATAGTTCTAAACAAGCAAGTCTCATGGAAAAAGAATCTTTGTTTTTAATCATCTGAACTTGCAAATAAAGATAAATCTGCTTACAGGATAAAGTTTGTAATTGTATCCACAGGCCTTACAGTTGTCATTGGCACAATGGATCTGACTCCACAGTGAGAATAAGAGAACACCAATGTTGGCCAACCGCACAAAGACACACCTGGAAGAAAATCAAAACCCAATTTTAAAAGTGCCAAAGCACAGCCATTCTGGCACCTGACTCAGTTTGCATAGGAGCCCAACGAAGCTGCACAGAGGCCAGAATGCAAGAGCTTTAATGGAATAACCAAGCAGATAAAGCTTGCTTTCTTTAGTAACAGGTTAAATCACTTTTCACCTTCAGGCTACAGTCCCTTAGTTTCTTTTCACAGTATTGTTTTTAGATCAGTCCTTTAAGTTCAGTCCTTCAACCCACAGTGGGCTGCTATTCTATCAAGAACAGTTTGAGAGGCCAGATGACAACTCTGTGTGCAGCATTTTCCTCTTCAGTGGCTTCGGGCCTTCAGAGACAATAAGCCACATCAGAAATAAAAAGCACAGGGGCTTGACCAGAGTTCAGATGCTTCAGTCTGGATCTTACCATCCTAAGCTGCCAAATTCCAGTTCTTCATGCTGTCACTTTAAGGTATCTTTTATCCCCAGACTTTTAACTTCTGCCTTGAGCTGCTGTACATCACTGTAGCACGAGTAAAGCTGGTTGCTGTGCACACACAACTGCTCATCCACGGAGCTGCTGCACATAAAGCAGTATGAATTGACAGCTCTTCAGGCAGCACTTTCTAGTAATTTCCCTACAAACTTTCAGATTGTTGAAGATGTCCAGATCACACAGCTAAATGGAACAGAGAGAAACTTGGACACTAAATGGCTGCACTGTACTGTCACCAAACAGGAGACCGTTTCCAGATTTTAAATGAAAGCTTCCAATGAAACTTAAGTCAAACAATGCCTGCCTGGCTTACAGTGCCCAGGCCTTCCACTGCAGGGAGTCCAACCTCTCTGTGTCTTGATACTGGAATGTTTACAATATCTCTAACCTCTCAGGAACAACTTGTTCAAACATCCTAGGCTACAATAAAACCATCTTTACCTCAACAGTGTCAGCTTGATTTCAAAGGCTGGTGAGTAATCTTCAAATCTGATCAGAATTGAAAAGATCTGAGGAGCAACAAAGTTGGCCAACGTGATCACCATTGAAGGCAAATACTGAACTAAGAGATTAGTCTGGAGGTCCGTATTGCTGCCGTTCTGTACAAGAGATGAGAGAAAGATGACACTACATGCACACATACATTTCTGACATTGTGCTCCTTTCAGATACCTACCCAGAACTCAGGTAGCACCTGTTTTGTCTTCAGCTTCTTCCTATATTTAGAACAAGCCTGACCACTGCTGTTTCTGCAGTTTGCTGCTACACACCCTTGCTTTCTTGTTCCTTCCTTCTGCTATGAATATTTTAGTGCTTCCCCAAAGCTTCTGTTGGAAGAGACTGTTTTCACCAAGACTTGCATGTGGCCATATCACCTAGCCTAGCACTAAATCTAACAGCTTTTAGGCCTATGCCAAAATGCCAACACTTTTCAAGTTATTCTTACAGGTGCCAAGCAGCTCCCCGACTTTCCCATCATTTTAACAAGCTCCTCTACCTAATAATTTAGGCAAAGTCAAGATATCAACTCTTATTCATAAAGCTCCATTTCTATTAGGATCCTTTAACCCTGGAGTGCTACAGAGAGCTCAATTACTGTTGCGAAACTGTTAAACTGCTGCTTGCTCATGCTGTTCTGCTTCTGAATCACTCTTCCCATCTGTTTGTCCTGCCAGGGGTGAACATGCTAACAACTGTATTCTTTACACTACTGATGCAAGAACCTTTTCTTCTGCAAAGCACTCCCTGCTCCAAGACTTCCTGTCTCACCACACAGCTGTAACCCAAGCCACAATTCAGATCATAATCTTTGCTCTCCCCTTCCCTTACTGTTTGTTTTTGCAGCTGAACAGTGAACCAGATCAAGAAACTGACAATAATGAAGTTTGTTTTGACCCAGTTCCCTGAGTCAGCTCATTGCCCAGACACACTAGTGGTTGTATAGCAGATCACAGATGTGAGAACAGTTACATGGCAAGGAAAGCGAGGGCTGCTTTTCTTTTCAGCTGCTCCAAGGCACTCAAGACAGAAGCCTTTGCATCAGAGGAAGACATCATTGTGCTTTTTCTTGCACATGCTTCTTGATCCTTCTCATTCTCTGCTACTAGTAAGTATAGGCCTTTTAGAAAGCAAGCGTTTTCAGATCCATTACGTGAAAGGTGCTATATTAAGATACTTGGCTTTCACAACACTTCCTCTTGCTCTAATCACCACACTTAATTGAATCTGTCCTAAGGTCACGTCTGATACTTACATTGGACTTTTCTTGAGAGAAGGCAGTTGCTTTATAAATAGAGTAAAAACATCCCAATAAAACTGCAAGAACAATTATATTTAGAAATATTCTCAGAGAGTAGATGCGTAGCTTTTCTTTCATTGTCCTGTCAGCTATTTTTTGTTTAATTCTTTCTTCCTCCAAGTCTGTCTACAAACAAAAAAAAAATAAAGTTTCATTTTTTGATGCAGGATATAACTTTTGACACCGTATATTCTACCTCTGGGATGTTCAGGCTCTGTGATATGCAAATCTATAGCCTGTTCTAGGAGGGTCACTCTACAGCCTGCCCAAACGGACTGAACTGAGAGTGCCTATTCATTGCTACAAACATGTCCACGCAGGAATGGGAGCTCCCTGTGGGAGCCCAGCATGGTTTGTCTCCTCAGTCTGGGGGCCCAATAGCCAACGACAAGCAACTTGTAACCTATTACATCTACTGTATTAGTAACATCTTCTTGAGAAAGACAGCTTGTCTATTGTGAGAGACTGGTCTCAGATAACTTGGTACTAAACTCTGAAACAGGCCGGCCCACTCATCTCCATAAGGTAAGTTATGACTCAAACTTTTTCTGCTCTGTGAAGGTCAAGTGGAAGCTGACACAGAGAAAAACAAGCCCAGCCTCGAGAAACTAGTCACGTAAACTTTGTATATTTCATCTTAACTCATGTGAAAATAGAGTACTGCCTGTGAAGGCAACATAACCTGGACAAAGCCAAATTATCCAGGTATTTTCTGAGGACTCATTTCCTTCAAACAGTACTTCAAAGAAAACAAAAACTTAACACAGAAACAGAACTTCAAACATTTCCTTCAAACAAAAGGGACAATTTTTTTGTTTTGTTTTGTTTTTGTTGGTGGTGGTTGGTTGTTTTTTTAAGATATGAGTTTTTGAGGCAAAAATGCAGTAAGAGCCTATGCGGCTCTGGCTGTAAGATTCAAAAAACAAAAACAAAACCCTGAAGATGGCAACTGAACTTTACTGGAGCAGAAAGCAACTCACTGTAATTTATGAAATCGATAATTACAGCTTTGTGGCTTGAGGTGGAAATATTTTTTTTAGAGGTCACTGTTTCACTCCACTTCCAGTGTACAGATAGGAAAGGAAAAAAAAAAAAAGGTAACTGGCTTCACCCAAAAAGCCTTTCAGAGCTCTCTAAAGATACTTGGTAAATTTATTAGCTCCCTCAGTATTTTGAATGTGCACATGTGTCAAAGACAGCTAGTGAAAAAATTTTAGCATCTTCTTATGACAACCATGCACTGAATTTGTGAAGTATCCCTTCTGAATGTTATTCCTCTCCTAACAACTACCTAACACGTTGCAGACTTACAATCCAGCATATTCAAACTGACTCCCAACAGTAAAGGTTTTTTTTTTGCCCACAACTAGAATAGCTTTTCCTGTTTCATTACGTAGAAACTAACACAGGAAGTGTGGTTGGAGTGTGAGGAAGAGGCAGATAAACAGCAAACAGGTTTGGCTTCAGTCCCCAGTGAATCGAGGAAGGGCCTTCAACGTCAGTACCAACTCTTGTCACGTTATACCACAGTTCTAGCTACCTAGAAAGCATGCAAGAGGATGTGGTTCCCTGGTTCCCAGTGTAAACTACTTCAATCCTTCTTATCGTTATTCCATTACCTGCACAATTACACACCTCTCTTTGTAGTCATCCAAGTTATATTAAACAGTAATTGTAGAAAAATACAGTAGATACTCACTTGGAGCTCATACTGCAAGCTGCGATGTTTTAGCCTTGCTGCGTTCAGATCTGTAATGCAGAAGTCCCAGCCTGCAAAGACTTTATTACAGTAGCTCTGAAACTGATCTTCATCATGCACCAAACTCTGCTTAAATCCTGACACAGACCTAAGGAAAAGCACAACTTTACTTCATTCAAGACATATTTTAGCCACAGGGAACAAAAATAACCCAAAACACAAAAACCCTACAGCTCAAGCAACCTAGCTGAAAGCCTAAATAATTCCCTAAGAGCAACCAGGGACATCTGTATTGTATCATTGAGTTTCTGAGAAAATTTCAGTGCGTGGTTCTGGAGCAACCCAAGACAACTGAGACCAACACAGGTTAATTCACTGTGCCGTTTAGCCACGTTCATTATTTCTATTTTTACATATATAAAATATTGTTGGAGTCGCGTTCTCCCTTACTCCCCATTTCAGCTCCCCAAAAAACAGGCAAAGGCTACTGTGGTGTTGCAACCTCAAAAGATTCTCCATTTCCATATAGAACTGTTCTGTAATTCAGTGTTCCCTACAAGTGAGAACACAACATAAATTGTGCAACACATAGCAGTAAATGAAGTATACCCACATCTTTACCTTTTTATTATCCAGACAAGACTTAGCGCAAGGTAGGCAAATGTAGTCAGCAGGTATGCTAGTGGAAAGTTGTATCTCACGCCACGGAGCAAGGCAGCATCTATTTCGTAATAGCCATAAAACAAGCTTGTTGTTTCCAGGAATCCCTGTGAGAAAACGCAAAGAACACTGTTAAAAAAGAATTCGTAACAGTAGCAACGACTACTAGACTCAATCTTACCTGGTTTGAACCAACTGTTTTGTAAATTTAAAATTTCTGTTGGGGCCAAAAGCAAGCTACAACAGTCTGTGGCTTCTAAATACTGACATGCTTCTAACTGTCATGTGGATGCTCCATACTTAAAATCCCTCCCCTCTCCAATCAAACAGCACTGTGACAGGGACACTAATAAGCTACAGAAAGCACAAGAGGAGGCATGCTCTAGATCATGTAACGTTTAACAGCTGGGGAAGAGAGGCACAGGCTGCAGTGTGCAATGAAGCTTGACACTCAGTAAAAATCTGTTTAAAAATGCCCTTCTCACAGGTAAGGGATAAATGCTAATTTTACCCAGTGAGCCTAAGCCTTAACATTTTTGAAAATTATCAAAGCACAATTCCTTAAGTAAAATATTTTTGTGTTTTACATGTTATGTGAAACTTAAGGAAAAAAAATGAAATTACTTACAGTTCCAGTGAGCAAATCTTTGAGGTAAGAGTAGAAGTAAACAAGTCCCTTATTACCACTAGGTGTATAAACTGTGCAGAGAGAGTCTGTTAAAAGAAAGGCAGGAAAAGTCACTCTAATAGTAATGCCCACTAAACTGCCAGACCAAGTTAATTCAAGTATGACATGTTCTTACAGGAAACAAACAAACAAAAACAACACAGTATTTCTCTGTCCTGGTGGGTGAGGGAAAAACTAAAGGCATAGGGAAATCTTACAAACAGCAGTACACAGAGAAAATGTTTACCTGTGTTCTTTGGAGAAATTTTAGCAAAGCTACTGTTGAAAATTCCATATTTAGAGATGACAGTGGGAAAGGTAACAAAACCAAACATCAGGATAAAAATTAAAAAATTCAGCAGGACCAGAAAACGAAGGAAGGAGAAGTAGGACTGGATGCCAGTACCAAATTTCCCTGGGAATAAAAGAAGCATGTGTATTACTAATTAAGATGATAAAGATCACTGAAAAGTACAAACAAATTAGAATTTCAGTTACACTAACAATAATAATATAGCAGTAGTAAAGAAACATTACTAAAGCCAGTTTTAAGCATTGTGTGCTTTTAGAAATGGAAAAGGCAATGTGACTTTTTAATCACTTCCACCATTATATTTCTATCTATCCTATTTTATACAGTTAACACTTTCTCATCACCAGTAATGAGGGTAACTGTTTAACCGATACAGGTACATCTGACATGTAAAACCACTAATAAAAGAGCAAGTTGAAAGAGGAGAAACCAAAAGAAGGTGAATACCTTCTATGCTGTGAATATCATGCCGCCAAAGCTGCAAGTAAGATAACGATTCCTTGATATCCTTGAGAACTTTTCTCCATGATTTACTACTCGTTCTTTTCCACTGATTCCATCCAGATAAATATTTTATATTGGCCTGCTGATAATCCCTAAGAAAGACGAAATACAATTACTGAGCACAAGAAATACTTTTTCATTGCATGTAACAGGACCTAGTGCAGCGGAGCCTGCTTGGAGCCTTCAGAGGGGTATCACAGTGCTGGCAGCTGGAGTAACGTACGCTAGTTGCCCCCATTTGTTGCTCTTCTTAACTGTCTTATCAGGTTAATTCAAATATAGCAAGTCCTCTTGTAGAAAACACTTGCCTCTCCTAGAAAAAAAATAATCAACTTGATAATAGGACAACACAGAAAAAACACGTAGCTGTACTTCCTGGCAGGATCTTTGAGAAGTCGGTGTCAACAATCTCATATTCACAAATGGCTGGAAAAGGAAGAGAAAATTCTTCAAAACTCACCAGGATATCTTTACTAACATGCTTTTAAAATTTTTATCTCTATAAACTATTTACCTTCCCTCTTACAACATTATAAATGCAGCTGTTCAAAATATAAAAATAATATTTTTGTTAGAAAATCAAGAAATCAAGAGATTTCAAAATCAGAATGAAGGCCAAAACATGTCGTAGGGTAAAAAAAAAACAACTACCTTATCTAAAGCCATGAATAGTTTTCAATATTAAATTCAGTGCATAACATAAAACAAATGTTTTAAAAATTATTAACTTTTACTGATTCTGTTTTCCTAAAATTCACTGTAAACTGCTAACTCAATGACTTTGAAAAAATGTTTCTTTTTCAAATATGTATGGGTGTAAACCATTCTAAGAATAATCTGCAAACAAATGTCAAAGATGACCACAAATTGTCTGCATTTTTTGGTGATTTTTCAATAATTCCTTGTAGATTTTTATACAATCTGCATATACATTTTCATTTTAAAAACTGCTACGTGGCCAGCAACAGTGTCAAGGAGAATTCTGAGTTGCTCACTGTTTGCATTTTGTTCTTTATTTTAAGAAACCTTAAAAACAAACAGCCCCCCCAGAAACATAGCTTGAAAACTGATGTGTTTGCAGCAAATGCTGTTTCGAAGCCTGACACCCCTGAAGAAGGGCAGCAGTTAAGTACCCATGAAGAAGGAGCACTAGAGCAGAAGACAAAAGCTCTGATTTTTTAATAGTTTGTACAAAACCCTATTTATATGCATAAGTGACTCACTGAACAGCATACTGTGTCAGGACCACAGCTATTGCCACATGTGCTCTATGTTGACATGGTTTCCGTAACTTAAGGTGATATTAATTTCATTCCACTCAGCTGAACATGAAATTAGGATTTGGATAGGAAACCTGATTAAACCCTGCTTGCAGCTATCAAAAAGCAGCAGATGATCTCATTTTTAAGTGTAAATACTCACAAAAGGTTTCATTGTATGGAAACTACAGGCTACAGCATGCAATGTTTTAAACAAACACTTCACAGAACGATCTGGCTTGTGTTTGCTTTGCATTTTAAATGTAGGCGTGGGCTGCATTCATTCCAGACATTGAGTATTCAGCATTTATTATATCAAGCATTTTGTGTTGGCAGCTGCTTACAATACACACACAATTACTGATCTGTGGAGGAGCCAAGGAGCCCCACCAGAATCCCATGGCATTAGAAACTTGTAAACAAACTCAGGACATCCCAACTCCATTCCTAACAAGCACCATGGCCACAGAACTGCAATTCCTTTTTAACTGAGGAATCAAGCTTTATACACTCAACTTCAAATAAAATTCCGTGTATGGAGAACATTCCTTTACCATGATCTAGATCTTCTGCAGCTCCTTGTGTACCATCTGCAGCGTCAAGCTTGACTCCAGAGGCAGGCTGCAAGAGTTGTTACCCAGGTTCAGCCACCCCTACCTGGTCCTTCCCATTTCCAGCTGCTCTTGCAAGCAATAGTTTTCTGTGGCGCATCTGTTAGTACTTTCACCTCTCCCCTAGCTCATCACCGCAACTACCAAGCACCTGATCTAAAGGTCCAAATGTGCCTAGACAATAATGTTGTAAAACCAAGTAATGGACTCTCTTCCCGGAAGAGCTTGCAGGCTAGCAGCAGGACAGGAGAAAACAGACAGGTTACAAGCAAGAGACACAGGCGGGGCAAAGCACACAAGCCCCAGCTGAGGGTTACCGCCAGAGGACAAGGAACTGCTCTCACGGAAAAAAAAAAAAAAAAAAAAAAAAAAAATTAAGAAAGGGTGAGAAAAAAAAAGTCTCAAAAAACTCCTTCCAGGCAGAATGTGACACATTAGGGAAAGCACCGTGTATTTGAGAAAACTGCCAACGGGAATGAGGAACAGCAGCAGGCACAGCAGAGAGAGAAGGGACTAACTCTAATGAGAGATGACCTTTAAAAGGGCAAAACCCCAAGACAACAGAAGGAAGTGAATCGTTTCAGAAGCCAGGAACATGTTTGTCTGCAGCAGGTAATTCGCAGTTCTCTTTTCTTCCAGCTCAGCTGGTCAAATGCTCCTTTAATGCCAGCCAAGAGCCCCCAGTCCCACCTCCGCAGGTGAGGATGTGCCAGGGAGCCCTGTTTTGTGAGGGAAGAGCCTGGGGGGCTTCTCTTCAAAGCCACGCCCCACAGGGCCGACTAAACCCCAATCTATTTCTGCCTCCCATCGTACTTGTATTACACATACGTACCAGTGTGAAACTTTTGAAAAAGTCAAAAAACGCGTGAAGACTCACCGTAACCTCCTCTTCTCCGCGATGCTCAAGGCGTGCTCCCTCGGGGGGAGAGCGGCCAGCTCGGCTCCCTCGGGCTGCGGCCCCCGGGCCTCTCCAGCTCGGGCCCCCAGCGAGCCCTGAGGGTCGTGGCCGCCCCCGGGGCCGGCCCGGCGCCTCAGCACGGAGCGGTAGCTGGGCAGCTCCTGCAGGAAATCCGCAGGTGCCGCGGCGTGCGCCTCCTCGGGGAAAAACATCTCTGCGGGACGGAGGAAGCACGGCGGTGAGGAGCTGAGCTCGCGCAAAACATGGCACCCGGCCGGCAAGGAGGGCAGCCGCCGGCACCCCGGAGCGCTGAGTGCTGCTCCCTCACTCCGCTCCCTCCCCGCGGGCGCCCGCCGCCGCTCCGTCCCCACGCAGCCCTCACCCGTCTCGTCCCGTCCCGTCCCGTCCCCGCTCTCTCAC
This sequence comes from Anas acuta, assembly GCF_963932015.1. Lineage (NCBI taxonomy): Eukaryota > Metazoa > Chordata > Aves > Anseriformes > Anatidae > Anas > Anas acuta. The sequence continues at coordinate 9,970,141 of NC_088993.1, forward strand.
CGCTGCGGCCGTCCCCCCGCCATGCCGGCAGCTCCCCGGCGACCCCGAAGCCGCTCATCGCCTTCCCGGGGCCGCCCCTGGGCCGCCGTTTTCGGGCGCTGCGGAGTCGTGAGGCGAAGGCTGCCGCGGGGACGGGGCCGCTGGCGGGGCGGGGGCGAGGCTCCCGCTCCGGGCCGCCTCCGTGGCACGTCTCGCCCGAAGGGGGCGCCCTCAGGCTGGGCTGCGGGGGTCTGGGGGCCGAGGTTGGGGTCGTTCACGTCCCTATCCCCATCCCTGTCCCCGTCCCTGCCCCAAGGGAGCGGCTGTCCCCGGCTGAGGGCAGGGGGTGGTGGCGGCGGGGGGGCTTCTCCTCACGTCTCCGCCCGGCGGAGCCCCGCGGTGTGAGGAGCGGCTGAGGTGAGCGGGCTCGGCACCCTGGCTGAGGTGTCGGGGTCCTTCCCTCCTCGGCATCACTTCGGACGTTGAAAAGAAGGATTTCAGACTTTGGGGCATTAAAGTCTGTTCATTCCTCACACCCAAGGCTTAGTTAAAAACCACATGAAGAAACATGGCATATAGACACTAACAAAAACTTTTTCTTGTTTTTTGTAGCAAAATGAGGCCCAAACACCCAGTGAGTGAGGGCGAGGCTGATGCACATCGGCTCGGAGGTGGGTTTTGTTTATGTGTCTTCCCTTACTGGTACCTGACAGTGCCAGGTGCAGTAAAAACTTTGCAAATTGATATTTGGTCAAGTCCTGTCAGATCATAAGCCTGAACTCCCTGCCTTGTTTGGAGGAATTCTTACCTTTGGTGTGAAAATACCATGTACGTGAGGAAAAGTGTTAAGTAAAATTGAAACTACAGTAATTTCCACATACTACATGAGAAAAAGTCAAAGCATTTCTGGCATTTCTTACCATATTTTACTGATAGTTAAACAGACAAGATTTTTCTGAATATTCCTCATCCACTTCCTGCAGTAGCTGTTAAAAAGAATCGTCATTAAGTTTCAGGATGATGAATCAGACATAAATAAGGAGTGTTTTTTTTTTTTTTTTAACTTCTCTCACCTGTGTGTCATCATGTCAGGTATGTGATCTTCAAATTGATTTATCAGCAAGAAGAATCAATATGGCTACATCACTTTTCATAATAAAACCATAAAATGTTAATGATAAAACTGTAAGCTGACATCTAAATGTACTCAAAGTAATTTAGGTGTACGTGTTTATGATTAATAAGTTGATGTATTACTTGCAGAGGAATAAAGATACAGAGAATACTGAGATGTAATTAAAGCACGGGGACTTCCTTATTGCACTGAACTACTTTTCAGAAAAACATTTTGTAGATATTCATGTTTTCATGCTGTTATATCAGTCTACAATATAACTAATATTGTCAATATTGCTTCTTGGTTTTGTTCCTTTTCTTACCCCTAAGAATAAAAAGCAGAAAGGTAATATACTTGCTGATTAATAAGATTACCTTTCTGAAATACTGTGGGGGTAGAAAAACATTGGGTTAATGACCCTGTAAAAACAAATTTAAATACAGATTGTACAAATTGAAACAAGATTAACTTTCCCAGGAATTATGTGAGAACGTGGTCTATTCTCTCTTTCACTAGAGAAAGTTTTTTAGGCACTTAGCAATGTTTCAGTTAATTTTGAGGATCACAGCAATCTTAGGTATGAGAACAGGAAGAGTAGCACACTGAGGTGAGCAGGTGATAGAGCTGGAGTCTGCCAGTCACACAGGGATTGCAGCAGCTTCTTTTCTTGCATTATTTGTCCAGTGTATTCTGTTCACACAAGTAGCAGTTTTTAGTCTGTGTTGGGCACAAAAGCCAGTGCCATATACTATTTCCCACAATGCTGGAGATCCGTCTGTCTCATTTAGAAACAGCACATTTCCAGGACATTTTTTCTTTCATATTCCTCTTCATAATGCCACAGTTTAAAATGGCTACTAAAGGTTCACAAAAGTTCTTAGTGATTGTTCAATTCTGGGGCTTCTTCTGTTCAACTACCCTGTGTTTTCTCTGCGGTCTCTGCCACATGCAGGCAGCTCCTGGATCAGTGCAGGAGATCTACAGACAAGTCCTCTGCAGTCACGTCAGGAATGTTGCTTTGGGCAAAACATAAAGTAGGACCAGGAAACCTCACCTAACTCTATGTTGAATGCACCTGGTACAGGATAGACATGTTTTACCCAGTTTAGGAGCTGGAAAAGCACCATCCATTTGGTAAAAGTGGTCCTCAGGCGTTAAAACAGCACAGCTTCTGAACACAGAGCAAATTGGTTTGTTACTGCTTCCCCAGTGGCTGGTAAGGGTGTCTTTAGTCGAATGAAATAAAACAAAACAAACAAAACAAAAAAAAAAAAAAAACAAACACATAAAACCAGAGAGGTATGTATCATGCTAAAGGTGAAGAAATTCTGTATGTTCCCTACAGAGCTCAGCAACCTGGGGCTGGTATGAAATCCCCCAACCAGAAGCTGCTAAGTACTGCCAGCTTCAGTGTGAACTCACTTTTTTTTTTTTTTACCACTAAATGAGCCTTCCTGCAGTACAAGATGCAAGGTCAAGATTTTTCTTTTTCTCTGCTATGCAAATGATTAATCCAAGTCAATATAAACAACCACGTGTCTGAAATTATTTTCTGTCTCTGTGTACTTTGTGTCCCTTTACTACTGCAATCTGAGCCAACAGCAAGGCATGCGTTAAATCCTGGAGGGAAGGCGAGTGCCTGAGAGATCAGCTGGAAATAAAGTGACGTGTTCTGCACCAGGTAAAGCAAAACAAAAAAAAACAACAAAAAAAAACGATCGTTTTGCTCCTTCCCTCTCTGTAAGCCTCAGGAGCAGGACTTCACTGGGGCGGTCCAGGGCTGCAGGAAGAGCCGGCAGGGTGAGGGACCCAGGTGCCTGCTGCGGGATGTGGGGTGGCCGGCAGCAGGTGAGGGGTGGGGGCTGTGCTGGGGTTTTGGTGGGGGCTGCGCTGGGGTTTCGGTGGGGGCAGCCTGGGGAGCTCCTGGGGGACCCTCAGGGCCTTGCAGCTGCTCTCCGATGGTGGGGCTGGGCGGTGGTTTCTCTCTGCACCTTGGGCTAGAGGAGTCGCCTGAACAGCCAGACAGCTGGCTGTAGTTTCCTAAGCTCGCTAATAATGTAGACGGATATAAGTCTTAAGGCTGGGTTGCGTGTGTGCTGGGGGACGTGCCCGGCTTCTGCAAGGTGGGTGGTGAGTGGCAACCTGGAGTGGTGTCCTCTCCTTCATAGCAGCCCAGTTATGTAGCACCTCGCAGCTTCAGCTCCCCGTTTGTCACTAAAGAGCTTCTGCTGGCTTTAGCTGGAAGGATCAACCCCACAGGGGGGGATTGCCACAGCAATTTTCAGCCTTCCCTGATGTGTTCAGTGTGATGGGGTGTGCCACGCTCTGGACTGTGAGGGGTCACACCAGCCGTGCTGCGATCACCAGCTTGCAGTGCGACGTCTGGCAGGGAAATCTCCCATTTAAGAATCATGCTCTTTGTGGTCTAGCATTTTGTAACACCCTCAAAACACACAGGCTTACTACTTAAACATTGCTCTCTTTTCCTTCAATCACAGAATTACTTTTTTTTTTTTTTTTCTCTTTATCCCAAATCTACAAAGGTTTAAACTCTTCCATGCAGAAGATTACATTCAAAGCCCAGTCTTTACATCCAAAATTCCCTGCTAAACCTCTGTCCCTTTGAAACAACCTTTGTAAAGTAAACTGCAACGAGTCAGTGGTACTGGGTTGAGGCTGTGCTAACTTCTGCTTCCACTGACCTTGTGTCACTGCAGTCTTCTCTGCCACTCATGGGACTCAGCGGCCTGATCCTTTTCCATGTAGTAGTGTTATACACCAGTGTAAAACTGAAGCTGTGCTCGAGAATGGTGGCTCTGATGTGGGTGCTGTGTCAGTCCCTGCCCACGTAAAACAGCCCGACACAGGACAAAGCAGCAGACTTCCCATACTAAGCAATGTAATGGAAATTGCGTCCTGTTTCGGGCTAGCGCAAAGCAATCAATTATTTTCCTTTATTCTTTTATCTCCCTCATATTCTCACCTCTTTTATTATTTATTTTTTTTTCTAGAGTAAACTTGTGGGACATGCATATGCTGGAAGGTTTTTTTTTCTTGCCATGAAAGTTGTGAGTTGTTGTGGTGTTGCTCTATGGGCTGACATAACAGGCACTAGCACTTTGTCAAGATGTCCCTGTTCATAAATTTATGAAAAAGACTCTGTGACTTGTATAGTCCATAGCTTCTGTACATTCACTGAGGAGTAGAGCCCTAATGTACTGACGTGTTACACTGTATTGTAATTTACCTTTCCTTTGTCTGAATAAAATAAAATAAAGTAGTTTATACAAAATTAATTGTCCAGCAATTTGAAAACTGCTTGTAAGGATTTTGAAGAGCTAGGAGAAAGCTGTGACGGAACTGACTGTCTGCTCTGCTCACTGGTTCTTCCCAGACATTTTCTAGCTTCCTAGTTGACTTGCTAGAATGTGATGAATAGCTTTTGTTTTCCCCCAGGGTCATCATAAGTGCTAGCTGTGCGAATAGGATGAGATGACAATATCCTAGCAGGAAGTTAAGCTAAAAATTACAAACAGAACAATGGCTTTTTTTCAGATCAACAAACTTGTGTGTCTTCAAAGCACTATTTTGACATAAAATGACTGTATGTGTAGTTTCTGTGGGGTTTTCCGATTGAACTTGTGAATGAGACTCCTGTAACTGATACTGCTCATTAAAGTATAATTTGAAGGTTGCATTTAAACTGAATAGGTGTCCATTGCACGTACAGAATAAACAAAGCAAAACATTGGAACTGTTGTTGTAATCTGTATCTCCTGCCTCTAATACTCTAATAGATCAGGTGTGATAGGCTGTCTTTCCATGGAAAGCAGTAAAGTCAATTCCAAACAAGTGCTCTTGAAAAGTACATTTTATTTTATTTTATTTTATTTTATTTTATTTTATTTTATTTTATTTTATTATTTTATTTTATTTTTTGTAACTAAACATTTCCTTCAGATCTGAGTAGCTGGTAGTGTTGGTTAGTAGACAGACTTAACAAACTTGTTTTGCAAAGCAAGATTTAGTCCTCATATGCAAAGAAGGTGATAGTTTGTAGTTAGGAAATTTAGTCACAAGACTGACTTGCACAGGTATGAAGTGATGCTTGCCTTAGCCATTTTTTTTTCATAATAATGATCAGATAATGAGCTAGGTAAAGTTTTTCAAGGGTCACAAAAATAATGCAGAATTCTGTTCACAGTTTCTTATTCTTGCTAATCTTTCCTCTCTCTGACAGGTATGCTGTTTTTACTCTTTAGTTCCCTATTCTAATTTTAGCAGTTAGGTATATCCCTGATTTCTCCTCTTCACCCAATGCTTAAGTTTTCTCAGTGGATTAAGTTGACTACTTGAGGTAAGAAAATAAAAGCAACAAAGCATCAAAGCACAAGAGATTTCATGTCAAAAGGATCTCTGGGAAGTGGGTTAGATAATACAATAAGATAATACAAAATCATCATTGTATTTACATCAGTCCACAACAGTTGTGATTGTCTGAGCCCATTTAGGTGGAGGAGCAGGTATTTGTGTGCTAGATGAGGGAGAGTACTATGAAGTATCCAAGTTTTAATCCATTTCCATTAAGCAAAAATTTTGAAGTGTGTGCCAAGTTCTCAAGACACTTAACTGGACACAGAAATTAAACTACATGCTGTAATATATTTTTTTTTTAATGTTTCAGGGGCATGTTTATTATAAACGCACTTAAACTCAGGTGGAGCTGTAGAATCCTGCTTGAGATCTGCAAAGGTTAAGTAGCTGTCAGTCCTTCTCTAAAAGCCTTATCTAAGCAACCACGCATAATAGAAGGGATTTAACTTGCAAACAAAATTAACAGGATGAAAATGCTGTAGATTACTAAATGGAAAGGACAAGGCAAACCAGTAAGCAAGTAAAAAAAAATGGATATAGAGCAGATAAGAAGCTGAACTTTTTGGGCTGAAGCTGTTTCTGGAAACGTTGGGAGCAGCCAGCTGACAGCGGAGATAGTCCAGCAGTAGGATGTCCCCATGTCAGGCAGACACTGTTCTCCCTGCTCCTGACAGGTTGCCCAGCCACTCTGCACCCTGCTCTCTCTCATCAAGAATAGATGGGGGGGGACAGAGAGAATGGGACCTGTATTCTGGTAGGGAGCAGTGAACCATAGGACTGGGAAATACCTTCCTTTGTAAGCTTGAGGTTCAACAATGTATTGGGAGAGGCAACAGCATTGTGACAGTAACAGTGATGCTGTCACCTTTCCCTTCCCATTTTTCTTACCTGTAATTTGATTTTGCAGTGGTAAACAAATGAGTCTTTGCTGCTACCACATCTCTTTCACTGGGAAGATCTTTTGTAGCTGAGGCATGGTTTGCATTACTGAAACTAACCAAAGGTCTACCGTAATAAAGCTCTGTTACTGTCTGTTGTGACAACAATAAAAACACAATAGACAGCCAGTAAGAGGTGGCACTTGTCAGTGCAGACCAGGTACTTCGGCAATATGCATAAAAGCTAACCTTCACTTCCCTGTATAATTCACACTTGTTTCATTGCTAATAGGTCAATTTAAGATCCGGTTTTCTCAAACGGAGTGCTTGTTTAGCTCACAGGCTCTTTAGATTTCTGAGAGACTTCCTAGTTTGTTGCAGCTGTGTTGAAACTGTTGGGGTAGAGATGGTGGAAGAATAGCGGTTAGTACCAGACCTTTGCTACTGATGCAACATGTAATCTAGTTTTAACTCCAGTCTGACTTTCAAACTTACTTTTTGCTTCCAGAAATCAATCTGATATTCAGTTTGAAGCTGTGTGGAATGTGTTAAACAGGAGAGGGGTTCATGAATGAAAATAACATATATTTTGGTGAAGTACTGTTCAGTCCTAGCCTACAAAATTAAAAGATCTTTATGCTGAAGGAACACATTCCACCATATGAATCATTTTTTCCATGATTTCTATCCCCTCCATTCATCATTGTTAGGTAAACTCTGATGTAGTTCCACAGTTTACCATTTGCATTTGTCTACAAGATTTGCACAAGTAGAATTTACTTTACATAATCCTTGTTACTGAGAGATTACTGGTAAATGACTCGAAGGTGTAGATGGCTTTCCTGAAACATGATACCAGGGCAAAGTGTAATTAGCAAGACAGTCATGTTTGCTTGATTAATAGTCTAAAAGAGGATCAGTGCCTATAGTAGTGAATTACCCAAATAGGAATAGGTGACAGTAACCTGGAATATTTTGTCATGGCTGTTGGTTTGTGACGTGAAAGCAGTTATTTTTTTTCTGGGAATCGATCCAGAAGCGCAAATTTGCACTGCTTGGAGTTTCCTGTTCTTTATCATTACAGAGTGTGTTGAGTGATTTAAGCGGAAAGCACCCTTTCTCCACCTATCCTGTACCTTACTTACATATCTACATGTATGATTCTTAAGCCCACTGACCTTAAACCCTTCTCTTCTTCAGAGGGAGAGCATAAGATTTGCCTCATTGTTTGCCAAAATACAAAATGTCATCCAAAAAAACAGATGCCACCCTGCAAAGGGTTTGTCAAACTCCTGCTTTCTTTCCTTGATAAATAACCTTTGTTCTCCAGCTGTGTTATTTATTTTTTCCTTCTGGAAAATAAAATTTTCAGTGGGAAGCTAAGTCTAAACTTCATAGCTGTTCCTGGAGCTATGATTTACTGGATCTGGTCATAGGTCAAAGAGAAGAAGGAAATGTTTTAGTTTCAGTATTACATACTTCTGGTTCTTTCCAACAAACTATACCTGATCAGAAATTTATAAACTGCCAGTGCATGAAACTGCAAACCAAACCAATAATGTATGTACTTGATTTGATAGGAAAAGTTTCTCATGGTCTTTGGGCGTGGGATGGAGGAAGAGGGTGGATTGGTGTGCTGTGTGTACACCCTATCTGTGCTACCTGTGTAACCCTGGCATGCCACTTGTACACCTTTAGCACGCATGCACAGATACACCTCTATCCCCCTCTGCAGCACTGTGTTCACCAGATATCACAATAATCTTTGGGTAAGTACAGCCTCAGACAAAAAAACCTGGGTTGTGCATGTTCTTGCTTACTCTAAATGCCATTCGAGGTTTAGGATCTAATATTCTCAACTAGCAAGAGAAAAATCTCTAGTTTTTGCAGGAGCAAACTCCAAAAATTTGAATATGTCTCAGCTGACATGGGGAATTTATTTTAAATCCTCTAAAATTCAGGAGTGCAGAGAAAGACGTGTGCTGTTTCACTGTTTCATGTGCTGGATTCCTTCTTAGACTGTAAATGTCTCTGTGGATTTTTGCAGAAATTTTGGCATAAAGTGCATCTTTCAACTCAAAGAAAACAAAATGGATAATGATGGAGCCCATGGACTGTCTCTCTTGGGTTTATTTGTGTGTTTTTGCAAGCCTAAGGTCTAGAGTTCTTCAAATGAAGTAAGAGAAAGAAGTAATGGATGTATTTTTTAGTCATGCTGATCTGTTTTCTCTGGTTGGGTGCATTTCAGTGGGCTGGTTGGTGTAGCTGGGTGATGCTTACTGCCAGAACAGAGCGCTTCTGGGTAGCGCTGGTTCTACAGAACCTACGTTTATCTGTCAGAATGTTTGATCTCTACAGTTTGAGCGAAGACCAGGCAAGTTGACGGGCTGGTTAGATCTGTGCTCAACTCTCCAGTTGCCTTGCTGGCAGGCTTCCCAGCTTTCTGGATGGCTGAATCCGAGAGTTTGGCTTCCTGGGAAACCAGCATATTTTGGGGCACTCTTCAAAGACAGTTGTCTGAGAATTTTCTTCCTCTGAGAAAAGCATCTTTTCTTAGATAGCTTTCCATTACAGTTTGAAATGTTAAATGCTCTTAGAGAGGGAAATTTGATTTTCCAGGCAAATTCTTGCAGAAGACGATCATTATCTTTTTCAAAAATTGTATTTCTATGCTTTTTGATGAAGTGTAAGGACAGAACATGCTATTTCCTGAATAGTTTGTATAAAACTCCATATATATTGTAAGCTGGTTCTCAAAAGCTCATCAGGGGCTAAGTAGTTTTCTGTCAAAGAAAGCTTAGCTCTCAGGAGATTAAAACTTGCTATGACTTTTCATGTAAGACCCTTACATTTGTTTCCTGGAGTGATTCTAGGTTTTCTTTGGGGATAGAAGGAGGAAACTCTGCTTATTGCTGGTTTGATTACATGTGAATCTCACCCTGTCTCAGTAGGTTTTTGCCTGAAAAATACAAGTGTCACTAGGGGAAGGCTGTGTTTACAGTTTCTTGTTGGCAGGGATCAAAGTCCGTTATTTACAGAAGCCAAGGGTGATATGGAACATACCAATTGCCTGCTGTACTTTTTTTTTTAACTGAATATTTGCTGAAGATGTGGGCATCATTAAAACATGCTGCATCATGATATAATGAAAGCATAGACAATTTTCTAATTAACATGTAAGAACATGTAAGAATGTTGGCTAACGGGCAGGGCCCAAAGGGTTATGGTGAATGGGGCTGCGTCAGGCTGGCGGGCGGTCACCAGTGGGGTCCCTCAAGGCTCCATTTTAGGGCCGGTACTTTTCAATATTTTTATAAACGATCTGGATGTAGGAATAGAAGGCATTTTGAGCAAGTTTGCTGATGACACCAAACTTGGAGGAGTTGTGGACTCGAATGAGGGTGGAAAGGCCTTGCAGAGGGATCTGGATAGGTTGGAGAGCTGGGCGATCGCCAACCGCATGAAGTTCAATAAGAGCAAGTGCCGGGTCCTGCACCTGGGACGGGGAAACCCTGGCTGCACGTACAGACTGGGCGATGAGACGCTGGAGAGCAGCCTAGAAGAGAGGGATCTGGGGGTCGTGGTAGACAACAAGTTGAATATGAGCCGGCAGTGTGCCCTGGCAGCCAGGAGGGCCAACCGTGTCCTGGGGTGCATCAAGCACGGCATCGCTAGTAGGTCGAGGGAGGTGATTGTCCCGCTCTACTCTGCGCTGGTGCGGCCTCACCTCGAGTACTGTGTGCAGTTCTGGGCACCACAGTATAAAAAGGACATGAAACTGTTGGAGAGTGTCCAGAGGAGGGCTACGAAGATGGTGAAAGGCCTGGAGGGGAAGACGTACGAGGAACGGCTGAGGGCACTGGGCCTGTTCAGCCTGGAGAAGAGGAGGCTAAGGGGAGACCTCATCGCAGTCTACAACTTCCTCGTAAGGGGGTGTCGAGAGGCAGGAGACCTTTTCTCCATTAACACCAGCGACAGGACCCGCGGGAATGGAGTTAAGCTGAGGCAGGGGAAGTTTAGGCTGGACATCAGGAAGGGGTTCTTCACAGAGAGAGTGGTTGCACACTGGAACAGGCTCCCCAGGGAAGTGGTCACTGCACCGAGCCTGACTGAATTTAAGAAGAGATTGGACTGTGCGCTTAGTCACATGGTCTGAACTTGGGTAGACCTGTGCGGTGTCAAGAGTTGGACTTGATGATCCTTAAGGGTCCCTTCCAACTCAGGATATTCTATGATTCTATTCTATGAATCAGTTATGTTTACAGGCAAATCTCTTTGCAAGTCATTGTGCAAAACCTGGACAATGTTTTACAAATGTATGTTACACAGCACGATTTTAGAGTATCTGCCAAAATCCTTAGGTGTGTAAATGATACGATAGTAATTAAAGAGTTAGGCTTTTGACAAGCCTTCAAAAGCCTTAACAAGACACTTCAATTATCCATTTGGAAGATACTTTTCTTCATGTGATACTTTCTTTACGGTGGTAGAAATTAGAAGTGAGAACCACTGAAGACAGAAAAGCTGGTTGAGAGGGTAATGTTAAATGAGATTCAGCTCTACATTTCTAGGAGTGGAGCTGAAAGTAAAGGAGGGCATCTGATAGATTTTGCCAGACATGTCTTTTGGTTTTGTTTTATTTTATTTTATTTTATTTTATTTTATTTTATTTTATTTTATTTTATTTTATTTTATTTTATTTTATTTTATTTTATTTTATTTTATTTTATTTTATTTTATTTTATTTTATTTTATTTTATTTTATTTTATTTTATTTTATTTTTCTTCTCTGTTGTTGGATATCTTCCCAGCTATCAAACTTGGCATGACGCCTTTAAGAGCAAATGCTAAAAATTGCTTCTTTTTCATTTTTTGAGTATGACTTCTGAATAATTTCAAGAATTGCTTGTTTAATATGGATTCTGTCTTTAATTTGAATATGAGGTTCTCCTTTTGCCAACTTAACTGCATACTCCCATTCTTGTAAATAAAGTTAAACTCTGAACAAGTCTGGTTTGTTTAGTGTTAATGTGGAACATTGTAAGAAATAAAGCTAAGAATGAAACTATTTACAAGATCAATACATTAGGTCATTGGAAGAGCCCTCATTAAAAATGGTTCTCTAAATAATGTCAGCTATGTACACAGCATCGATCCAACGTGTTGTGTGTTCACAACTAAGGCTTAGAGGTGCTGTTGCTAGTATGGAAGTGGGCAGACTTCACCTGCTCTTTGTTTTTTGGAAACACAGTGATCAGAGAAAAACTGTGTGTTTGGCTTTTCCTGTACGAAGAAGAAAGAGAATTTTTCTTCTTAATGTTTCATCATGTTCTTACTTGTCTGTCAGTGCTGGGGAAACATGCTCAAGTTCCTTAGTTTTTTGTAGAAATAGCTATAGAAAAATACTTCTCATTTTACCTGCAACTTGTCGTGGACCATAATTTCTCAACAGTAAGTAGAATAAAATCAGAGAACAAAATTAAAACCATTTCCCATTTATATTGTTTCATGTTACTTGTTAGAAGAGTGACATAGTCTAACTATTGTGTTAAAATGAACTTCCTTTCTTTCCATTTCATATGTATATGCATCTGTTTTGTAATTAGGTCTGATATCTGTCTTGTCATGAACATACTACTGAAGCAGCAGAGACAAAAGTAAAGAAGATTTCTTCCCTCAAACCACAGACTCATCATGTCTTATTATTACAATGAAGCTTTTGAAAATCCAGACTACCACTTCTCAGAGACACTGGAAATTGATACAAAGTGAGTTTATTTAATTCTGCTGTTGTGACTGTGCCATAAGAAAAGCCATTTTTTATGTGCAGGGGAAACTTTTTTTTTTCCAGAGTTTTGATTTGTGGAATTCTTTTAATCCCTCCTTTTTGCTCTCATTCTCAGGCACAAATTTTTAAAGCTGTCATCAGGAAGGTGGCATTTAAGAGAAATGGCTTGCTTGCTTTTTATGTGTTCATAATTTATCAGTTGTTTTTTTTTTAGGACTTATGGCATAGATATCATGGATATTTTTTAGTTTAGTAATTTTCACAGCATGTTATAATCTTGCATGTCCTTGTTTTCCAAGCACTTACTCCTGTTTAGGCAGACTCCAAGCTAAATTCAAGTGGAGAAAGTTTTAGTCTTTCTAATTCAGTTGACAACCAAACCCGAGTTATGATGCTGAAGTTCTAAATACAAAATACCTCTTAGTATCTGTGTTAGTACTCAGATTTGATGATAATAGATAACAATTTTTTAAGGATATCTATTGAAAGGCTTTATGGCACTCAAGTTTTTCCTTTTTATTGCTCACACAGCAGGAGATCTCAAAGGAATCTGTTATCTCACCAAAGACCCTATGATTCTTCACCATATGGTAACAACAGAGAGCCCGATGGAAGAAGAGAGAATTACTCTCCAGCCATACCAATGGCCTCCATGAGACATGGCTCTGAATACAGAGAAAGTTTTCCAAGAGCTGATGTCCAAAGCAGAAGTCCATATGGAAAATTCCATGGTGTGTAATTTCTCCTATCAACAATTGACATAAACATTGAAACAAATTATGGCTCACTCTATCCTGAGGGAGTCCTGTATCCTGTAGCTCCAGAAGGCTCAACTGTCTGCATATATTTGTACTTGGTGGTGGTGTGGTGTTTTGTTTTGTTTTCCTAGAAAAGAGTTCTGATGATATATTAACAAATAACTATTGTAGTAAAAGATTGGTAAATACTGACTTTTATGGAGTGTGTGATTCATTGAACAGTAGGATATACATAGTAAAGAGGGAGAATGTTTTTAAATAGGATATATTGCTGTATTTGTAGTAGAACTGTATTTGGTCAAAAGGCCTGATATTCTGTGTGTGTAAATAATCCATAGCAGTACACGACTTTCTGTATAATTCTGATTCCCTTCAACAGATAATCGTTCCTTTGAGCCTGAGCCAGAATGGGCATACAGCCCACCTTCTCCCTTCCATCTGTTGGATGGCCCCTCTGCTCCCAGTTTTTCCAGTGCATCGGAAGGTAAGATACAAGGATTGTGATGAATCAGAATACTGAACGTTAGTCTCACCTTCCATGAAATAATGAAAATTAAAAAAGCCTTCTTGTTCAGGTATGGAGATTTTCACTTAATGAAAGGAATCAGAACACACTAATTCTATTTTACTATCCTACATCACTGTAGCTGAATTTTTCAATATCTTTCTGAAAGTTATGATCTTTGTTCCTTGAGGAATGAAAGCTGTAATACCTACCCATTTTAACTCAAACTCACGGTAAGTGGGTCAACATAAAAAATAAAACAAACCCCAACTTATACAGTTATCTGAAAAGGTTCATTGGAGGAAGAAATAAGGGGAGGATAGGATGCATTTTTTGAGACTGTTTTTAGTGAATTTTTCTCTCTGTTGTCTAAAAGTAAAATCTGGACTATAGCAGTAATTGGAGATTTATGTTCATTAAGATATAGATGGATTGAAATAGTACAGTCTGAGTTCCCCTTTAGCCTAGCATAGCAGTTTATTGTTAATTTTCTGGGTAGGAACTGTTCTTCCCATATCCTGTAATCTTACTGTTACAGTCAGTTTGGTTCCTGCTTGCTGCTTGTTGAATGTAACTAAGAGTTCTTTTCTGCAATTATAACCTAGATGCATTGAAAGCAACATTTTTCTGTACTCTCATAGTAAGAAATTCTTTGATTTTTTCCTCTTTTCATCATAGGAACATGGTCTTTAATTTAAGATCTGATTTGGCAAAATCCTGTTTATATTAAGGTGTAACAAATTTTATTGGTATTTTATTGTCTTGCTCTGTAAGTGACCATAGAGAGAGGACATTTCCAAACATAGCTTTTTCCATAGCTTTTAATACCTGGTAGGAAGGAGAGTGTGCATTTCCAACATAATCAGCTAGAGGTTAAATGTGTAGGTACTGAAAGTTCAAGAAGTACCTCTACAAGGAGATACAGTTGCTTTTCTTTTTCTGATTCATTTTAGTAGCTATAAAGGAAGTTGGCTTAAAGTAAAAATGACAGTAACATCAGGACAGCTTTAGACCTAAATAGTAAATGTGGCTGGGGGCCTGCAACATGTGCATCAACTAGCAGACACTTCAGTCAGTTGGGGCCTTCCAAACTAGAGGGTTGAGCTCAAAAGGGAGGGGAGGTGTAACATTGAGCAGATTGACCATTAGCTTACTGGGGAGCTAAAGTAAGGAAAGCTGTGGCTAAACTCATTGGCATCATAGCTGGAAGATAGATGCATTTAAGGAATAAAGTTTGAATAATTGGATGAAAGAAGCTTGACATATGGAATACCTTAAAAACAGCTGCAATTTGGCCCCAGAAAAATGGAAGCTGATACATATATTCAGCATGATTGAATGTGATTCTGAAACAATCTCTCAGTCAGTAGAAGGATTTTGAAAGAAAGGAGGTGTCTTCTAGGAAGAAACCTTTAATAATCAGTGTGGATGTTTATGAATGGGTTAGATGAGACAGTTTTCCATGACAGCTGAAGACTGGGCTCAATACCATATTTCCAGTGTGTATCTGAAAACTTGCATGCAATCATTGGGCGTGACCAGGGAACACGTGAGAGGGAGGGCATACACTTGCATGTAGGCAGAGAGATTGAAGGGTATATTTTTAAGTTCTTTCTGTGAAAGTGAAATTGTCCGAAGACAATTTTGCCTAGGAGCATCCTGACTTATTATACAGTTCATGTTACTTAGCTAACTTTATTCAGAGGAGTAATATCTTACTATCTATTTCATATCAACTAACTTCAACTAAGATTACAGAATAAATAACACAAAAGTCTAGCTTTCAAATCATTAAGTAGTATCTTAGAAATGTAACTATTAAATGACGATCAGCAATAGACCAGAACCTTACAGTCTGTTAGTATTGTATCTTCCTTTATATTACAGCTCCTTGCATTAACATTAAACAAACAGTAGACAAGTGACACTTATTTTTTTAACATTCAGTATTGTGCTATTTCCATACATCTCTATTAGGGTACTGGTAAGGATATTCTGAGCAGTATCATTAAGTCTCAGAACCTGCCACATGTTAGTGGCAGTGAAAGTGGGGAATATTGTTATATCAATTTCATATTTTTTTTTATTAAAAACTACTGTTTTATCATCCCAAAATTTGGATTTTTCATGTTTTTTGTGCAGAAGAGAAGTTAGTTGAAAATCTTGCAAGTATGTCCACCCGTGAAAGGATTAAAGCAATACAGAAAATGCCAGAGACCATGAAAAAAAAGAGAGAAATCAGGTAAAAATAGAAGTTTATCTGTTTAGCTTTACAAGCAGCATAATGCAGCATAAAGTTACCAAGCATAGGTTGCCATCTGCTCAACTTGAGTTTGTTACTTTGAGTATGAAAGAACTGAAAATACTTTTTTGTTCACTTTTTAAAAGTTAACATCTTGCAAGGAAAAATAATTTAAAGATGTTTCAATGTCCTTTCTGTGAGTGAGAAGAATCTTTTACGTAATATGAAATGAAACAGCAAGGCAATGTCTTTCAGCATGCAGGAAGACTTGTGATTATTATTCAAAGGGAACTTGGATGTTGGTCATTGCAAATTAAGAACAGACCACGTGATCTCAGCCATCATTTTGTCTAGTTACATATAATTATTTAATATATGTGAATATATATATATATATATATATATATATATATATCAGTGAGTTAGTGGAGGGTCTAGGATATGCTGTCATAACTCAGCTTGTAATGGACAAGAGCTGTGGTATCAGCTAATGCAAAAACAACCATTAGAACTGACTCCACATTCATGAGCATGTGTTTGCAGCAGCTTCTTTGGCTTCTTGTTTTAATTACAACCTGTACTATAATGCTTGTCACCCTCTGCCCTGCTCTTCTTCAGGAATAATGTTCTTAGAGAAATGACAGAAAAATCAGGGAGACGTGGTACTCAACTTGACTGCTGTACACAGTGTCTGCGCAGAACAGAAGTGGTAAGTGTGACACTTCTGTTTATCACAATCAAGTAAACCACTACAGCTGCAGTGTTATTATTGTCTCCAGAGGTATTTGGCAGCTTGCATTCTTACTTTCCAAAGAACCAATTCATTGCTGCAGTGTTCATTAGTAATGACTTGCATTATGGTAGCCGTTAAGAACACCAGTTCAGCATCTTACAGTGTATGTAATGGGAGAAATATGTTCTTGTCATCAAAACGGAGCTGTAAAAATGTGAATCTGCATTATGTGAATTTGAGCCCTGTGTAAGACTGCTTGCTGAGGTCCATCTCTCTCATATCTTTTGTACTTCAGTCATTTCGACGATTTAGAAACAGCTTGTCAGAACGTTTTCACCAACTGTGGTTATGGCACAAGACTCTGAAGATCATTGGTGGCGAGTTTGGAACAAGTGTTCTTTCGTATTTTATTTTCTTGAAGTGGCTGTTAAGTTTCAACATCTTCTCATTCCTCATAAACTTCAGTTTCATCACAGTCCCTCAGTTTATTGCAGCAGAACCAAATAACCTTTCATTCACGGGTCTGGAGCTGCTCACTGGAGCTGTAAGTATTTAACAATGGATTTATGTTACTACTCTCTGCAACAGATCTACTTTAAAAATCATGACAAAGTAAAAAAGTAATTATTTCTTCGTAAGAGATTGAGTAAGATGTTTATATGACTAGAAATGATAGTGTGTATTTGAAAAACAAAACAAAACAACAACAACAACAACAACAAAAACTACAACAAACATTAACCCAGGGTGGAACTCATTCTAATGAATGTGTCTTACTGCAAATGATTGCTGTGTTCAGCAATATATCAAGATTTTTTCATTGTTCTTCTAGAAAGGAGTGGAAGTCAGGCCTTCTGGAGGTGGATACAATAGTCTTTAGCAGAACATTTTTCCCATGTTAATTTTCCTCTAAAAATACAGTAAAGATTTCAGTATATATTCCTGTGAGTTTTGCTTATTTCTAAAGCTTCCAAGGAGTGCACAGATTTTGTGTGGCAACCCACCAACTGTAGTGTGCCCTGTAGACAGGAGGATCTTTCACTATGTGGAGATCTTTATATTCAGGGAATAAAATTCCAGGATATTTATAAACAAAAACTTTGCATTGCTCTAAGTTTAGTAGTATTCATCAACTACTTGATCTGAGAAGACTTACTCTTTTTTTCTGTCTTTGACAGTTGTAAAAATTGTGTCAATTTTATTGTTGTTGAAGGATTTCTCTGGTTAATAAACATGATTCTGCTCTTGCTAATGCACTTTTTCAAAACGAAAGGTGTCCACCCTTTCTTTCTAGAATTGGGTTTTAAAGTATTTGGCTCTATTTTATAGTAATGTTGTTCAATTTTGCAAAGTACAGTCATCACTGCAGGAGGTCAGCAGTGATGTAGTAACTCATGTATTGAACGTCACGTGCTTCCTCCTTGGTTCCCTTGCAGTTGTTACAGTTTGTCAGTTCAGAACATTGCTCTGAAGAAATAAGCGATTAATGCTTTCCCTCTTCAGGAATTTTCAGAGAAGGGTAAATCCTGCAAGCATATTGAATGCTCAAAATCATCCCAAATGTTACAAGTCATTTATATACCTCTAAGAATTCTCCAACATACGGAAGTTTATAGCTGACAGAATGAAAACAGGGTCCAGTTTTCACAAATTTAATCACACCTGATTTTACAGTAGGGAATGGGACAGCTCCCACATCTGAATTGTGCTTCAGGTGATGGTACTTCTCACTATATACAGGTACTAGAAAATATTCTGAATGATGTCCATATATTTTCAGGGTTATTTTCAACAAACAGCACTCTACTATGGGTTTTACACCAATGCTACAATCAGTAAAACAGAGAATGGTGCATCTTATAACATGCAGCTGGCCTATATTTTTACTGTTGGAATGTATTTTGTCATCTGCTTGCTTATCTTGTTGATCAGGTAAACTAATTATATATTCTTATTTCATTTATATTAGCCAAAAAATATGTAAATGTCAGACAGTGATAATTGCCTGAGTGTGTTTCTGTAAGTCCTTATTTCCAGGTCTCAAGTTTAAGCAGAAGATTCTGCTCAAAAGACAGTCTCACACATCAAACTTTTATTAGGTGAATGAAGAGCAACTGCAGAATAGTGAGGGCCATGCAGGTGAATCCCAGCTCAAAGCGACTGACAGCATGATCTCCCTTTTGTAATCTGTTGCTGCTGATATATAGTATTGACATGGCCTTCTAATATCCATGAAGTAATGATTGTCAGCAACAACTGGGAGAAAGAAGTGTGAGAGTTCTCTCTTACATTAAGATTTATTTTCCGTGTCTTCTTATGTGAGATGCTCTGACATAAGTCCACTAGCCAAGGGAAGGGACAGAAAAGCTGACTCCCCTCCTCTCCCCCTTCCTGTCTTGCACTGCTGTGAAAACCTGATCTATTTCCCCATTATGCATCTCACAAATTTATTTTTTTGTTGCAGCATGGCAATATCCTTCTGCAGAAACTTCATTAACCCTCAGATATACTCTGGAAATGCTAGCAAGCTTCTCTGCACTTGGGACTTCAATATAACTAATGAAAAAGCAGTGAAGCTGAAACAAAAGAATCTCAGCACACAAATAAAGGTACAAAATACAGGAGATGCAAAAAGGTGCAAAGAAGCATAACTAGCATGCTTGGATCACTCTGCCGGAATGTATGCACAAATAAGTCTCCAGACCACTGACTCAGGCATGCTAGTCATGTTTCTAATAAACTTAAGTCTTCCTGGCTGTTAAGTTTCATTTGATTTGAACTTCTGGAGTTGTCGTAGCTACTTGTTTTTCTTTTCTCTTTAAGCTACATATAAATATTTATGTCCTTTTATTCTACTGAATGAATGTTTTTGTTCTACTGAACGAATCTCTATGACTATTAAACATATGCTAGAATATTGATTTTTTTTTCTTTTCCTTTTTGCAGTTTAAATATTTTGTCAACAAAAAGCAGACTTATCATATTAAACATTAAATTAGCATAACAGAGAAACAACTTTTAGGACAGGAACACAAAGTTGGCCATTTAATTTTCCCAGGATATTACTTTGCTGATCTTCTAGACAAAAAAATATTTTATTCAGTCTCTCAAGTAGCCACTTGAAACAGGTTTTCCTTTATGCTGCTGACTAAGCAATTTTTCATTACAATTTGTTTCCTTGCAGGAAAGCCTCTCTGATGTAAACAAGGAAGTTCTAAATTTTTCTGTAACAGAGACACTTGTTCACATTCTTATTCATCTTGGTGTCTGGGCTGCTTCTCTGGGAACAGCAGTGGCTGCTTGTGCCAGTGTTTATTTCCTCTCCATTAATAATCTAAAGGTAAGGACAGACTTTACAACCTGTTTTTAGAGGTGTATTTTTCCACATAGATGTCAGACACAGAATGCAAGCTGTGGTCTGTTTGCTACTAGGGAACGTAGGAAAGCACGGATGTTTCTGCCAATACACACACACGTTCTTCTGTACCTAAAGAGCTGGTTTGCAAAGACTCACACCACTGGGACTATGGCAGGACTGTAGGACCTGAGGAGTCTGAGCAAATCTCCCACTTCATCCCAGAAGTTGCATACCACGGCTGGCTTAGAGCGCAGCTGGTGGCCTTGAAAGAAAGTGCAAGAAGAAGCCTCAGAAAGGACTGCCTCTCCTTTGCCCTGGAACAGCTTTTAAGCTGGGGCTCCCACCTGTGGTCCCATGTAACACAGTGGAAGGGGAGGGTCATTGTGGTGCTGGATATGGGCCCGTAAAACACGGTAGCCTCTAATCAGAGAATATTCAGATATGTGTGTCAGTTGTGTGGGCACAACTTGAAGAAGCATTTCAGCTAAGGTTCTAATTTCGGGGTTGGTTCTTTTTGTTTTTCTTCTCTCAAAGCTGTTTATGGAAGGGCATAAAAATGACCTGGAGAGCCAAGCTGCCATGTTGGTGCTACCAATTGTTGCATCTCTCCTCAATGTGCTCATCCCATTCTTCTACTCATGGCTTGGACAGCTGGAGAAATTTCAGAATCCCAGAAACAGGACATATGTCACTATTGCCAGGTATTTGTTGCTCCCTCCTCTTAGTGCTTTTTGCCTGAAGTTGGCTGACTCATCTTTTTTTTTCAGCAAGCTATGTCTAGATGGTTTGGTGGGCAGTAGTGAGGTATGGAACACGTGAATTCATCTTCTCCAAAGGCTTCTGCATGCTCTTCCCTCCCTGTTCTGTTTGCTTTCTGTGAGTCTTCTGGAGTGTTACATCTCTCCATGAGGACAGGGTATCCTTCCAAGTTAGGAACACTGTGACACTGGGCTTGGCTTTGTAGCTCCCATAGATAGCTACTGTGCTGTGAGCCTCCTGGGGAAAGGAAGGGAAGTGGAGAGAGGAGTGAGGAGGTCTAACTTTGCTATAGATGCCTGGAATTAACATTACATTACCACCAGTGCCCCTCAGGCCTTCCTCTCCTGTGAAGCCTACACACCCAACCAGCAGCATGTTCAGGCCTGTATCAAGGTTGTCACACCTGGCTTCACTTCTGCCAGGACAATAGAATAACACGGCACTGGAGCTCCTGTTAGTCCTGGCACTGTGCAGTGCTATTGTTGGTGTGTAAGAAGGTAGCAACATGACCGATGGCCATCCTGCCATCATTCCTCCCCATCAGCTTACAGACCAGTCAGTGCAGTTACTGTTACTTTTTCTTTGTAGAAATATCATCCTGAAAATATCGATTATTGGAATACTGTGCTACTACTGGCTTGACATTGTGGCGACATCAAAGTCCCAAGTAAGTTTCAAAAGTATGCGTCTTTGACTTATGATAACTCTTTAAGAACCACGTTGGTAATAGGCCTGCTTCATACGAGAAGTACACGGAGTCCTTTGGACAGCTGAATTTCCCACCCCAGCATTTCTTTATTAGAATCTCTAGAGAAATGAACTTATATAGGAGAATGAGTCACCCGATTTGAGTCTCAGCTGGTTTGCAGCATTCTTCAATGAGAGGTCAACTGTGATTAGTTAGGGTGCCAGCGAGTCTTTGATCCATAGCCCAGATTTCAGATGTCCAAGCATTTGCACTTGGGAAAGTTAAAATCACGTTATTATTTCTTTCAGATACATGTATGTTTTTAAAATTTATTTTTTTATTTTTATTTTTTCTACCTCTTAAAGTGCTGGGAAACACTGATTGGCCAAGATATCTATCGTCTTATTCTGGTTGACTTCATATTTTGTTTGCTTGGCTCTTTCTTTGGAGAATTTTTACGAAGGTGAGTACTACATTCCTAATCTTGTTTTTATTAATTAGACAAAGACATAGTTCTTTTGGTTGGTTGGTTGGGTTTTTCCCCTCCAATGTGAGAAAAGGAGAGGTCCAACAGGAGCAGACCTAGGAAAAAACTGAAGCTTCCTCAGTTCTCTGTACCCAGCATGGTCATGCCTTGAGTATATTCCAGCTCCCTCTTAGGAGAGGTCACAGTGTGTACTGTTCTGCTCTCCCAGTATGTCCTTGTTCCCTTTGGAGATGGAAATGCAGGCAGAGAGGAGTCACACAGTACTCCATTAGATCTCCTTCATGGGATGCCAAATGACCGGGTGTCTCAAGCAGAAAACCCTGCTTTTCTGCATGAGCACAGGTGCCCTGCTGGCTTTTCTTGGTATGTCCCTCTGTAAATGTTTTTTCTTTTTGTTATGTCACTCTACAGAGTGCATGCAAGTTTAAAATCTCATTTTAATCAGTCTTATTAGGGATGTAATATGTCTCCGTACTGTAGAGGTCTGTAGTGTGGTGTGTGAGAGAGTGTTTTTAACTGAAAGTAAGCTCAGCTAAGTGTGTAAACAACAATTCATTTAATTCAGTAATGTGTTGCGTGTCCCTTCCTACTGCTAAACATTATTTATGACTACAGTAGTATAGTACTAAGTGCTTGCCACCTCTATAGAACATTTAGGGATCCTGGCTGTACTTCTGTAGGAGATCTTTATGATTGTTTGCCCTTCACATGTGATGAGAACAAGATTGGTTTACAAGTTAGGACTTTGACTTTTGTGTCAAATCAACACAAAGCAATGTTGAGAAGCCCTTGATGACTTTCCCTTCACGGCTCTTGTCAGTGTACTTTAATCCTCCTGTGTTATCGTTCTCTTTAGACAGAAAACCACCTCCCCACAAAGTCACAGTACTCAAACTGTGTCATCAGCCATTATGAAAGTTCTCCACTGAGCTGTGTGAAAGCACCAGACTTACAGTCATAAAAGGTTAAAAGTACAAGTACATTTAATTACTTGTATGTCTTCAGAGTAACTGAAACACAGCCCTGAAATGTTGATGATGCGGCTGATCAGGTGGTACCCAGACCTTTACTCAAGGCAAGATGGGACAGTAACCAAAATCCTCCCTGTTCTTGCTACAAAAAGCAGAAACTGAATCTTCCCGTCTCAGGAAAAGAATAAGTGATAAAATGAGGTTACAAGTCCTCAAGCGGAACCCTTGGGGTAATTGCTTACCTGTGTGTCTCAGCTACCTGTCACCTCGGTTAGTTTAAAGTAGAATATGTTTAGGATATGTTGCAAATGTCAGTTTAGAGGATTCATTTTTTTATTTAAGCTGAGAATTTTCAGGAGTTGGGAACTGGAAAGCTGTTAGGTTTTTGTCATGAGGTTAATTGTCATTTCAATTAGCATAAGCATACTTTTCTGATATAGTTATAAATCCTTTAATCCTTTTTTTTTTTTTTTTTGGTCTTTTTTTGACTTTCATTAAAAATGTCCTAAGTCTTTCTTACTCCTGTTGTGTGTTATGGGAATTTGCTTTTGCCAGATTCTTCTGTTTCATTTTGATGTGCTGTGTAATCAAAAAGCTGTGGCTGCTTTGTGTGACACGTGGTTAATGGAACCCCTGAATAACTTGTCACTGATTGATCTATTTGCAGAGGTTTATACCATTTAACAAATGCTTTTTTTTTTTTTTTTTTTTTTTTTTTTTTTCTCCCCAGAATTATTGGAACTACAGTCTTTGTAAGCCTGGGAATGCCAGAATTTGATATTGCACGAAATGTTTTAGACTTGATCTATGCACAGACTTTGACCTGGTAAGTGGTAAATTTACAGCTAAAACTTCATTTGCATGTAGGAATACCATGTAACATCCCAATTCAGACACTTACGGGTGCTTCACATCATGAAAGAAAGTGTAGGACAAGTGCCCAAGAGAGATGATATATATCAAGTACCTTTGTAAGGATCGTGACTCGTCAGTTCTGTGACTGAAATTATTACCCGCATAATTACAGTAATTTAGATTGTGGCCCCCTGGTCTGGGAGAAAACTGTAAAAGGAATATCCAAAAGTTTTGTTTTAATCCCCACTGGAATAGTGTTCCTGTTGAATTAATCTCAGTGTTAAATACCGGAAAAACTGCCTTATTTCCTCCTTATTTCTGAGAATGAGTACAGTACTCCAGTTATGAGTTTTGCAGATGTGTACACAGATATGTACATTTAAAGTTGCATGTTTCTAAAGGCTAACTTACTGTTACAGGATCACTATTAATATAATTATACGTTTGCCGATAGCCAAACTCTAACTGTATATGAATATAGTGTGATATTTTCTATTTTTGGTGCACTGAGCACTGTGTAGTGAATAGTAAAGATGTAATTTTTTCTTATAAATCTTTTCTGTTAGGATTGGTATTCTCTTCTCACCTCTGCTGCCTGGTATCCAGATGATATCATTTTTTATAGTTTTTTACGTGAAAAAGGTAACAAGCTTTACATGTATTCATCATACAGTACCATGCCATTTACACTGCTTGAAATATGGGCAGGATTTATTGGGTTAAAGTGCTGGGTTTGGCTGGACCCTCTGGTTTTGTGCCCAGGGGAGCAGTTTGGTTGGTTTTGTTGTTGCTTTGTTATTGTTTTGGTTTTGTTGGTTGGTTGGTTAAAGAAACAACATTTGTATGCACACATTTGAATTGCAAACCTGTAAAACTTGAGAGGGCAGAAGTGTGAAAGCATAGGAATTAGAAAGGGGAGAGAATAAAGGACTAAAATTAAAGCGTAGGGAACTAATGGTATGTGCATTTCATATGCATAATGCACATGAACTATACATTAACTAAGTGCATGTAGCAATATAGATACTCATCCTATTGCTGTGATTTTGGATTCTCTTTCTCTTCTCCAGCCACCTGTTTCCTACCCCCAAGTTATCTAGGTCTAAGTGGGGTGAATCAGCTAAATATCATGGTGGAAATTCTTCTTTTCAGAGTTCTTTGTTTCAGCAGTGTGATTACACGACAGATTGGTTATTAGGTGACTGAACAGTTTGTAGCGTTGAATGCAGAAGAACAAAGCTACAAGCACAAATTCAAACTTCCCTGAATCATATCATAGAACCACTTGGGTTGGAAGGGATGTTAAAGCCCATGAAGTTCCATCCCCCTGCGACCCACTAGACCAGGTTGCACAAATCCCATCCAGCCTGACCTTGAACACCTCCAGGGATGGGGCATCCACAGCTTCTCTGGGCAGCCTGTGCCTCACTGCCCTCTGAGTGAAGAATTTCCTAACCTCAAATCCGAATGTCCCCTCTTTTAATTTAAAACCATTCCCCCTTGTCCTATCACTATCTGCCTATGTAAAAAGTTGTTCTCCATCTTTATTATAAGCCCCCTTTATGTACTGAAAGGCCACAATGAGGTCTATCTAGAGCCTTCTCTTCTTCTAGCTGAACATCCACAGTCCTTCATTAGGACAGGTGCTCCAGCACTTTGGTCATCATGAACATTTTTCGTGTGTGCTGCAAAACCAAACTACCCAACAGAGTCCTCTTAGTATTTGAAAGACTATACCCTTTTTCTAAAACTACATTGTATCTATCAAGTTCTAGAAGTCCTTGGAAACTTTTGATAGATGCTATTCTAGCAATTGCTTCCAACAATTTCAGTAGTACTGACTTAAATCCAGTTAGAGTGATAAGTAACAGAAAAAAAGAGTATATTTTCATCTCTTAAAAGGTCAGCCTAATGAAGAATTGCCAACCCCCTCGCCAAGTCTGGAGAGCAGCTCAAATGACAACATTCTTCATGTTGCTGCTGTTTTTCCCTTCCCTCACTGGAGTCCTGGCTGTCATTGCAGTTACTGTCTGGAGGTAGGGAAGAGCACTGAGATTCAGTTCCAATATGTTATGCTGTGACCTGATACCAAGCAGAAGAATCTGTGTTGTTCTGTAGACAAATTTGTATTAACTGCTAAAGGAAGGATTCAAATATTCATGAGATGTTTTGTGTTCTGAAAACACACTCAGAAAGTTTGCAAAAAAACTAGTTGATGCAGAACTTGTCCCATAAGAAAGTGGGAGGGGAAACTTTGTTGCCTTCAAGTTTTAGTATTCTATTTAAATGTCAGAGAAAATCCTTTGATTCATCCTTTCCTTCTCCTGAAAAATTTCTGTGACCCAGCCTGTTCCTGGGATTAAATGTTATAGGCCATACCGGGCCTATTAAATGTTATAGGCCATGACTGTCCAGATTAGTTCAATTTCAAAGCAAACAATATTTTCCTCTTCCTGTCTATCTGAAAATGTTCATTTTTGCTAAGGAGACTACTTTACTTCACCACAGCTTGTTGTTACTGAAAGTTTGCAGTGACTCATGTCCTGGAAGGCAAGGTGGGATGATGGTTCCTTTACACATCTGTTATGCAACTTTGGAAATTCAGATTTTCAAATTGCTGTAGCCTGTGCTACACTGATTGACTTGTTACATTTAGATCAAGATTATGTTCACAGGTTGGTGCAGATCCACTGCGGCAGGGTGTCTTAGAGCTTTGGCTGCAGTAGTCTCAGGGGGACATTGGGGTGGCATTTTAAGGTACAGGAGTTGACCCAAGTAAAAAATCAGACATAAATGATGGAAGTTCCCTGAGGGTCCAAAGAGAACAGAGAGCTATAGCAAACTAATGAGCATCTTCATCAACAAAGTGTTTAACTAAATCACATGTTAGTAAATGAAGCTTTAAATAGCTGTTTTCTCACACTTTCAGGTTAAAACCTTCAGAAGAATGTGGTCCTTTCAGAGGTTTGTCTTCTATGTTTGCAGCAGTCTCTGAGTGGATAAAAATACTGGAAAATTACACTGGCTCAAAATGGGTAGTGTGGATCTACAACAACTTAATTACTAGTGAACTTTTCTTCTTCATCCTCTCCACCATTTTCCTGTAAGTATCTGCTGATGAAAAGCACTTGAAAAGAACCTGAAGTGGAAAAACCTGGCTATGTCATTGCCATTCTCCATAACTGAGTTGCAAAGTACATTCTAGAGCATCAGAAATTATTAATAAATTGGAATATCAGGTCTTTGAAGTACATAAATAAGTTATAAAATCTATTCCTTTTATGTTAGGATGCCAAAGCTCTTTGCAAACCAGCTTCATTCTAACTATAGAATATGCTGCTTTCAACTGAATGCTTTTAGTTTAGTGATGCCTAGGCTTCCAGATCTTAATACCATCAGTTTATTTAGCTTTAGGACCATCAGCAAACAGGAACATGCTGCGTACAGTTGGCAGGTGAAATTACCTTTTTCATTAGTGTATAAATCAATAGGAGAAGAGAAATCATTCACAAACACAGGTAGTACAGGCTTGATCTCTACTAGAACTTTGGGCAACATAAAAAGTGGGGGTTCAGAAGGTGTTTTCTTTGTCTTTTCTGACCATGGGGGCACTGTGGTGAAGGCCATGGTGGTACACAGGTGGCATGTTAAAGTGAGCACAGTATTTGGGGGCATGCTAATAAGTACGTTGCAGTCTACATCCAGCTAATCTCAGGTAAATTCACATAGTGTCTTCCTGACTGAAAAGAATTATATTGGCAAAACCTGCATGTGCATCTTTAAGGTATTTGCCCACTGGTAGGGTTTGAAATTGTAGCTGTGCTGCTTGCTATTTCCATCATAGCCTGTGCACACGTAAGAGCCCAAACCTGTTCACATTAAACAAGCACCCAGCCATTCTAGTGGAACCAGAACTGGCCTGGAAACAATAAGTGTTCAGTGTTGTGATTTAATGTCCATGAATGTGTCTGAGCAAATGACACAAAATTGGGTAAGAACATTAGGTTCATGTTTGTTATCTTAAATGCAACTTGTATTGTTTACTTATGTTAATTGTACCTCTAAGTTTGTAAACCTTTGGGTCTTTTCCAGGAGAAAGCAATTTCATGTTTGCCTTTTGATATGCAATTATATACATACAGACATATACATGCGTATATTATTAAATTTTTAGTGAACAAAATAAGATAACTTTCTGTTTAAGCAGTGACTAGAAGGAAATACACATGCGTATGAGTGTTCATCTGTTGGACTTTATTTATTTATTTTTAGAATTATTACTTATCTTTACTGGCAAATAATAAAAGGAAGAAAGACCATGGTCAAGCTCTTACGTAAGCAAATTGTTAATGTAAGTTCATCTTTCACCTTTATCTTGTTTAAAGTTTGGCTTCCTTGTTGATTTTCTCACACTTGTATTGTTCAATTGTAATCTGCTGCTCCTATAGCAATGCAGATGAGGGTGGTAGCCCTTCTGCTTGTCAGTTGCAGGGAAACTTACAAATAGAGTTGCTGTAAAAAATTTTTACTTCTAAGCTGTGCTGCTGCAGCTCTCTTCATAGATTGATTAAATAGGAATCTTAATGATTATTCTGGTCAATGGTTACTCACAGACCTTGAGCCTCCCTTATGATTATTCCATTCCAGCTAATGATAAATAATTTCTTGACCACAGGTAGGAAAAGATAAAGTGTTTTTACTTCGAAAACTCCATTTACAACAGAGGGAAAAACAAAATCCATCTGTGCCAAGAGGACAAGACCAGCAGGTCAGTTTCATAGTTCAGATATTCCTGTTTCAATTACATGTTCATTATGATTCAATGGGATTTCTCTATAGTCTTTCAAATAGGATGCCATTTTCAGCTATGTCTGTGTTTAAAACTTCACCTAAATTGCTTGCTTGCTATTTAGCTCCAGCCAGCAAAAGGATATCTGGGATATTCCCTACTTGCTCCAGAGAGGAATTTAACTTGGGAGGATGTAGAAGGTCCTTCCCCTCACTAAATATTATTTATGATTATTAAACTGCAAGAAAACATTTCTAATCTAGGTGTAGTGATGGTCAGAAAAGGGTTCAGCCACACTTAAACCTTGCCTAGAATATGAAGAAGGCTGCATTCCTCCCCTGACTCTAGATTTCCTTATGGGTTTATGTTTTGTGTCCTCCTCACCCATCTTTGCTGATGTGTTGAACTGAGTGCCCTGATCTAACCCGATTTTAAATCCCACACAACATCAATAGACATCTAACATCTTTAAATTAAATTTATTTTTCAAATCAGTGGTGCTTGCTGAACCATCAAATTAGTGTACATGTAGGTGCTGTGCAGTGTTTTCATTTAGGCTGAGTGAAAACTCTTTGACCTACATACTTGGGCAACAAAAAGGTTTGCTAGGCCCAAATAAGTACCTGTCCCATGGAGAATAGGTTGTCATCTGCAGTTGCTGCTTTGCTCCCTGCCACTTCTCATTGCCATTTTAGAGATCTGAAATAAGACAGGACCATTTTTTTTTTTTTCTTCTCCACCTGTTCATTCAGGTTAGTTCCTAGTAAGTCTGGATGTCACTCTCTGCTCCACGCTCTTCCCTGGCGTGTACTCACCTGCCACAATCTCACATATAATTGGCACTGTTACAAGCACCTTTGTCCTCACAGTTATCCTGCCTCCCCAGGCTTTCCTTTGCCTAGAAGAGAAAGAAAACAAGCTAACATAACTGCAAAACAACCAGAAATACCAGGACAAAAGTAGTCTCTTCAAGGCAGGAAGCTCCACGTATCCAAATTCAGACAGCATAGAGAGACCGGGCTACTTTGCACAGCATCCAGTACTACGTCCCAGCTCTGTATTTCTTCTATTGTGCACAACTGTATCTGCTTCTGTTCCATCTAGTTATTTGTGAATAAAGAAATATAAAGTATTCTAATAACAGCTAAATCACCTGCATAACTCTTAAGGTGTCAAAGAAGCCAGTCCAAGAAAGAGAGGTGTTACCAGAAATAGTGGCTAAAAACAAGAGTCTGAAAAGGAAAAACCGAAATTTCATTTCTGTGTGGGTGGCAAACCATGAACACCTAGGTCCTTTTTATCTCAGATCCTTCCCCCACCTCTCCTATTTATAAAATTGGGGTTGTGGCGTTATCTGACTAGGTGATAATCTAGCAAAAAGTACCGTGCAGTTTGCAAAGCACTAAGGTTGTATCTGTGTCACTATGAGATGGAGTCCTGGTCTGTACAAAGGGCAGTGCCGCAGCACTCAGGCAGGTCCTGCTACAAGCATGCCAGGTTGCCTTTTGGCTTCTAAACATCTCCCAAAACCATGGGTAATAGATGTGGGCGTGGGTACTGACCATAAGGCCAGGACTGGAAGCCATAATATATTACTGCTAATGTCAAATATTATGTCTTTCAGAGAAGATCTTCATACCACCCATCCATGCAACGTGCCCAGCAAGAGCCAAACTACCTAGGCAGGACATTTGACAGAAATCAAAATGCATCCTACAATGAGGTGAGATAGTCAAAGAAGGACGTCTCTGCTTGTTTTCCCTATATAGAACATCGAGCATGTCCCTATATAGACAATGCGCATATGTGGGACAAAGAGGACAGACAGTCCTGTACATGTAGAAATCATTTTAAAAGATTGATTTGAAGAGATGAAAATATATAACCAGAATAAGTGTTGGCATATTCATGTTCATAATCCTGCTTGAGATCTGGAGAGAGAATGGTTTACTTACAGGAAATGCATAATTAAATACAACATAACAAGCACACGAGGGAAAACTCTGACTTAAATCTACTTGTCAATTTTGTTTTCAGTATCCCTATTCTTCTGGGATCTTGAAGGGGACTGGCTTCCCACCTGGTAAGCAACAAATGCTAAGCACTGAGAAAGCAACTCTCACCAGCTCAGCTCAGTAAAAATGTTTGATTTAGTATAGACACAGCATACAACAGATTGAGGTAGTAGACACAGACTTTTAGCACCCTGTATAAAGAGAAAACAAAAAGACTGTTTCTGAGGCCAGCACTTGCTGTTGGTAGTTTATTGGTAGCTTGCTGCAATGTTGGGTGGTGACTTCTGAAGACTGATCTCGAGGTTCAGTATACCTGAGTTGAATTTCTTTGGGTAAATGAGATTCTCATTTTGTCTTATGGGAGCAGCTGTAGGAAAGAGTATTGCATCATATTAAATGAGTACTTAACCACTTCAGAAGTGGTTATTAACAATATAGAGTCCTTATTCTTGACATTGTATGTCCAGAATAAAACACTTACAGAAGCCTGCCTGGTAGCTTGAACCATTCCTGCTTCATACAAACACAAATGTATGACAGATGAGACTTAAAAAGCATGGGGCTTTATAATGCCGGATGGCTATTGTACCCACATCAACACAGTTAATGTTATTTCTCTTGTGAAAAACAGATTTGGAGACATCCCAGCCCAGCAGCAGCAGCCCAGGGGTGTCTGAAGCAGTGGCACTTGCTCTACGTGCCAGACAAGCAGCGCAATGGGAAGATTAAGACGATGTAGATTTCCAGCTGTGAGCAGGCAGAGTCAGTGGTGAATGTTGTCATTGATGCTCTGCAGAAAACAATACTGATTCACATTAATGACTGAAACAAACACTTTTTCTTCCCCAAGTGGAAGAAAAATAGGAGACTGCAAAATACATTCTCCCTGCAGTTTATTGTAAGAAAGACAGGGAATGCACTGCATGTTTGGTTTGGTTTTGTAGTGAAATTCTGGTGATAACGTGGCCAGGCCTGGAGGAAGTCTTTATCTTGTTTCAATAAGGGTCACCCCACAGCTAGTCATTTGTTGTTGACTAAATATAAGAAAATTTGTGCCTAATTTTAAGTAAAAGCTTTGGTCTAAAACTATTTTTATGGGTTAGATTGTTCAAACAACTTTTATCTGATCAAATAAAAAAATAACTTTTATCAGTCAAATAAAAAGAAAACTAAAGTGCAGTTGTTTTGAACGACAAAGATGTTGTAATGGCTGTAGACTAACGTGTATGAATGACTGTAAAGCTTTTATTCCATCTTCACTCTTCAGAGCCATTTTTACAGGTTTATTTCAGTCACTCAAAAACAGCTTGATGAATTCAATTTTTTAAGAATGGTTTCTTACCAAACATCTCACCTGTGTAAAACAAAGTTGTGAACAAAAAAGTTTATGACACCTGTTCCAGTATTGAACAGAAGGGATTGGAAGTAGCACAACAGGGACTTTTTTTTTTTTTATCATGCGACTTTGAGACATTCAGCGCAGCTGCTTTTTACTCATAGCCCCAACTTTGCTATGATGATAAATTTTAGCTTTTTTTTGTTTTATTTTGTTTTGCCTGGTTTATTCCTCCCTACCTGCTTTGGACATAAAAATGCCAAGGAAAGAGATACACCTGTTTCTCACGTTCATAATTTACGTTAAAGACAACCCAGAGATACAAAAGATATAGAAAAAAGGACAAAATTTACATGCAAGACCAGAGATTCACTTTTATTATTTGTTTCTGCATGCATAACCCTGAAGTCTGGCTGTGAATATTTCAATATGGTCCAGTGTTGGCACTGAGGACAGTTAGATTCAGCGCTACCAGCAACCCGAGCAGCAACAAAAAGAACAGACCTTTGTAGAAAGGATCATTTGCTGTTAAGCCAACTCTTTTTATCAGAGATTTGAGAACAACTGCAGAACACAGCTGTAAAAACAGAGGTGAGAACTCAGGGCTGGACAGAAACTGGCTGAAGGTATAAGTAACAGACACAGATACAGAACATGCACCAGAAGGCTGAGACTGTTGGCTTTGCAGTACTTGGTAGAAAAGTGACACGAAGAGGTTCTTGTAATCATGACAAGAAAAACCACCTCAAGGAATCCGGCACACCTCCTTACTCCTATGTTTCTTTGTGCTTATATATAACATAAGATAAAAGCAAAAAATAAAATAAAAATTCATCACCCCTTGCACAAGATAGCATTCACTGACTAAATAGCCTTATACTTAGCTGCCTGAGTAGCAAATTTGCTTGAAAAATAATAATGTAATAGTGTTAGTGTCCATTTGACACCACCTCAGACAGCCCTCGTAGTTGCGGTAGCGTACAAGGCTATCTACTTCCAGAATGTATTTCATCTTTTCATCAATGTGTTAGATTATAATTACTTTGCTGCTGTCTTTCAGGAGAGAGTATGTGCTGTAGCAAATATCCAACTCACAGAAGTAAAAAAAAAAAAAAAAAAAAAAAAAGAGAGAGAACACACAAAACCAACAACAAAACCTTTGTAAACAGACTGGAAAGATAAGATTTCCTGAAGTGTGGCACATGCCAGGAAGTTTGCAACATCCGCGCCAAACAAATTCAAGTATTCTCTTAATATGTGAAGAGGAAGATGCAGTTCATCTGCCACTAATTCAGAAGTTTGGACTTACCTTAATTAGGACAATTGTGTAGTTCTCTCCACTTATGATTTAGCGCACCAACAACACCTACACAGCTCAAGGATCTACCTTACTAAGATATGATTACACAGTCTAGTCAAACATGCACACTGTTCTATGTGCAGTCTAATGTAGCTTGTGAGATTACATCTGAATAACTTGTAGCAGGTAACCAATCCATTGTTTCAATCACTCATTTCTGTTGAAATTAATATGACATTCTTCTGAAATTAAAGTACTAAACTTAGTAATTGCTATTTTCCATATAATGGCTATTAAGAAAAGGTGGTCTCATTTATGTTGGGGCTGGCTCCACGTGAGTTTTATGCTCTTTGCTAAATCATCCAGAGTCTTCTCTAACTACCAGCTCCTTCCACAGCGGAGCCAAAATTGTTTACGGCATGTTAACGACAGCTGTGATGAGAACACCTAAGAGTTTTACTTAGAAAAAATCTCAAGCAACCTGCACTCATTTTGACATACTACATCAATCTACTAGTGCACAGCTGGTAAGTATACTGTACCCTTAAGCTATCAGATACTTGTTTATTGTGACCGCAGAATCTTTTTTTATTTCAAGTTATATCTGGATTACAGATTCTTATGTATCCTTGTGAATGTCCTTCAATCATGCAAACAATTAGCAAAGAAAAAAAGACAGCTCTATTTATTCTACCACTAGCAGCACTCGGTATGTACCTTGATTTTAAAAATAAATACACTGATGTGCAGTATTAATAGAAGTAATCTAGCCTCCCTTGGTGCTTTTAAAAAGACTGGAACATAAGAAGATAATCAAGTTTTAATCATTAATTCTCATAGTCTTCACAAAGAACATGGATTGTTGGCTTTTCTGTCCCTGTTAAGATGCAATACAGCCATTTTTTCATGCAGTGGAGGGAAATACACTCGCCCTCTATTTTGGCACCATTTTCACCATTGTTTTCATAACAATAGTGTAGATGCTTTTAAGATACTGTAAATAAACCTCAAATTATTACACAGTTATAGAACAAACTGTTTCAAGTACTAGAATCAAAGTGCAATTTTACATTATGCCATCAAAAAGGCTGATATGACTTTATAACCAAGATTTAAACAATGCAAAGGAATAATAAAGCAATCTGCACATATAAAGATTGCCCAGTTATCTTATCAAAAATGACCCTTTCACATTACAATGTGATTTCCCCAGACTACCAATGGTGGTACGTCAGCTTTGCTCAGTGTTGCACCAGAAGGTTTTCCTGCATTCAAGACCTGATCACATAGCAGAAGTAAAATACTGTTCTTCTTCCCAGAACTATCGTTAGTAGTCCCATCTGCATTAGTGGATACTGTCTTGATGGTGAATTCAGACCTGCCTGAGTAAGAGAGCTTCTTTAAGGTGGTGAATAAGTAATTACAGGCCTAGTAATGAGGATCACAGTCTTCTACCAAGCTGTCTGTGATGTAGCTGGATTCAAGGACGTTTTCATAATATATTTTTTCTGCAAATGTGTTCACTGTCCAGGCAACCACTTGAATACCTTTTGAAGACCAGTGCCTCACATAATCTCTGAAAGGAACAAAGACACTGTAAGAGGAAGACAGACGCTATCAGAGTCAAGACAGACAGCACTACAGTTAAAATTGAGCTTCAAGTCTTACAGTGGTAACCCATCAGGAACGATGGTTGCGTTATCTTTTGCAACATGTCATTTTTTGGCATGTGTCACTACTGTAAACAAGCAAAAGCAACAGTATTCTTTCCCTTTGAGATTACAATTAGCATTTAACATAAAGTAAAAATAAAAGATAGAGGCTTAAAGAATAAAATAGCATGTAATAAGGAAAACATCTATAGAACCTTACACAATACTAAATAGAACATACCGATTAACATACTATTCTAGTGAACTAGTGATAGTGCCTCCTGATATATTAGCAAGCTTTAACACTCACTGAGAAACAAAATTTTTCTGTATGAGGAAGGCTGAAACCCCACATAATCTCCATAAGAAACTGTGTAAGCTCCAATCTAGAATGACATCCATCATCATACATAAATAATGTTTCCAGAAGGAATCGAAACGAGGCGTCCCATTTCCAAGATGACTCAGGTGCCAAGGCCGGTGTGTCAGGGCTGTTACCACATTTCTATCAGCTTGTCTCATCTGGAAGATCAATGTGAAAAGACTAATTCAAACAAAAACCAAGTTGCTTTAAATATAAATTGGAAGAGGCTGGATACAAACTGCTAGCTTAAATTTACAGGTCTGCCACAATCCTTCTCCCCTTTCCCCCCAGATCCTTTCATAACACTTTTAGAAAGCTGTATACAATCCTGTACTGTTGTTTTCTTAAAAATTGAGTTAATAAGCAACTGCTCTTATGTAAGAAATAAAAAATTTAAAAAGTGCTGGAGCAAAACGATCAGGCAATGCAATAAAATAAATGATAAATAGCCTTTGCAACAAGAATTAGGAAACAGTTTTAAGAAAAGTCTACATTTACACCAAAATATGGTATTTATTTGTCAGTTATCTTGCACATAGATAACTGGTCATGTGCCAACTGTAAGAGCGACACACTTTCAGAATGGAAGGAATCGCTGTAGATTCGTAAAATGTACATCTAATGAGCATAGAGCAATCTAATCTAATCAGATTCATGCAGGATTTATGATTTATGCTTCATGTGGTTTTAATGTCTCCACAGTTTTAACAACTCAAAGGCACTCTGGAAGTCGCATATCTTACTGAAATTCCCAGATAGAATTAAAAAAAATCCAAAATAAACATCACCTTATAAACAACATCTGGCATGAAAGAACAGACTATGCTGCTGTTATACAAACGAGGAAATTCCAGGTAGAGTTGTTTTAGGGCATCAACTGCCTGCCAATTAGAGATACACACAGATGTTATATTTACACAGACTCATGTATTTACTTTACACAGCAAAGTCATTTTAGAATAACCTCCTTTAAAATACTTTCCTGTTTTGTGCAGCAAGATTGACATGGAAAGGGGGAAGAATAACAGTATCTTGCTCATAGCATTATCTCACAAACACTGGTTTGGTTTTTGCAACAGAAGCCCTTTTTATGATTCTGATTAAGAATGCTACTCGTTCTAATGTTTGAAATACCCTTACATACATTACAGAAAACATTCTGAAGTACTGTCTAAGGTTTTGTTCAAGGGCAAAAATGAATTTATTTCCATATTTTGTTATGCTAGAATAAAAAATAACTTTAACTTAGAATAAAACATTCAGTTGGAAGGGGCCTTCAAAGATCATCTAGTTCAACTTGTATAAAATGGTAGTGATTCATCACCTGTATCTCTCTCAGTAATGCAAATTACAGACAATTGAGATCCCCAGTTGCAAGCTGCAGATGAGACACTAGGTCCCCTCAGCACAGGCGGGGAATTTGCTTTGCTTTGTTGTGTGGTGGTGACATGAGCTAAACTTGACACTCACAAGTCACATTCTAATTTTAAGTTGCCACTTCCTGGTTCAAAGGAATGGGGTGAGGGAACACACTGTTTTTGGTTTTGACAGGCCCATTTTGCATTACTTAAGTAGCAGACCTGGTTTCACTTATGTTAGAGAGGACTGTACCACAGGTATCAGCTTGACAGTATCAGCTTGAGACCAACAGAAAAGGGTAAAAACCAAAAGCAAGGGTGAAAGAAGGTATCTTATTACAGTATATATAGTACAGTAAGCGGTACCTGATTTGCATGGCCTTTGACATCAAAGTAGATTGTAAGGTTGTGATGCATCGACTCCACAACAGCTTCTCTCAGAGTTGGTACCTTTTCACCCTGAAATTTGCTCCTGTAGGAACAGAGAGTTCCTCACTGGAATGCTGTCAAGATACCCATGGACATGCACGCACACACATACATCCCCAACTACATGGAACGGTTTCCTAGGGATTCCTAAAAGTTTTAAGTTTACACAAATTTTAACTGCTAATTGATCAAAGCAATCATTTTGTATATCAAGGATTTTTACCATTGAAACAATAGTTTCAGAATAGCAATATTTCCTTTACCATAGCCTGTGTTTTGCAGATGGATTAAGCCTCCTAATTTCATCAAAAGTCAAGTCACGCAGTCTGCCAGACCCATCAGTTGTTCTTTCGACTGTTTCATCATGCATTAGAATGGGAACACCATCGGCGGTAAATTCAAGATCCAGCTCAACACCTGTTGCTCCATTCTCAGCTGCCTTAAAAAGAAAGAAAGAGGAAACCACTTACACAACAGAACAGACAGCTTTATAGAATTAACACAGGCACAGGTATAATTCATTTGTTAAAAAGTAATAAACTACTAAGATTCTGTTCAGTAAGCCTGATCTGCAAAACAAGGTAGGTTTTACCCAAGTTCTTGTGAGAAGCATTGGTTGATCAGCTGAATGGATGTAATCTGTGTTACACACCGAGTGACAGTGTCAGGATTGGGACTGTTTCAGGATAAAAAGCAGAAAAAAATCCTGCTCTCTCCTTCTGGCCCAGTACCTCCCGACTCCATAGGTTATGTTACCTTCTACAAAGCAGGGCAGCAAACGCGTCCTGTTCCTAAGGACCATTATTTTATTTCA
Organism: Anas acuta; assembly: GCF_963932015.1. Taxonomy (NCBI): domain Eukaryota; kingdom Metazoa; phylum Chordata; class Aves; order Anseriformes; family Anatidae; genus Anas; species Anas acuta. The sequence continues at coordinate 10,007,690 of NC_088993.1, forward strand.
TCACGACTCGGGACAGCACACCTGGTGACACCTTACCCCAACCCAGGGGCTGCGCTCCTGCCCCCGACTCCAGCCTGCCACCCACCCCACGGGGCAGCTCCGCGCTCCCCACAGCCCCGCTGCGCCCCGACCGCTTCGCTCCCGACCCGTCCGGGGCCAAACGCACCCCGGGACCCCCGAGGCCCCCGGGCAGGGCTGGGAGCGGCGGCGCTGACCTGTCGGATGGCCGCCAGCGTGTTCTCGGGCGCGTCGTGCGCCCCGCCGCGGTGGGCGATGCGGGCGGCGGCGCCGCGGGGCTTGAGGACGCGCTGGGCGCTCTGCGGGGCGGCGGGCTCCAGGCTGCAGAGGTGCAGCAGGAGGTAGAGGCCGGCCGGCAGCACGCACGACAGCGCCGGGCTGCGGCTCAGCGCCAGCAGCGCCACCAGCAGCGCCGTGAGGGAGCCCAGCAGCCCGTCCCCGCGGCACAACATGGCGGCGGCAACGGGCCGAGCACGGCCCCGGGCCCCGCCGCCTCACCTCAGCGCCGCGGCGATGGCGGCGGCGCCGTGAGGAGGCGGCGCGGGGCCGGGTTGCGAGGCCCGGCGGTGGCGGGTAGGGGGCGCTGAGGGAGATGCGGGGCGGGGCAAGCGTGGCTCGGGCTAATATTTATTTATTTTATTTTATTTTATTAAAAAATTAGGCTCGGGATAATAATTATTTTATTAGCAAATAAATAAATAAATGGGGGCGGCTGAGGGCGGGGTGCTGCTCCGCAGGGGGTTGCTGGAGGTTTGTGTGTTTGGTTTTGTCCTGTCAGCTAATTGGGAGTGTAACGTTGATAATCTTAATTATGTTCCAGTTATGTTCCCAGCTAGCTGCCTGCTCCCACCCACAGCGAGCCCCAGTCCTGTGAGAGGACAAAAGCCAAAATCATCAGAAAGTATCGGAGCAATGAGATACAGAACGGGGTGAAGGGTAAAGAAAAGGGGCGAAGGGTAAAGAAATGGGCTTGTCTGGCCTGGGATAAGAAAAGTAGAGCAGATAGCAGCCTGTATTTGCATAAATAAGGATTTGGGGTAGGATGTGAGAAACTCGCTCTGTAGCGAAGAACACTTTCCAAACAGGTGGCACGGGTACCAGGGAAGCTTCTGAACTGGGTTCTGATCAACTAACACCAACGTCTGTCACACGGCGTCCCAGCTGGTTCTGAGCATCTCAGCTGCTCTTTTTGTCTGTGGCTTTGTGCTTGTGCCAGCCGCACACAAAGGAAAATCAGACGTGTACACACAGTCACACAAGTAACTGAACATCTTACATATCGGAAAATATTTTGATAAACGATGGCGTTTTTAAGATTCAAGATGAAGATAAAAACACAAAAGGAGCTGTTTCTGGAAGCCAGAACGTCAGCCTTCCTATCTCGGCGTGCTTGCTGGGATCCAGGCGCTTCCCCCACCCCAAGCGGCTGCCGTGCCCGAGGGCTGCGGGCTGCAGCGCCCCGGGGCGCGATGCGAGCCGCCCCCTGCCCTCCCCTGCGCGTCCCCGTCCCCGCCCGGCAGCCGCCGGGCCCTCGCTCCCCTCCCGCCCCGAGGGCAGGCGGCAGGCGCGGAGCACGCCGGGAGTTGTAGTGCCGGGGCGGGCGGCGGCCGGGAGGGGCAGCGGCTGAGGCGCGGTACCGGGCAGGCCGCGGCGGCGGGACCGGGACCGGAGGGGGCTCGGGGACGGAGGGAGGCAGAAACGGGCCGAGGGGGCGAAGCGCCGGCAGCGCCTCCTGAGGAAGCCGGGCTGTGGTGGGCGGTTTGTGTTCTCGGTGGCAGGGCTGGTCTGTGTTGCTGCAGGGAGACGGGAAGGGGGGGGGGGGGGGGGGTGAGGTGAGCTACCCTCCTGTCAGCCCTCCGAATATCGAGGCTGCTCGGGCCTTAATATGGGCTTAACGTTAGTATTATTTTAATTTAGCTGCATTTTCTCTTTTAAGCGGCCGATGAGGAGTAACTGGTCGTAATGGGAGGCCTTAAAGGTTTAGTCTTTGATGGAAATGTTTAAGGTTACCTTAACACACGTAACTGTGTATGTCTGGGTTACCTCAGTGCTTGTCTCATCAATGGGTCTGCGATTGAACATGGTTTTTCACTCATATATGTAGATCTTAAAAGCAAATTAGCTTTGCTGCTTTTCTTAATGGCAGGAAAAAGATTGAGTTACGTATCATTTGTTTCCCAGATACAGTGATACAGACATAAAAACTGAAATTCGTTGTGTTGTTGTTTTCCTTTCATGGCCTTGGAAGTACAGTAGCTTAATTTTATTGCTCTGTGCTGTTTAGTTAAATGAAAATGGAGGACTATGAAGTATTCTGTAAGAAGCATCTTACCAGAATCCAGGGAGAGGCGATAAAGACAGAAACCTCTTTCATTGTTCAGCACAAAAATATCTCCTTCATTCAGTTCCATGGAGTTCCTGTGCTTTCACCCCTGGTAAGGCTTCTCTTTCTTTTTCTGTCCTTCCCTGGTGTGTTATCTGTGCTTTGATATGTGTGTAGTGATGCTTCTGAAGGTACAGTTCTGTTTTAAGGTATTACCTGACCGCTGCTTAGTGTAGTCTAGGCATTCCTAGCTTTAATTTTACAAGGTAAAGGGGTAAGTTTTTTTTCAGTTGGTTGGTGTTTGTTTTTTTTTTTTTTTTCTGTTTGTTTGTTTCAATGACTGCTATCATTTCTTGATTCTTCATTTATTATTTTCACATGGAGAGTGAAAATATTTGTAGTGTTAAATAGATAAATGTTAGTGCTGGGCTTAACTCTAATGTTATATTGACATTCCAAATGTCAAATAATCTGTTTGTTTAAAACTGTCCAAAAATAATAATGTGACAGTGGGAATAGGAAATACTGAGGTTGTTAAAAAGCTTTTTAATTATACTTATTTTTCTCATATATTTGTACCTTCCTTCTATATATTTTACAGGGTCATTAGCTATGTTAAAGCTATTCTAAATTTAAACAGATCCAAGCAGAAAGCTGTTGGTAGTTTGTGTTGCAGTGATGGGAATTATGAATGGAGAGTATGTCTGACAATGATCTCCAAAAGTTGTGATGCAGATATACATTGGAGACTAGAAGAGTATATTGTAATATTTTTCATTTATAAATGGGTGCATTTTTGAATTTTCATGGAAGAAATGTATAATTTGGCTAGACACTGCTTAATTTTGAAGAACTTTATGAAACCACTTTTTGGAAATGAAATTTTGTAAATTTAGTTTTGACTTTTATCCAAACTACATATTCTAAAGTAGTAATTTAGAAGATTTTCTGATACAGGTTTTTGAAAGGATCCAGAAACTTGTTAGTTTACATTTCTGTTTGTCTGTCTCATTGTGAAATTCACCACTGGTTCAGAGGGCAAGTGCAAGCTAGTCCTTCACAGAGCTTAATAAATTGAGTGCAGGTAGGAAGGTTGGTCACAGGGCTGCCAAAAGCTCCCATCTCCATGGAAAACTGGGAAAGACCTGTCTTGCAATCTAAGTCCTGTGTCATTTGAAGTTGGCATTACAGCATGTAATGCTCATAAAAAATATATAAACTATCTTTTGAATTCATATTCATTAGTATGTATGCCAAAAAAGGCATTTAGTGCAACTGCATAAAAAAGTGTAATTGGTTAAAAAGAAATTGGCATTTAAAGTGGGTGCAAAATCTCAGCTTAGGTGTTGATTTTTTTTTCTTCTGTTCTTAGTTTCTGTCGTTTTAATTTATTTCTTTAATTCTGTATTGTAACTTGCATTTAGTGGTATAAACCATGTTTCTTACACTCTGTTTTGCAGCTGAACTTTGAAAAGAAAAAGGAAATAGAGCAGTATAAACAGAAAGCACTGGATCTAGAGACCTGGAGACAGAACTCCAAGAAAAGAGCTTTACTGAATCGTGTTCAGGAGATTCTAGAAAATGTTCAGGTAGTGTTCAAACCCTTTTTATAGCTTTAGAGGAAACATCTCCTTACATATGTTTTGAGAAAGGGCTGGGATTTAGGTATTCACTTGTGAAATTAATAGCAGTTAACTCTCAAGAACCAGCATTTGCTAGTATTTGTGCTGTGTGACCAAATGATTGATTATTTAGCAGTAGTCTCTACATTCATTGTAATGTATGGGATTTGCTCTTCACTGCTTGTTTTGGTGTATGCAAAAGGCAGACCACACTAACTGACTGACTGTTGCTTTTGTAACTCTCAAGCAACTAGATTATAAAACCAACCAAACAAAACTACTGTTGTTACAGCAACTGGCTTGCTTTATTTGCAAACCTGTGGTTTAATCAGAAAAATGTGTGTGTGTGTATGTATACAGCTTCATGATTACAAAGTAAAATTACCTTTGAAACAACTTGTAATTCAGTTGGGTGCTTTGTAATTTTACTGCAACTATTTTTTTTTCTTTGGTTCTTCAGTGATGAATTCAGTAGGGTTTTAACTGAAAAGAATATTAAATACATCTAATTAAGCAGTATTATTTGTTTTTGTTACATAGCTGTAATACAGCCTTTAAATTAACCTTTTGATTGAATGGGTACAGTTAATGCTGAGTGTGTTGAGTTACTAAGGTGGCAAACCTCTAAGTTACCAAGCTCGTAGTGTTTACTGGAGCATGCATGGCAACAGTCACCTGACTTGGGATTTGAAGAGCAGACCAGGAACTTGCATTCAGTACAAAACCCTTTTTTTTTTTTTTCCCCCCAAGGATGTTCCCTTGATAATTGAATTGCAACATGTAGGATAACCTGTATTTTAGTGTGGAAATCCTTTTAACCAAATGCTGGCTAGAAGTACCATGTAATTGTCACTTATATAAAAGAGAAGCTACATAATGCATGAAATGTAACTAAAGTTGTTTTTACAAGTACTTGAAAAGTTATATTTCAAGTCTCCGGATTAGTAAAGAAATGAAAAAAATATTTTATAGTTCTTCTATTATCTTTAGGAATTATTTTGATTTGTTCTTAGTTGTCTGTAGGTTAATCTATTTGATGTTGAATTCTTTCAATTGCATTTCTTATTTAATATGAACATGATTTCATATTTTAACAGGAATCTTGCAATACAATTTGAAGCCAAAAAATTATTTGAATGTATCCAAATTACTGAGTGAAGAAAAAAGCATCTTTACATTCAGATATTTTGTATCACTAAAAATTCTGAGTGGACTGCTATCCACATTTATATTTTAATTCCAGTAACCTTTTTCTCATTGCATGGAGTTCCATATTGTGAGTAATTTGAAGGAAATTTGCAATACTCAAACTGAAAATTTTTATAGGTTTTAAGGTCGCAGCATTCTCTTTTAAGTGCAGATGAAGTTTGCATTAATTTGAAAAATCAGAGATTTCATTCAAAATATGTGATATTTTTCAATTTTTATTTGCAGATCAGGAAGGGATCTATTGCAAGTGATGTGAACACGTGGGAGGGTGCGAATACGTGCCCTGCTTCAGACTCAAAAGCTTTGACTGACCTCACAGCTCCATCTGATGACAATTTACCATGTTCTCCTAAACAGCATGGTCCCACAGAGCTTGAAAAGACTCCAGAACTCGTGTCATCAGATACAGTGGAGCAAGTGACATCAAATGTGACAGAAGTAGTTCAAGCAGCAGAAGAGAATGTTTTTTCAAAGCAAAGCGAGAGTTGCTTCTCCAAAAACATACCTTGTCCAAGGGCTGCATCTCCTGACAGCACGCAGAGTAAGCTTGTGTCACATGCTTTGCAAAAGCAGGAGGTAGCAGCAGTGCCATCATCTGACAAGGAAGTCCAAGATCCGTACGCAATGAGCCTTCAGAACCTGCTGAAAAAATCCAGGGAGTACGTAGAGAAAGAGCAAACAAGGCGTAGCTCCAAAAGTAATTCAAAGAGGAGTATGAGTGAAAGTCATTCAGACAAAGAAAATGATGCGGTTAAAACACCTGATTCTGTGAAAGAGCGAGCAAAGCTTACAGGCAGAAATTCCACTGCTGTGCCGCTTGATAAGCCCAGTCTTAATAAATCAAATACCCTTCTCCAAGGTACCTCTGCTCATACCAGTAACACAAGTATGTCAACTTTATCCAGTTTTTCTAAAGTGGACATTCCTATGAGAGTTGGAACACCCCCACTGGTGGATTCAGATTCAGATGAAGAATTAAAAAATACTTCTGCGGTTGATCGTGACAGTAGCATTGTCAGGAGCCTCATGGGATCATATACCAAATTGCCAAGCCCAGAGCCAAGCATGAGTCCTAAAATGCACCGAAGGCGCCCAAGGCCTCTATCGATGGGACACATAGTTATCAATAATCCTGTGAATGCTTATGAATTGAGCCCTAAAGGCAAGGGGAGAGCGATGGATTTAATCATGCAAGATATTGCTGATAAAAATAATGTGTCTGAATCAGTGCCAAAGTTTATGGTGGACTTCTCTATGCTTTGCCCTAGCAGAGTTCCTGGTGTCATCAGGAATTCTGCAGCTCCCTGTGATGGGCTGGTGGTTGGCAAACTAAATCGACATTCCTTTGGGCCCTTGGAAAGCAAGGGGCCATTGTCTGCTACAGCGGAAGGACAGGTGGCCATGGACAGCAGGGGACCATATAAAGCAGAGACTGCTGCTACTACTGCAGCTCCAAAACTGAATGAGCCATTTGCCATCAGTCAGTCTACAGTAACACAGAAGCTCCTAGCGGTGCATGAAACCAAGCCATCTAGTTTGCTCGAAAATACTAAATGTAATTCTCCAGTAGAACTCAATAAATCTTACGATGTAGAAAACCCATCCCCGCTGCTAACACAAGGCAAGAATATGCGTCAGCAGATGGATACTCCAAGTGTTCCCCCAGCAAATGAGCAGTTTCTAGAAAATACCTTCGAAAAGGTAAAACGTAGGCTTGATTTGGACAATGACAGTTGCCAAAAAGAAAACAGTTCCTGTGGTGTAACAGTTGGAATGGAAGAACAAGAGAAGCAGTGGTTGCAAGAACAGAAATATTCTGTGGGATCAGTTTACATTACCAAGAACGCTGCCCCTGATTCAAGTATAGTAAAAGGTAAAAGATTCCTTAGTTTAGGGGTTTTCCTTCAACTTAGTTCTCAGTTTATAATTTTTTAGGAAAAAACAATGATAATGTTATAATGTAGTTGTTGGTGGTTCGAAGTATGTATATATACCAAAAGAATAAGTTTGATTATGTCAGTTACCTTTTTTCAGTAATTTCATTATTTCTCTGGCTTTTAATCTCATTATTTCTCTGGTTTTTAATTAATAATGAATTATGAAATTTAAATTGCTACCTGAGCCTTTCTTAACTGCTACAGAATGGAGTCATTGCTGATTTAGGAGTCGATTGGAGTCAAAAGTCTTATAACATCTGTTGGTAACAAATACTTGATTAAATAATTTATGAGGAAGGGCTGACTAAAACATTGTTTCTTAGTTTGGTGAATTCTGTGTTTATTCTCAAGGGTGTCATTTAACCACAAAAAATACTAAGTTCTCATCTGAATGTAGAATTTTGAACTTAGTTTTAATAAGAAAATAATATTCTATTAGACTTAAATAAGCCTACTGAAATACTCTGTGTAAATTAAAAGAAAATACCTTTTGAAAGGTAGGTTGCAAATTATTGTATAGGTATTTTCTTCCAGTTCAAGACTGTTACACTTGTGTGTGTCTCTACCACGTAAAGCCAAAATGGCTTAAGTATTTTAACTCAAGTGAATGTAGGTATACTCTTCTCAGAACTAGATTTTTTGCATCTGTGTTTTAATGTAGGTTCAGTTGGTGCCACGTGCTTATTCTGGAAATATTAACATGCAAATATTTTGAAGGACTGCACTAACTGATAAAGTTCTGTGTAATACATAGTGGCAGCTTCATATCAAGGTTCTTGCAATATAGGGGCTACTCGATGTGAAAGATGTCATGTTTTTTACCGATGGTGCAAATTACTTCTGTTAAAGCATTTATACCTGTGGCAAAGATCGCATATAAAATGTTTGATGCTTGATTTTTTGTATTGTATATATCTTCTCAGAAGAGATTTTAAAAACTAAAATGTTGGCCTTTGAAGAAATGAGGAAGAGGCTTGAAGAACAGCATGCACAACAACTGTCGATTCTGATAGCTGAGCAAGAGAGAGAACAGGAGAAACTGCAGAAGGTAAAGCAAAAAAAGAGGAAAAATTCCAAGCTGAAGTCATGTGTGTTGAAGTTTGTCAGGAAGCAATTGGTTTTAAAGTGTATATTCTGTTGCTTTGCAGTCTTAGAAAACCAGTCTTACAGTTGATTCTTTAATTCATAGGAACTGGAAGAACAGGAGAGGAAGCTGAAGGGAAAGAAGGTTGCTACAACAGAAATAGAAATTTCCAAAGTGAACATTAACAGTAGGATGGAGTTGGAGTGGAGAAAAAGCGAAAGTGGCTTACTGGAAAGTGTGCAGTCTCAGCTGGAGACAGTCCATAACACAAACTCAACCAGCATTGGTAAAACTTAGAATATAATTAAATATTGTGAGATGTTTTGCTCTGGGGTGCTTGACTGGACTGACTGCCTAATGTACTAGTAGAAACAGGGCTTCTGTTCACACCTTTTGTCAGCTGCTGCCTTCAACTGCTGACAGCATATGTAAAACAAATCTTCTTTTGCAAGTTTGGGTGGCAGTTTCAGCCATTCTTGTACTGTTCCACGTGTTGCATCTGCATAGAGTTGTTAAGGGAAATATTTGAGTAAGGCAAGTTAAAAGTAAATTGATCTGGTCAAGGATGAGGACATGAATTTGCGTCATGTCACGGAACGTTCATCCTGATGCACGTAGCTGTGGTCTAGTGCTCTTGTGTGGGAGGATTAGAAGGGCTCTACCAGGGGGGTCATGTCTGTAAGGATGTACAGCAGTAGTCAATGGCACGTCTTGCCTGTTCCAGTGTGTTATGAAATGTTTGTTCTTTTTTTTTCCATTGGTTTATCTAATTTTGCTCTGAAATGAATCAAATTTTCAGATTGCTTCTTGCCTGTAATTGACCTTGTAAACAAAGTTGCTACCTCTGAGCTGAGTTCTGCTTCTGGACTGTTTTAACGTGCACTTCTCAAACAGATGGAAAACTAATGTTTTAACAGGAGAAGAGCAAAGGAACTTTGAGAGTAAAATTTCTGAACTACATGATTATGATTATTTATTATTCATCTTTAGATGCCATGTTAGCAGCATGAAACACTTCAAAACTGCTTTTTTTGAGATGTTTTATGGATAAGATTTTGTGTAGCAACTTTAATATTATGTGAGTGGTCTTTTTTTTCGTGGTGTAGCATACAGATATTTTTTCTTCCAATATGGAAGTATTATAGTCCACAATGTGAATAAGAATAGCTAACAGCACTGGGAACCTCTCTGTTCTTTCCAAAAAGACTTCCTGACTGCAGCCTGAGTTAAAAGTTTGTGTGTGATTGAATTTTTTTTTCCTAATTAGTTATTTTTATGGAGTGCTGTCTTATGTTTTGTTCTTAAGTATAGTAGTTGCATCTGATCTTGTATATAGAGCTCTGTGTGTATTTGTATGCATAGTCATTACTTTATGGAAAGAAATCTGTGTGTTAAACTGTACACTCTGCTTTGCATGCAGGTTTTGCTCATACTACAACACCTAACACCTTCACTTCAACAAGTGAAACTTCATTCTACCTCTGGGGACCATCGGGTAGTGGAGTTATAAAAACCTCAGTATCTAGACCAAGTAACAGGATCAAAACTAGGTGGACTCAGGTAAGGAATTTTTTTTTTTATAAATTTAAAAGTCCTTTAGTTTTTGTAAGATGCTGTCAATTCTGTAATGGCTGTGTAGTAATAAATTTCACTGAAAAGTTTGGTATCTCTTCTTCTATTGACTTAAATTACATGGGACAACTGTATAGCATGTTTTTCTTGCTATTACTATATGCAAAATAATCATATGACAGTATATTGCTTCTGCTAAGTTAATACTGTGGTGGGTACTTCTGGCCTACCCACTAGCCAAAACTTTTTACACTTATCAACAGCTTGTTTCTTACTTCAAAACTTAAGTAACTGATGTTATTTGAGAAATAATTCTTAACTTCTGCTTTGTTTATTCAATGTTTAGAAAATGCTACTTTTCTTTTAAGGTTTTCAGTCCAGAGATACAAATGAAGTTCAGTAAAGTAACTGCTGTGGCAAAGGGATTTCTTACTCGTAGACTCCTGCAGACAGAAAAACTGAAACATCTTAAACAAACTGTAAAAGTAAGATCCACATTTTTAATTACATGGCTTCTCCTCCTGTTGAGTATGTTCTTTTTATCTTTCTTTCTTTCCTGTTGTCAATTGACAGTTGAAGTAATGCATTTCCTGCTTTCAGAAGAATTGAATAATATCTGCCATTTGAACACATTTAAGTGCTGCATTGCTTACTGTCATAAGGTCCAAGTAAAAGACAACCTGCACTACACAAAAAGTTTGTGATGATTCCTTGGTTGTGAAGGATTACGCTTGGTGCTTAATCTCATTTCCCCCTCTCCCCCAGGATACTATGGAGTTCATAAGGAATTTTCAGTCTGAAGCCCCATTAAAAAGAGGAAGTGTTTCAGCACAAGATGCATCCCTTCATGAAAGAGTAATGGCTCAGGTGACATAATTTAAACTTCCTTTTTCTTTCTTAGCTATTCTGCTTTTGTAAAAAGAAGTTGGTTGTTCATGTGTGGTAGTATAAATACATGAAACTTTCACAGTGGCTTTATTCAAAAGAAAAAGTTTAAACTCTGTGAAGAAAAGATTAGATTTTTCTGCTGACACATTAAGAGGGATTTCTAAATTACCTTTTAAAGCGTTTTGTCTAAACGGAGTTTGGTGATCATTTCCACAGGAAAGTTAACTATTTTATGAAATTTTTAACTATTCTTTCTAGCTGCGAGCTGCTCTGTATGACATCCATGACATATTTTTTACAATGGAGGCATCTGAAAGAATGAATATTCTGCGTCATGATCGTGAAGTTCGTAAAGAGAAAATGCTCAGGCAAATGGTGGGTTATAGTCACAACAATGCAAAATGCTTTTTCTTTTTTTTAGAGTTTAAATATGTTTTGCTTTTAAGAGACTCCTTTTTTGCTTTTAAGAGACTCTTTTTTTGCTTTTAAGAGACTCTTCCTGACAAAGTAAAAAGTTTACAATCTTAATTGTTAAATTGTGCTCGTGTAATTATTAAAAGTTAAAAATAATAATAAAAATCACTGCAGTAGGAGATACCTGTCTTGAAACTTTTAGTGCGTAGACATAACAAACAGTGAAAAACATGATGAAAGTGACAATGAGGTTTCAGACTTCAAGAATTTGTTATGCCACACAAGCCTTCTTAATCTGGTAGTATAAGGAAGATTCTTTGATTTTAAAGAAGATAAAAGTCTTGAATTTAGCCTGAACGTGAACTTTGTACTGAAAAGAGAGAAATTTAAAATATAGCAATATTTTTATTTGTTTGTAAAGTAGGGTCAGGTCAGATGAGGTTAAGCTCAACTAAAACATTATTGAGTGTTGCTGTTGGTTGTTTTTGCTTTTATAGGATAAAGTAAAGAGTCCAAGAGAGAGAGCAACGCTTTCAACAGCTACGCAGAAATCTCTGGATAGGAAAAAGTACATGAAGTATGTGCAGATCTCCCTTTGGTGGGTGGAGGGTGCAAGAGGATGGGTAGGAAGAGTAGGAAATAGTGAAAATAAGTTTTCTGGAGAAACAGATTCTTTGGAAACCAACATCTCTTCTAAGAAGAATGAATAAAAAAGCTTCAGGCATGTGGTGTATTACCACTTGTAGCAGTTCCGTCTTACTTCTGAGAGACTTCTTGCCCCTATGGGCAAAATGATTGTTCCAGGTTGTGCATTTACAGCGTATTTCAGTGGTGATCAAAACAACCTCTGTGCGCTCAATTTATGGTTGACTTCTGTAGGTTATTTTATCAAACTTTCCAAAGTGCCTAGCAAGAGAGATATTTGGTAGACTATCTCTGGCAAGGAGTATTTTTGGGATGGTGGCAGACATCTGTCTACTGTAAAACAGTGGACAGAATAGAAGTGTTATGCTCACTCATATGTAAAAAGTGATTATCTGTAGAACTATTGTGGCAGTATTACATGTAGATGTAGATTCTGTTGCTGGTTTTCTCTTGCTATTTATGTTTAAGACTTACATGATGATTTTGTGACTTAAATATGCTTCAATGCTGTTGTTTCTCTAGGGCTTCAGAGATGGGAATGCCAAGTAAAAAAATAATCATAAAACAAAAAAGTCCTGAAAGCCGGTGAGTGAAGATTACTCTTATTATAATGCTTCTAAAGAACTGTCTTATAATGTTAGATTCTTTGATCTTTGTTGCTTGTTTGTCATCAATCAGCTTGATTTTAGCCATTATTATGGCATTAATGAAATCAGATTTAGTGTGGTCTGAGAAAAGAGGTTATTACTTCTGAAGTTAGAAAATACATTTTTTTAATTTTCCTCAAAGTCGGTTCAGAAATTATTTGTTTATGGTTTTAACTCTTTATGTTCAGGTTCAAGGTTTCTCTCAGATACCCTATTAGTATCTCTTAAGCTTTACTTTTGTGTGTGTGTCTTTGCTTTAAATAGCTAGTGAAAGTAGTATTTTTACTATGGAATTTTAATTCTTGCCACTTTTGCCCACATGTCAGAGCCTGCTAGCCATTCTGAAACTTACTGCATGAAAGATGATGCATAATTCAGTATACCTTGTGAGATTTTATTTTATATTTTTTTAAGAGGGGAAAAAAAGCACTAATAGAAGTTTGTGTTTTAACAGAGTACTTCAACCAAATCAAGGACAGAATGCCCCAGTTCATAGATTGCTTTGCAGACAAGGGTAAGGACACAGCATGTTCTTGGCCTAACATTAAAAGTAAATGCAAAGTGCAAGAACACAGTAATTTCCAAGTAATATTTATACTTAATGGTGCAACTGTTGTTCAAAGGCAAAATAATTCTCACAGTACTTTGAGAGTGTTGAAGCTTTGTTTTACCTTGTACTGCAAGAAAATACTTAGTGTTATCATCCTCTTGTGTATTGTCTCCATTTACACCGTGTTTTGACATTTCTATTTGTAACATTCATTCCATGAAGCTTTGCTTCCACTTAATGAAATATATGTATTTTTAAATGTAGATTGTAATGCCACAGTATCTGAACTGAATCACTTTCTTGTACAGAGTTTTAAAATTATCTGGAGAGATGTTCTCTTATGTAATGTATCTTCTTAAGCCTTAATAATGTCGATAGGTGTTGTGCGCATAGAATCATCAAGGTTGGAAAAGACCTCCAGGATTGTCTGGAGGAGCCTATATGCGATGGCGTAAAAATGATTTAATGCCGAATAGTTTGATAGTGTCTTTATATTTTTGGATACGGTCTTTCAACATTGATGCAAGTGACTTATTAACTCTTTTATATTTAATTAGAACCCCTAAGACCTCAATGAAGGGGGTTGAGCAAAATAGAAAGAAGGCCTCAGAGAGCAGAGTGTCTAACAAGGCTGTTCCAGGTGTGTAGAAAATTGGTGCTTGGATTGTATAGTAAATAATTTACTAGTATCAAGAAAAAATAGATGGGGGATATATTGTTTTCCTGTTCTTGTGCACCTGCTTTGCTGTGTCTTAAATCTAACCTGTCTCTTCAGACATGCACTGGTAACTTAACCATCCACTGTAAAGTTCTGTAAATGTGGGGTATAGAATGTACAACATAGCTTATTTGATTTCATTTGCCAGATGCCCACCTATAAGTATTTTTTCCAAATATATTCACTGTAACTGTTTGAGAGGCTAATAGTCAAATTAGAGTTGGATCGATTGTGTCATTGCAGTTCTGTACCTGTGTAATTTGTCCTTTCGATAGGCTTTGTTTTGAAGACAGGACAGTTTCAGAAGACTTGCCAGTGGGCATTTATTCTCCATAGGCTGAGACTTAAGTTTCTACTGTAGCATCTTACAGAATGTGTGAGTCTTAATGAGGCAAAAATAATACTCCAGAAGTGGAGTATTCCTGAGCTTGCATACAGAGATAACTGGTTGGTTACCTTTTTAAGAAGGTTTGATAACAGTGCCAGACCTCTCTGTTTTCAGCCTGTTCAGGCATGAAGAGAATAAAACACTATGAAATATCTTTTGCAATTTCCATTTTTTAATCTGATTTCAAATTTCTTAAGTGACAAGCATTTATTTATCAACAGATGAGTTGGAGTTTTAAAAGCAGTTTAAGATCTTTATTACACTTTGCTCTCAAAGGAGAGTTCCACAAGTCAAGTATAAAACAATTAGGAACTTCTGGGCTCAAGAAGTCAAACTATAATGTGGCAGAATTTCAGCTCCTTCTCATGGTGTTCTGAAATAATAGTGTATTAAGTATCAAATCTTTCCTAGAAGGAAGTTTCTGCACTTACTGCTGACCTGGAGCAACACTATAGGGAGTACCTCTGTACTTTAGTGCAGAGTGCGCACTGTTCAAATGTTCTGTTTTCTCAGAAATGATTGTCCTTGTACTTTGTGAAGCCTAGATAAGTGTCTGTAGAAGGACATACACTAATAAGAAACCATGCATATACATCTGCATTTCATTTTGAAAGGAAATAAAGGGGATGGGGGGAGGAGCAAATGATGAGATCCCAAGCAAGGTTGGTTTGTTTTATTTTTCAGTTACCAATTCTGGCAGTGTTGTCACCACTACTGTGCAGCAAGGCAGTTACACAGTTGCACTCAAAATTAGCAAAGATTGTAAATAATCTCTCTGAAATAGAAAGAAGAATATTAAGCAAGCAATATAACTGTAGCAAGCAAAGGTAACCATATGGCAGTTACTATTTGCAAGTTTGATGAAACGATCAATAACCCTTCCAGTTACAAAATTACAGCAGTTGTAAAGAGTAGTAATGAAAGGATGGTGTCAGTATCAAGCTTAGCATTGATTTGGGATCTGGATGCTTCCCCAGTCTCATATAATTGATGTTTGGGGTTGTGCTGGGTCTGTCTAGGCTGGAGTCACCTTTCACTGCAGCAGCCCACACAGTGCTGTGCTCTACACTCATAGCTGGAACAGCACTGGTATCACTCCAGTGTTATGTCTATTGCTGCATAGTGCTGCCACAGCATCAGGGCTCCTTCCAAGCCCCCAAGAGCCAGCAGGCTGGGGGTGGGCAAGTGATGGGGAGGGGACATTGCCAGGGCAGTTGACCTAACCCAACCAAAGGGATATTCCATAACACCTGATGTCACACTCAGCAATAAAAGGGGGGGCTCTTGTGGGGGAAGGGGCTGTTCCTCCTGAACAACTGCTACGCATTTTGAGGCCCTGCTTCCCAGGATGTGGCCGAACACCGCTTGTTGATGGGAAGTAAAGAATAATTTTTTTTCCCTTCTCTCTGTGCTTCCGCACGGACTTATTGTTTCTTTTGTTTCTTTTTCTCCCCATTCCCTTTCCCTTTAATTAAACCTTTCTCATCTCAAACCTTGAGCTCTCTGTGCTGTATTTTCTCCCCCTTCCTCTTTGAGGAGAGGGAGAGTGAGAGAGCAGTTGTGGTGGAACTCGGCTGCCCACCCCAGTAAAACCACCACAGGGGTGTGATGATCTATCGCATTTTTTACATTTAAGTCTGACATCCATTTAAAACATTCTCTGTCACTCTCCAGCACTGGCACTGTGTGTTGCTCTGCTGAGTCCCCAGGTCTGTCTTAATTGCAGTTATCTAAGTTCTGACAGTTAGTACCAGGCAATGGAAGGAATCCTTTGGAATATATCTCTAAATTTCTCATTGCTGTTCTTTATTGCTACGTGTTGACTACCTGGAAAGCTGTGTAATGCCTCCTGTTGTGACCTTAGAACACGAAGTAGATGATTGTAACTAGTTGTTCCAGTTGTAACTGGAACTAGACAGCATACACAATATAACCTCAATTCAGTGTTTTAGACATCACATAATTTCCTGTGGTATTTAAAAGACCACGTGGAAGTATTGGTATTAAATAAGTTAGACTACTTATACTACATGTGTGGTATTCTGAAATTGAGGCATTCTGAAATTACTAGATGGGGAATGTTTGGCATGAAAGAAATCTGCATAACTTTGCATAATGAAGAATACCTTAAGTTGAATATTTTTAATGTGGTTTTCTGTATATAGGCATTAATTTGAATAGTGAAAGATTTGGCAATATGTTGAATATATTTGGTTTTAGTGAAGTAAGTTTCTTTTCAAGACAGATTCTTGAAAGTCAACTGTAGTAAGGCAACAAGTTTTGTCTGAGAGAGACCATAGAGAAACTATAATCTCAAGTCATTTTGAAAAGAAATGACGTACTTATATCTGTAACTATGCTAAGTCTGCAAACTCTTAACCCATAATATTTCTATTTTGTTTATTGTCCTCATTCATCCCTAACTCACAGTTAAATCCCTAATTCGCAGCTTGTTAGAGGGGCAAAAGGGAAGAAGGCTTAGTAGAATACAGATATCCCAGATGTCACTTAAGCATGTGAGAGAGAACTTCAGAAGAAGACAGTGACGTAGCCATCAAACTACTTTTTTTTTCCCTTCTTTTGACTGTTCTTTTAACTTCTGTCAACAAAGTGCTTTGTAGTTCCAATACCACTCTGATTGCTGTCTTTTTTCTAGCACAAAGATATTTTTCTTTAATAGGTGGTCTTAAATTTAGTTTTTGTTGTGTACTCCTTGAATCCAAAGGTCTGTACTAAAGAGAGAACCTAATCTATGAAGAGTCATCCTTTTGTTTGTTTTTGTTTTAATGGGGCAAAGATGCTCAGTCAGTAGCTTGCAAGATGTGCTAGGCAGGGAATTTACAGGGGGAGATTAGGCGGGGGGGAGAAAACTAACTTGAAATATGTCCACTTATTTCCTAATAGTAAAACATTAATAAAAGTGGGCTGATTCAAAACTATGTGCTTATTTTCTGTTTGTGAGATTTTTATATAACTTGGAGTGCACACAAGGAGAATTATGAGGGTAGTTTTCAGTCACTACTATAGCATTGTGCTTGTCAGCCTGGTTGTTTGTCATATGGGATCACAGGTGAGCTGAAGAATACAGCACAGGTGAGTGCTGGGCCAGCAAGAATGTCTTTCTGCATAGTGGGGAACAGTGTTCAGATGTCAGGGATCCTGCTGTGGTGAGGTCTCTGGGGGCATTTCCAAAGCTGCTTTGCACTGTGCTGAATGAAGCTCTTGGGCACCTGTGAGTAACCACTGTGACTCTGACAGAGTAACTGAGAATCCTAAAAAAAAAAAAAAAAAGACTGGCACTTCTTTGTCACATTTGTTTAATTGCCTGGTAACTGTTTCTTTTCCATGGCTGTCTTCCATTTTCTTCCATTTTCACTGCTCTGCACCATGTAATACAACTTTCACTGCTTTCACGTAAATGTTTGCTCACATTGCTGGACACTCTCAATAACTGCCTGAACCTAATGAATGCTGAATTGTGCTTCTTTTTAGCAGCCTGCAGTGCTAAACCCTTATCACTGGAAGATAATTGTGCTATGCATAGTGTAATATGGCTTTCTAAATATGTATATATTTAGAAATTTGTTACACGTGGAGAGATTTTTATTTTACTTTTTAATCCTAAACAGCTTTCTTTTTATTATAAGGGCTTTTTGCCTGATGAAGTTATTCATACTGCACTTTTAATCCTGGTTGTGTTTGTCAACATATGGAAACCTACAACTGTTCTCCTGAAAAGACAGTTCATTTGTATTAAGATTTGAGTATTCTCTGGCGCAAATATTATTTTTTTTAATAAGTTATTGAAGTTTCTTTATGCTTAACAGTAAAGTTGCTGCTGAGTTATAGTTATCTGATAGCTAATAACTGCATTAGGAGTGTGGCAGATGCAAAGTATTTAATTCAAGTCATGCAAAGTAATTTAAATCAACAATTCCTATAATATTTTACCAAAGAGGTTTTGGCTAGTGAAGGTGTGGTGAGTGCAAGATTTGGTCCTTTCCTCTGTGTAATGCATGTGTGGGATGTTGCAAAAAGACAATGCTATTGTTGTGGCAGCACGAGTGCATCTTGGTTTTGGCTGCTACTTCTTTGTGTCCCTTTCTCAGTTTTGGAGCTCTCTTTCTCAGTTTTAGCAAGAAGTTCTTCCCATTTGCAGCTGCTTTCACAGAAAGTTGGATCACAAGATGGGAAAGGAGCTTATCTGTGAGGAGAAGAAACTATCAGTGAAACTTTGCATTTTGCCTATGCCTTATACTTGCTTCCCTCTGGCTCATGCACACTTTTCTCCTGAACCTGAAAATTACCATCTCTGGGAGTTGCTATGCATTCAGAACAAATGCAACAGAAGAGAGATTTGTTTTTGTGTGTGAATGTCTGAGGAAGAGAGTTTAGGCCCACATTCCAAGAAACCATAATGAAGATAATTAGAAATACTAAGGTCAACTTAAACTATTAACTTCCTATGCTTTGCATTATTCTTGCTCTGTCACTACCTCTTTGTTTATTAATGTGGGAGGTGGGAAAAGAAAAGTTGTCTTAAATATTTGACTTTGTATAGTATTTTCTTAATTGATAATCTGTTTAAAAGTAGTACATGGAATAGTTAATCATATTTAATATGTCGTGATAATGTTACAAACAGACTTTTTAAAAATTTGCAAATTATAGTTGTACATTTTTATATTAGCAGAAAAAACAATGGAACAATTACTGGGGAAGGAAAAACTAGAATGTGTTGTTACTTTCAAGCCTACTAGTAGTTTTAGTAATCTGTTTTACTTACATGTTTGTAAGGCATTTCAAGTGTAACGTTATGAAAACTCATTTTCAAAGTAGGCACTGAACATATAATAATACTTTAAAATTTTGTCTTTTCAGCTATATTTGTTAGATAATCTTGTTGCAAAAAGCAGTAGTATCAACTGTGAAATGGTAATATTTCTACTTTGTTTTTAGGAGCATATGCAGGAAGAACCCAAAGAAAGAAGCCAAATGTTGTGACAATTTAAGACGACAGCACTCGCTGGGATAAACAGGCTATTTTTTAATGATGACATTCTCAGCACTGATTCAAGTATTTTATGCCCTAAATGTTTATGTATATTCAGAAATGATAAACCTGCTTTGTTTTTTTCCAGATGATGACATATTCATACAATCATATTTAAGTAATAAAGGGCTGCAAAGATCTAATACCGTGGAAAATTGCATGTTAAACTTATTAGATCTTCATACTACTGTGTACACATAAGATTCATAATGTTAAAGAAGACCATAGAGCAACATTAAGTTAATTCATGACTTAACACTCTGTAATTCTTGTATCTCTCATACAATTTTTGTATGACTTAAAATTGCAAGTTCTGTGTATGGTTGGCACCATAAATATGCATATATATTTTTAGTTTCATACCATAATGTTAAATCAGTTAAATAAGAAAAAAAAAAAATCTTAAAACTGAGCACTTTGGTCAGTGAATTTGTCAGCAGCCTTTCTGAATGGATTTGTGTAAATGCAATTACCTACCTTCATGTCTACTGAGTTTCACAGGTGTGGATCCAGATTAACTATTGGACAGACAGATGTACTTGCAATGACTGTACCGAAACTGCCCCTTTATACACATGGTAGATCAAACCATTGTGCTGGAAGTCCTATGATTTTTTTTTTTCCTTCCTGTCTGTGGCACTTTGTTACAGAAATAGTTTTAGCCGAGATTAAGAGAAGTATATGTTCAACAAAAACTTGAGATGGCAAGATTTTAATTGTTTTATTGTTTCAGACTTGCAGACAATTGTGTATAATAATGATTCATATGCCTTATGTTTTCTTTTTGACGACTGCAATTTTTCTGAGCAGTTTCTCTTGTACCATGATCTAACAGCCCTTGTGCTGAAATCATGTTTCCTGGTTTCAGGGGGGTAAAAACCTCTACCAAAACCCAAGAAAAACAGTCTCTCATTTAAGAAAATCTAATACTGACATATCATGTTCATATTTTGTCTTGGTTGTCATATTGATGGATATTATTCTTCAACATGAGGAGAGTGGAAGTCTCTAAGTTCTTTCTCTTAATGAACTGGTAATGGGATGTTAACATTAGAAACCAGAGGAAAAACTTGGCTACTTAAGTGTTTGCAGTGCTTACTTCTTTGCTCTTTTACTGTAGAACTAGGGAACTGATTACTTAAATGTGAAATGGGTTATATTTTGTTTTCTTCCTAGTATCAGTGCAGTGCAACCTTGGAGGCTTTGTAACATGCGGACACTGATAAAGGAGAAAAAAGACTGATAAATTTTGTTGGGTTAAACAATAACTTTAAAAAGGAGGATTAATAGTGAGATGAAGAGAGTTCTCTTCAGCAAGGGCAACAAACAAGTTGGCTTGCTTGTGGCACTAGTTGTGACCTCTATCAGTAAGTGTGTCCTCTGCAGCTAGTTACATTGTTTAAAAACAAATGTTTTGTACCAGGTGATACCAGATTGCTTATGTAGAAAAAGCAAAATACTTCCTAAATACTTTGAAGATGTCACTGCACAGTGGCTTTGTGCTGTAACTTTTATTTGAAAGCTTCAAGGGGTGCCTTCCCTAATGGTGCAAATGTAACAGTTTATACCAGTGGAGAACCTGCCTCCTTCATATAAATTCTCTGGCTCTTTAAAATTTCAGATGTAATCCAAAAAATGCCCGAGACAAGCTTCCGGCTTACTGAGTAGTCATCAAAATGCTGATTTGATTTCTTTTGTTTGGAAGCTCCAGAAATAGGAGTGGAAAACATCTCAAAGGGAAAAAAAAAAAAAAAAAAAGACAAGTGTAACCTGTGCCGCAGGTGGCAAAGCTTGCTGTTGATATATCAGAGCTAAGGACTGATGCTTTTAAAGGATGTTTTATATACTGTATTTATTATTAGCATAGTCAATATGTTGACATAAAGATAAGTTTAGTGTGTGAGTAAAAATGAATGCATACCTTCAGGTCAGGTTTCACTCCTGAGCCTCTTTTACTTTAAGCATGTTTCCAATGTGTGTAATAAGACCTTGTAGCACAACTTCGTTTGTTTTTAATGAACTTTCATGCGGCCTTTCTCTTGACAAGTGCCAGAATTTGTTTTTTGTATTTGATCTGTGTTTTTTATTTATACATACTTAATTTATCTGACTTTTTATTTTGTGTGCAACTGTAATATCATTACAGAAGTGTATTTATTTTTGTACTTTCATTTTCACCGGTCTTGCTTTTTACTTAAACATGTTGCACAATAAACCTGCAATCTTTCAAAAGATTGGGCTATTTGTTTGTTTGCCCCCTAATTGCACGAAAATCGCCGCGTTAATTAGGACGGGGCCACGGGATGGGGCGGGGCGGGAAATGGCGGCGGAAGGCTCAGCACGGCCGCCGCATCACGTGACGAGGGGGCAAGATGGCCGCTTTCCCCTGGTGAGCCGGTGGGAGGGGGCCGGGGGCGGGCAGGGCCCGGGGCCGAGGCTTCTGAGGGGGCTGCCGGGCTCTGCGGCTCCGTGAGGGGAGCGTGGGGGGCACGGCGGGGGGAGAAGCCTTCTGGAAGCGACCCCCGGCGGGGCTCGGGGCCGCTGGGCCTGAGGGGGCTGAGGCGGCGGCGGCGGGGGGTCCTGGAGCGTCCCCCGGGGTCGTGGCGCCGCGGTCCCCCCTCAGGATGCCGAGGGAGGCGGCTGAGGGGGGCGGTGGCTGAGGGAGCGGGCTGCTGAGAGCCTTTACGGGCTTTAAGGGCTCTTCGTTTGTTTGTTTTCCCGAAGTAAACAAGAAAAATAGTTTAGAGCAGTTCGTTTTTTGGCCTGGTGTGATCCTGCTGCCTTTTATGATGCCCCTCTAAGAGGAAGGGGCAGGGGAGATAACGGAGGTGCGGTCCCGCCGTGCCCAGGGGATGTCGCTGTTGATCCCCATCGGAGCCTCCTTGGTGGGTACCGTGAGGTGAAGATTTCTGTGGAGAGAATTTAAATTTGCTACCAAGGGCTTTAGTTTCCATTAATTACCTTATACGAGCTCACTGGGACTGGGCGCTGTGGTTGTGGGCGTGTGCTGAGGAAGCAGAGCCCAGGCGGCAACACGAAGCGTTTCCACCGGAGCACAGCATCCCGCCGGGGAAGCTGCACTTTGTACAAAACAATAATTTACATGGGCTGGTGGTGTGGTGAGGAAGGATAAAGGGGGCTCTGTCTCTGACAGAATTAAGGAAAATATGATTGTAGTTACTCTTTTCTCCAAACTTGTTTTTCTTTACAAATAAGCTGTGTTTCTGGAAGGCTTGCCCTCCTGATGCAGCTGATTTACTGGAGTCCTGAGCAAGCTAACAAGGCTAACGTAGAATCAAGAAAAGTAAAATGCAGTGTTGTGGTTTAACCCAGTTATTGGGTTGACATAAATTTCCCATATGTATATATTCATGATGAAAATCATATCTTCTTTGTTATTAACATGAGCAAATATTTAATATAAAGTGGAAATAATTCATAGCTGTAAAAGTTTGTTGACGGAAACCAGTTGAAATTTTATATCAATGTCAGAGCCGTGCTTTCTAAACTAAAGTCTTTTGCACTGCAGTGAATTTAAAACGTGTATTTACACAGCTAAGAAAATCTGAGGGTATAATACAGTTGTAAGCCATCAGGTGGCTGCTGGAATTGCTGGCGTGCCCTTAGCGTGCCCTAGTGACCCTGCAGAAACTGCAAGGAACAGGCACGGCTGCAACTCCTGGCTTTCTGGGGGGCTGGGAGCTGAAACAGCTGCAGTAGCCTGTGGGGTAAGGTAATAGCAGTCCCAGGAGAACGGACCGCTTGCGGGGAGGAGGTTGGATGTCTGGCAGGCATTCAAGGTTGATGGCAACCACAGTAATCCTCCTGTGTGAAAAACGCTTGAAAACTGCTGTGGAGAAAGTACCTGCAGGCAGGGGCGTATCCTGCTGCATGCACTGCAGGTGGAACCCTGACTTGGCCTGAATCTTGTTTTCTCCTGGAAGCTGGCTGTGCTGCTGTGGCCGAGAAAGGAAAGCTTAATCTGCTTTCCCTAGAGGAGAGGCAGAACATCATGGCAAAGCGAGCTTGAACTCCTTACTCGTATTAGTTCCATTACAAGCTGTGTTGATCACTTGATCACATTGTAAATGCACTTTCTAAAGAGTTATTTACGGGGTAAACAGCTCTTCTTCATTCCCACATATGTATTCGACGTGTATGCATGCCCAGTGATGCCTTACGGTGTGGTTAGAATAAAGCTGATTTTGGCCTGGGAATGGTGTGCCAAGGGGGAGCTGTGAGCAGCATCTCTCTTTACTGTTGGTGTGGAAATATAAGTAAAGGAGGGTATGGAAATACTGACAGAACGGTAACAGAGCAATAGTGATGCTGTAATTAGGAAGCCAGTCTGTCAGAAAGATTGTTCACCCAAATGCTAATTAACCCATGTAGTAAGTGAACAAGGAGAATAACTGAAGCGTGGGACAATAGTAAATTACAGAGACTATTCCCGTGTAAAGAATGATGCATGCAGTTGACATCTTTTTTTAGTTTCTTTTTTGTCCTGATTTTACTTAGAACTCTAGGGAAGAGTAAGCTTTGCCTGGACATCTGCATTCTTGCAGTTCCACAGGAACCAAGGGCATGAGAGCTGAGGAGGGAGTTTTACTGCTTCTTAAACGTTCTTTGAATAGGAATTTTAAATTCAACTTTTTTTTTTTTTTTTTCCCTCTCTTTTAGGGAGGGGTGTATGGTGTATAATATTTATATTAGAGCTGGATCCTTCACACAGCTGAAATTCTTCCTAATGACTTTTGTGTCTGAGTAGGAATAGCCGTATGCATTAGCTTTTGTGGGAAGGATGTGTATTACGTGGGGGGGGAGTGTTTTGTTTCTGTTAGGAGCCTGATTCAAGACACCTTTGCAAATCCACTGTTTTCACTTGTGGATGCTTTACTTACATAAGGCCTTAGTGCATGCTATAAACTTTCTCAAGATCCTGAAGGAACCAGGAAAGAACAAAAAAATTTTTTTAAAGAAATCAAGAAATTGTGGCAGGTTGAATGCAGAGAAAATTATTTTAAATATATTTTTTTTAGATTTTAGTTGTTACAGCCTGGATCTCGTTCTGCTTTAGTTCTTACATATTTCTGATGGAAGATACCACGTGGTAGCTGTGATGTTATTTGTTTGGGGAAGGCAGCTGTCCTCTGTATTTTTGTGACCTTGCGTTTTCAGTTCCCCATTTTAACAGTACTACTATTGCATACATGAAATGAATTCATTTCACATACTGATGTGTTGTAAGAGATATTAGAAAGCATGTGTAACTCTTCGTTCTCTTTTAAAGTTGTCACCAGTGTTAGTCAGGGAAGTTGTGGTTCCCCCTTTTCTGCCTTCCTACATTATCAAGTGCTCTTTAAAAGCCTTTTAAAAGATAAAGTTATTTAAGCAATTAAAAATAGGATGGATGGTCTATTGTAAAAAAGAGCAGTGTGCTTAAATAGTGGTTAATAAAATGTATTACTTTTAGTTCCTAGTGGCAACATTATTTTACTCCAATACTTTTATTTATGTTGATTTCTGGAATCAAGTCATTTTAAAATTAGAAATGGAGATGGTTCTCTCTTAATTTCAGATTAGAAATAAAAATTGAAGTGCCTATGGTTTTGTGATTTATTTCACTTAATGACCTGCTTAATGTTGTAGGAGAGGCAAGGCTTTTTATACAAGGGCTTGTCCACAGTGCAAGCATACAAGTACTGATAGTTTTTTTTCCTCATCATTTTACTGTTTTGACTTTCATTATGAGTACAGTGAACAGATGGAAATAGATTTCCCATGAAAGAGCTTTGCAGCTACACAAATTAATCTGTGCAGGCCCTCATTATATCTGTGCACAGTCACTCAGATTTCTTCCCTTGTGTTTTCACACTTATCTTTTTCCTTCACTCTGACAGCTCAGTTTAAAAGCTGTGTTTAATAATCTCCATCAGCCTGTCACACAGTCATATGCTTGGTTAAATTGCCCTTTTTGTGTTGTTTGGAACAGAAGAGAATACAGCTGAGAGAATACAATTGAATGGTTGCAAGTAAAATTTATTCACTTTTAGTTTATGTAACTGTAAGTGAAGAGAGAAATTTTAGTCTGTCCGTTGACTTATTTTCCAATATGCATTTTTTTGTAAATATGCCTGCATCTATGTAGACATAAGAGCTGTTTCTCTGTTCATAAGTATGTGATTATTTATATGCATATATACTTACCCTTTAATCTTGTATTTTAAGGCATGCAAGATCACGGAACTATGTTTCAGAATCTGATGTGTGCAAACTGGAATCCGTACCCTTGGATTTTGGTGACTACCATCCGTTAAAACCCATTACAGTGAGTTTCTTTTTGAGTGTTTGGAAAATTAATGCAAATCAAAACTGATTGTGTTCCGCCCTTACTTCTGTTCCTTTAAAATTGAAAGGCTTTGAAACTGGTGGCGGTACTAGCTGCCTTCTGTGTTAGTGGCCTTTTGTTCTAAAGGTATGAAGGTTTATTCTGTTGTTTGTCCTTTACAGAAATTTGCTGGTCCCGTTACATATCAAAAATGGGCCTCTGACTGACATAGCATCCCAGCTTGTGGGTTTTCTTGGTTGCATTAAATGCTGAATAATGGATAAGTTTGAAATCAAATTGTTGCATTACAAATAACCTGCATAATTGCTTGATGTAAGATTTGTTTTGGGTTAACTTCCAGTCAGCTGTATGCTTTAAAACATTCATCACTACTTTAATGTACAAGAGGCTTTTAAAAATGCGGATGTACAAAAAAAAAGCTTCAGAGAGATGATAGTCCTACGCTAATGAATGATAAATGGACAGCAGCTTTTACTCGCAAAGGTCAGCAGGGAGGATAAGATGAAGTCCTTAAAAGTGGATTTGATGTTTAAGGCTTGCGTATTGTGAAGGAAAAGTAAAGATCAGACTGGCAGAGGAAATGAATAGCAAGAAAGACGTTGCAAGAGAGGGAAGAAAACAAATAGTGAAGAGGTACTAGAAAGAAATTTAGAATGGATGTTCTTAGAGTTCTGTATACCCAGGACAGAGAAGAAGGAAAAAAAAAAAGTGATGGGAATACTCCCAGACTCAGGGGGAAGAAGATGTGCTCCAATTTAAATGTCAATGCTGATTCCAAAAACTTTCTTGTAGGTGAGTCCTTGCTTTGTTGCAACAGTCCAGTGTGTGTAGTCTGTATTTTGATCTTTTATTGAAGGGAAGAGGGGGAAGACAATGACTTTTTGTTAAATGGTTTTGAACTTTTCTTCCAGGTTACTGAATCCAAGACCAAGAAAATGAGTCGGAAAGGAAGTACTTCATCTACCTCCTCTTCTTCTTCAAGTTCAATGATGGATCCGTTGAGCAGTGTTTTAGATGGTACCGATCCCTTGTCGTTATTTGCAGCAGCTGCAGATCCTGTGATTACTACTGCTACCATGGTAATAACTAAAAATGTCAGAGAGTTATCTCAACTTCATAGAAAGAGCAAAATGACAAAGCCAACTCTAGATAAAGTATATTTGTCTCACCAATTAGACGTTTAATGTAAATAGAAAATATATGGTATTAATAGAAGGAAGTATTTCCATTTACCTGTTTTATGTTGATGTATGTTTATTTAAATAGGGATTTTTTTTAATGTAGTAGCTCATGGAACTTGAAAGTAAGCACTTGAAATATCAAGCTGAGCTTTATCTATCTTCTTTTCTAGATTTGTATTTAACATTTGCACTCGTTCTCTCCTCATAGGATAATACACGAAAGAAACGAGATAAAGATGACAGCTCAGCAGTAGGAAGTGACTTTGAACCATGGTCAAGCAAACGTGGTGAAATCCTTGCTAGATACACAACAACTGAGAAGCTCTCTATTGTAAGTGGCAGCTTCTCCAATTTTATTTATTTATACTAGACCTATAATAGATCTTGGATGCTGCTGTTCTGTGATTTTTGTCCTGAGTAAATTTTCTCCAAAATTTCGGTTTTAATGTTGTAGAAGGCTGTTCCACAAACTTCCACTTCTAATTGGTTGTTCAGACCAAAGGTCTGTTGATACTTAGGAGCTATCACTTTGTCTTTTCATAACAATAGAAATAACTTGTCTTTTGTCCCTTTCTAAATTATTAGAGGCTTCATTAGCAATGTTATTACCCTGTGCATTCTTGGAATGCTAGCAAGAACATGTTTTCTAAAAGTCTGTGTTTTCTGTTTATTCACAGAACCTGTACATGGGATCTGAAAAAGGTAAACAGTTTCTTTATATCCAACAGTAAGAGTTTTTGCTTGAAGTAGGATACAAGTGACACATTAGTAACCAGGAGTAGTTGAAATGTGGTTTCCACACATGCATGCCTACCCATCCTTCAATATATGCTTGGATCTATGCTTTTTTGTGAATAAGTCATGTGGATTTTTACTTAAAACAATTACTGAAAATAAACCAACAAACCACCTTGTCTTGAGTTCTTGTAGGCTAATGAATTCCTGATTATGTGTTGTGGAAGGAAATAGAATTCACTGCCTTTCACTGTAGTTTAAAACTTTTTTTCCATTTCAAGTGAGTACTGATGATTTTTTGAGGATCACATTTATCAACTCTTCTGCTTGCTGGAAGGGAAAGCAAACAAATCCCGTGGGAACTTCTCAGTTATTTTTTTACATGAAAGTGAAATGATTTCAACTGTATGCTGAGCGTTTGAAAAATAACCAGATCTTAAATTTTTCATTATATTTTCTAGTGAAGCAATTCTGAGTTATGTAGTCATAGCTGATTGCATATTAAATCAGAATATTTATGTATGAGTAAATGTGCAGCATTTAAGTTTCTGAATAAAATGAAATACTTTTTTGATCGAGAATGGTCAAGAGCTGAAACAGGATGTCAAGAGAGGGTATAAAGTCACTATCCTTACATATCATTAAATTGACTGGATAACCTGCTATAACTTAAAGTTGGCCACAGACCTCCAGAGAGCTTTTCTGACCTAAATTATCCTATGGCTCTATCCTGTCATTTTCTCCATACCAACAAAACTTACAAGAAAATAGCTCGAGCTGTAATTATATGTAGTTTTGATTACTTGTCATTACATGTTCAAAGCAAATGTAGGTAGGATTAAATGTTTGTCTTCAAGGAATAGCTACCAAGTGAATTAATCTACCTGGCTCCTGTCATGGAAACTTTGTGTGAGTTTGTCAATCTTCTTCAGGTTTGTTTCCCTTCTGAAGTTCAAGTGAAACTAAAATATAGTCCTCTTACAGGAAAAGCTACCACTACTGGCTCAGCAGTTTCTGAAAAAGTGAGAACTAGGTTAGAAGAGCTGGATGATCTGGAAGAGGTAAGAAAGATTTTGGTCCAATTATGTTGCTGTTTGAAAAGTGAAATAAGCTGGTGAAATAAAAATCTTCTGTGAAACTTTTTAAGAAGGTGCTGAATCTGCATATGCTTATACATTATTTAGATAAATCTATTCTCCACAATAACTAGAATTTAGGCCAAATCACTCTATCTTATATAACTAGAATTTGTGATCCAAAAGTTCACCTCATCTGCCAATGTCAATTAACATTTGTACTGTTTATGGTCTGCAGCTGCTATAAGACTTCATGAAGCCTAACATTCTGAACATTGGATAATTTTGTATGTTTCTAGGTTGCAGAAGCTGCATGTTGTCTACCTGAACATAATTATGTTGTGTTTACTTATTTAGTTGAAACACTGAGTATTCAAATTGTTCTCAAACTGCAGTATTTTTCTGAATAAGGCCGAAGTGTTGTGTAACTTATTTTCCTAAAACCTGAATCTGTAGGCTACTGCTACAATTGCTTTGGATAATGTTTTGAAACTTCTTAACTAACTTCAGCTTGCCTTTTGCCTAAGCAGGCACAGTTCTAATAGTTAAGTATCACAAATACAGGATTGGCTTCTTTGAGTAGAAAAATACAGAAGGTAAGGTAAGGTGTAGCCTTGTGTGAAACTGTAACCGCATTTGCATTTTCTCTCTTCATCTATGGTTGTTTCTAGATATTCAGATATTATGAAGTCTGTTTTGTAATACAGCTTGATAATAAATTGATCAGAATTTGTCCTAAAGGTATTTTTTTTTTTTAGTATCACTGGTACATTTACTGAAGACCATTACAAAGTTAAGAAGGGAAAGTGAGGGAATTCTCTAATAAGTTGGTTTTTTTCCACAGTGATTTGACTCTATAACAATTGATCTCTCCTTTCTTCTTCTTCCTTCTCCCCCTCCTTTCCTCTCTTGTTAATTAGACTTGTGTTTTCTTGCAAGGGGTCACAAAAAGAGCTGTTGAACTTGACTCAGCAGGATTACATGAACCGAATCGAAGAACTCAACCAGTCTTTAAAGGATGCTTGGTCCTCTGATCAGAAAGTAAAAGCTCTGAAAATAGTCATTCAGGTCAGTGTTACATTTTTGTAGTAATTGCAGCTTGCCACCTGCCTACTCATTATTAGCTCTTAGTGCTCTGTGGACATAATTGTTAAGGACATCAAGTGGCAGTTCTGAGGATTTTGATTGGGGTATGTGGGGCAGAATTTCCATTAAAAAGAGTGGCCAAAAGACAGATGTGTATTTTTACCTGATTAAAGTGAATTATAATAAATAACATGTTGTTGATACCAGCTTCTCTAGGACTTGGAATTTCCTTTCCTTTTCTCTTCTTCCCTACCCTAGGATGATAATGTCTTTTGGAACCGTCAGTGTTCCCCATTCAGATCTGATATAGGACCCTAGCACAGTGCAGAAAACTCCTTGTTTGTTTGTTTAATCTTCTCCACAGTCTTCCTCTTCCTCTGTCTCATCTGAGGTCATGGACTGTGAGGGGGGCGCAGGGAGGAATGGGACAATTAAATGTTCTCTTGTTTGGCTTGGCCTTTAAAAGATGCCACAGGCAGAGTGCATCAGAGGACAGAGGAGATAATGACATCCTTAAAAGCTGTAAAACTGATGTAATGCTAATAGTCATCAAGAAGGGTTATATAAAATCAAGATTTTTTTTTTCCATGCTGGATACTCTTGTGAAAACTGTTAGCAGCAACTTCATCTTAAATTGTGGTAAAGACAATAAAAGAAATGACATGTAAATAAAGGGAAGTCAGGAAATGATACGTAACCTAAAGTGTCTAATGTTCTATTGTAATATGATGAAGTCAGCAAATTATTCTGGAAAAGAGTCATGTCATTGTGAAGTGTGTGAATACTTTAATGAAAGATAATAAAATGTTAGCAGTCTTTGGAGGAGGAAAAAAGAGACACAGAGGCACTGTATTTACGGTGCACTAATACATATACATGTATATACAGCATGCACTGATAATCTGCACGTTCATACTTTTTAATATTATTTTACAAATGGTGCCAGTAAAGTTTTTGAAATAACATTGTTTCTAGGATGGGGTTCAGTACTTCATTTTAGGAAAGTTGTATCAAAATTGCAGGTACTTCTTTCTGTGTATTGTTCACCTTTGTGTTTGAATTTTGTACTGCAGATGCTCATCGTTAATTGAAAGACTGGTGAGAATGAAATAGGTGTTTGGGTAATTAGCATGAACACAAAAATCCTTCATAAAGGAGTCTCTATATAACTGATAGTTAATTCTATACTTATAAAGCAGGATAGAGTAGAAACCTGACTATTTTTCTTGTTGCTGCTGCTTCTTCGTAAACTGCATAATTTAAAAAATCTAGCATCCTCGTAAAAAGCTCAGTAGTTCCCTTGACGTAAGGCTGTGATTATACACATAGTCTATCACTGTTAATGTCACATACTCATCAGTCTGCAATAGGAGGAGTAAGTTTAGCCTTTTTATATTTTGATTATTTTCAGAAATGCATACTGAGCTGGAAAAAGTAATTTAATTAGAATGCCAGGACTATCTTCATTTCAGAACTAATCATTGAATTACACGAGTTATTTGGCTATGGGGACAGAACCTTCATCCTCTCTGTGAGAGTTTTAAAGAGCTTGAGTGCAGAAGGAGTTCTGGTTATTAAGGCAGGATCTGAATTTATAGCACAGTAGCTACATGTGAATTCCTAAGTGCCTTTATACAAGATGCTTTACTCGTCAAGACAGAATAAGCTAAGCTACTTACTCAGAGTAAGCTGAAATAAGTTGATTATGTGTGTGAGCTCTAAAAACAGTGGTACGTGTTTGTGGGATAAGGAGGCACTAACCAGCAACTGAATTGCCTTTCTGTCAGGGTGCCTCACTGACCACATAACAGGAACGATTTTGCTCTGTCTGCAAGATGCAAATGCACTCACCTGTCTTTCTGGTGCACTCCTGAGTTAATCCCTGATATTAAAGCAAAGAGACTAAGGGTGCCTGTCATTGAAATAAGCTCAAATGTTATGATTTACTTGTTTTAAGAAAGCAGTTGTGGGATATCTGATTGCTTCCTGGATTTTTGGAATGCAATGAAAACTTGCACTTTATTTACTTACCCATTGAAGCAGAAGCGGAGATGGCAGGGAATGCTGTACTTGGCAGTCTTAACTAGAGACCAGAGAAGACACTTCGGGCTCACGCAGGGATGAGGTGAAGCGCTCTCCCCCAGTTGTTTGTTTCTGCAGGCAGAAGCTGATTCTTGTGAACAAACTTCAGCCAAAGTTTGTGACTGCAGTTTAGTCTGCAGTTTTTGCATAACCTTGGAAAACAAGGTATAGCTTGAATAAATATCTTATAAATATCTTAATTCCTCACTGTGTGTTTTAAGTTCATGTGGTAAATTGACTTGTTCCTACCAGGACTTACATACAGCAGTGCTAGAACTAAATTGGCTGATCCATTTCAGATGTGACTTTGCACCAGCTGTCATCGTAGGCCAAGTGCCTCAGTCACGTTGTGTGCCCGGGTGTGGTGATTGATTAAATTCCTCCCTCAAGCTGACTATGGACCAAGTGGCTTGTTTCCAAAATGTTAAAAATCATTATGGGAGCTGTAAAGATGTGTTTAAAAAGCTCATTAGCTAAACTTTAAAAAATTTTTCTTAGTTTATTCTATATCAAATTTTGTCTTTCGTATGGATGCTTAGGTCAAGGATAGGAAACTGAATAATACCCTTTAAAAAGTTGTTTTAGAGAAGTGCCTTTTTATGCTGCTTCTGGAAGAGAATTTGTCTTGTCTGAATGAATGCATGGGTCTGCAGGGTCAGCTGAAATTCTGCAGTATGGATTACCCTGTATAAAGGAAAAGCAGGTCTGTGACACTCTTCTGCTGGAAATGAAGAATAACCTGAAAAATACAGAGTAGCATGATTCATTATGCTAGAGACTTTTGTGCTTTTTGCTGGATAATTCTTCATGTTGGTTCTTTCCATCTGTAGGTATTAATTTGGTCCACTCTGTGAGGAGTGAAAGCACAAACTTGAATTGTCCTCTAAAAATGTTTTTTTTTTTTTTTTTTTCCCTTGCAGTGTTCTAAGCTTCTTTCAGATACAACTGTAATCCAGTTTTATCCAAGTAAATTTGTTTTAATTACAGATATCCTTGATACTTTTGGTGAGTATCTAATTTACAAGACTTATTACACAATTGTTAATAATATGAAATAATGTTTTCATAATTCTAGAAACCATTGAATAAAAAATACAAAATACCTTTGCTTTTCCAGTGATCTGCTATGCTTCTGTGTTCTTTTTTTGTTTTTGATGTAGTAAAAGTGCTGAAATAGCTGTTTTATAGTGAATATTTTCCAACGTAAATGCGTGGGAACCAGTGATACAAATGTGCTGTACAATTGTTCAGAAACTTATAAGTGAAATCTTTAAAAATCAAAATACTTTTTGTAGCAGTTCTATGTTTTGTGTGTTAGTGAACATCTAGAACAAAACCGTAGGAAAAAAAAACAAAAAACACACGTGATCTCTGAATTTCAATGTCTAAAATGCTATAGTTATTATGAAAATACTTTACTTTTGACAACCTCTTGACTCTCAATATTTCATTCTGTGTATTTGTCTGAAAGTTTTCTTTAGCTTAGTGGGGATTATGAAGTGATCTAAATGTAGTTACCAAATTATTTAATCTATTTAATGATCTTTTAGGTGAAATTGTCATTCAACTCTGTCTGACTTCCTTGTTTTTCTGCTGTGTTACGGAAAAAATTTATGGTGGTATTCAAAGTTGAAGGGTATTAATGTTTAGCAGGATATGCTATGACATAGAACCAATTGTTTTTTTCAGGGCTTGCTTCCTCTTTGTTCTTTCCTACTTTCAGCAAAGTTGCTGAAGATAACATAATATCCAAACCCTGCAAAGACAGGACACCAGCTGTCCTTCCCAGGCCTGGGAGAAACCTGACCTGTGTGCTACTCTGCACTTTATGGAGCCAGATAACATTTTTTGTGTGTGCAAAGAGCTGAACTCAGACTATTAAGATTTCAGCTTCACTAGAGGGCAGCATGATGTTAACATTCTAAAAATTTTTTTTTTTTTTTTTTCCGATGATTTCAATGCATGCTGGAGAAAGAATCATCATTTAGTGTTTTTGTTGTTTAAAAATGGCTTAAATTTTTTTCTTCTTTCTTGAAACAGGTAAACTAGTGTATGAAAGAATTCTGTCAATGTGCATGGACAATCGTGTCTCTTTGTCAGGTAACTTTATTTCTAATGTGTGCTGCTTGAATAAATCATGTCTGAACTGATTTGAGGAAGAATTTGGGAAGAGGGAGGGAACAGGCATTCACCGAGCTGGTGATCACTTTACTAAGCAAGTGTGATCTTTTGAGCTTGGGCCCTTTTCATGTTTTCAGTTGAAGAAAATAATATACAAGTGTCATTTGACAGTTACAGTGCCAGTGTACAAGGAGAAACCTCTTTAGGAAGTCTTCTAAACATTCTATTGAAATATGGGCATGTCCTTGTATTAAGTGCCTCATCCTGAAACACAGCTTTTTTATTCTGTACTTGGCACTGCAGCAGTAACATTAGGTTGCAGTTAAATCCATAGAATTTGAGCCAGAGCCTGAAAGCAACCAATATTGAAGTTTGAAATAAACTTGCAGAAAATTCTTCAATTTAGCTGTTGTGGATCTGACAAACATTAATGAGGGCAGACAGTTGTACCACAACCTAATTACTGAGCACAGCTCTGGAGAGTTGAGCTCATGCTGCAGCTGTAGAGCTGCCCAGGGCATTGCTGGTGGGAGCTTCTGGAGCAGCTATAGCAGTGAGAGGGAGAAGGAAGATCTCTGCTGTGCTTGCCGTGCCCAGCTGTGTGAACCCCAGGGGCTTTTAGGCTCAAGCTCCACATCGGTCAAGAACTCCTTTGGTCCTAGTTGAGGAAGAGCGACTTCCTATATTCAGTCTGCATCAGTAATGCAGCTTCTCTATAGTCTCAGAAGTGGAACACTTCTGTGTGGAACAGGGTGTTCTTACCTTCCAAGAGCAGGGATGGGAGACCACTGGTTTCTAAATCTGCTTCAGAAGGAGTTTGTAAGCAGATACTCACAGCAGAAGCTGTTTGTGTAGCTTTAGCACTGAGAGAAGAGGGACTCAGCCTTCCCAACCATCCTGCTTCAGACCTGTGTAGGTTACCAGAAGCCTGTTTTGCCTTCTGTTTCAGGCGTCCTAGAGAAAGAGGAGGCAGTTTGCCATGCAACTGCATGCCCACCTGACCAGAGTGCTGTCCCCATAACCCATCTGTTCCTCCCTGGGATGGCAGCTTTTTCCTGCTGGCAGCTGATGTAATTAGTCCCGGAGCTCATGAGGAGACTGCACTGCAGTGCTAGGTGCTTAGTGAAAACAGCAAGTGTTCTCTCCGTGCTTAATATTGCCCGCTCCTTCCAATATGGTTTTAAGTAATATTCTTTAAAAAATACATTAGACTTCTCAAGTAAATATTTAGAGTGCTTAAACCTCATCTACCATCTGTATATGTGTGCATTTGGTATAGATTACCTATGCATTATTTTATAATTTCTGCTTTTATGGGGAGGCAGGGGTTAGATTTTTCAAGCAGCAGATCCAGGATTAGCTTTGGGTGCTTGACTTCAGTTTCTGATATGTTACTTAATGCAAGTTGTTTTTTCTAGCTGCCCATATACTCAGTTCTTATTGCTGCAAGAGAAAGCTGAATCAAGCATATTACTTAGTTTATTATGGTGTGCCTAATTTCTTGCTGAAAGGAAAGAGAATACAATTTTAAATCTAGACTGAAAAGCAACTTGTTTCCAGAAAGAATGTACCTATTTCTGTTTCTTTTTTTTTTCCCCAGATAATTTTTCTCCAGAGAGCGTTAACGATACTGCCAAAGAAACATGCTTGAACTGGTTTTTCAAAATTGCTTCCATCAGAGAACTCATTCCCAGATTGTATCCTTGTCAGTGAGACAGGTTTTTCATAGACCTTTCCAAAAATGAACGTGTTTACTGTAGCAAAACTCACAGTAATCTGTTGTTTATACTAACTTGGTTTTGTTTGTTTGGGGCTGCATGTTTTCCATTTAACTTTGAATCATGTTTAATAGGCAACTGAATGCTGAATTACTGGCTCTGAACAGCATGGCGGTGGTAGAGTGGATGTGTGAAAGCTGGGAATAAATGAAAATCTTTCACACAAATTGTAAAGAATAACAGTGTTGTGAGGTTAATTACAGAAAGTCTTGAAGGAGTTTGTTCAATATGTATTCAGTTTATAATTTTGGTGTTGTGTTTTTAAATAGCATGTTCGTTAGCTTTGGTCCTTAACTTGGCTTCATTTTAGTTATGTGGAAGCAGCAATTCTGAAGTGCAATAAGTTCCTATCCAAAACGTAAGAGTAAATGTTAATTGTGGGAAGGAAGTGAAGGGGCAGACATATAAGCTAATTTAAGAAGTTAAGCGTGCAAATTCCATCATTGATAAGGTGTTAATAGGTCTGAGAAGAAGCCGTACTGAGGGGTTTTGAGTCTGTGGTGATAATTCCATGCAATATGGAATGTGGTACATGGACTGTGGTACACATTGGAATGCAACAGTGCTTCTGGATTTGGGATACGTGTATGATTGTGACATCCAGGAGTTTGCAAATTAGAAACCAGTGGCTTCAGATGGTGGAGAGGAAAGCAAGATTGTTGAGATAAGTGAGGCAAAAAGAAGGAAGAGAAAACTGAAGGGAAAATATTGATGTGTCATATTAGTAGAGACAGAGTTGGAAGAACAATTTAGGAGCAATGAACCATTGTCTATTGAAAGTCTCGATATAAGCTTCTGTGTTGCCAAACAGTGTCAACTGCTGAGCTGAAAATGTTCCTTTGCATGTAATTGTACTTTTTAGTTAAATTTTGAAACGAGTGTTGTAAGCCA
This sequence comes from Anas acuta, assembly GCF_963932015.1. Taxonomy (NCBI): domain Eukaryota; kingdom Metazoa; phylum Chordata; class Aves; order Anseriformes; family Anatidae; genus Anas; species Anas acuta. The sequence continues at coordinate 10,044,057 of NC_088993.1, forward strand.
AATTGCTGCTACAGTGACAACTTCATTATCACTGAAAGGCAGTTCTTGTACTGGAATTGATGGGCCTCATCTCCAGGTACTAGTACATCTCTATCAAAAAGAACCTGTGGAAAAATGGGATGTACAAGAACTTCTGCCAGTCCTTTAAATTGTTGCTTTTTCCCCATTGGATTTGCAGCCCTTCCAGAGCTCTGCTGTTTCTCTGAACTAGAGGAGGCATTTCTCACTTGCACTTTTTGCAATCCAAGCATACAAGCTGGCTATCTGGGCAGCTCCTAATGGCAAATACTGTAGTTCAAATATAGGATATCTGTTAGTATTCACCTGAAATTTTATTTCCGAAATAAAATTTTGTGCTAATATGCTTCACCTTTGGTACGTGTTCATGCTCAATCGTCAGTCTACTGGGTAGCTATTCAGGTCATCTGTCTGTGGTATAGTTTAGTTACCAGATGTTAAATCTGTTTTCATTTCTGAAAATCTTAACAGGGGGATTTCTGAGTGTCTCCCACGATTAACGTCTATGATTAGAGGAATTGGAGATCCACTGGTCGCAGTCTATGCAAGAGCATACCTTTGCAGGGTAGGCTACCATTTAGCACTTCAGATCTGTATCCAAGACTTACTACAGCTAGCTCCACTGCTAATGGGGGAAAAAAGAAGGAACTACCATTTTTATCTGAAGTAGTCAGAAGCCTGTCTCTTCCTTCAGACAAACAAAAAAAGTATATATTCTCTTTGCTTGAATAATGGGGGATCTTTCTTTAAGTATTTATAATATGTAAAAGGTAATTTTATGTGCTGCTTATGCCATTTTTTTTTATCTTCAGGTAGGGCAAAAGCCAAGACATACTTACCCAGGAAGAGATCCTAAAATGATTCAAAGAGTCATCAGTAGTGGAAAAGTATTTGTGAAATACATTTTTGAAGTAGTGGCAATGATCTTAACTATAACTGGAAAATATAAGGGCTGTTAATTGGCAATACTTGCACAAATTCAGCTACTATTAAAAGTTGCAACAAATCTGTCCAGTGTTGATATATTTGGTATATCTGAATAAACTGTCCAGTATGCTTTTGGAATACTCTTCGGGGGTGCACATATGAATTCCTGCATTGGCAAGCGACTTATATCCTCTGCTTTATTCTAAGACATGAGCTGCTTAATTCATTTGATTTTTAAATACAGTAATGCCTGTATTTTTTTTTTCTCATAGCCTAATCATTACTGCTACATAGCACAAAGTTCCCAAAAGTTTTTATGAAACAGTTTATAAGCATAGTCTAGCTTTTATTACTCCTGATAGAGGTAAAAGAGATGCATAGAAGAGTTAGGGCTACATAATTGCACTTACTGTTAATATATTGTTAGTGTGGAAGAGCTTAGCATGCTCCTTTTTGTTCAAAAAGATGAGCATACAGAATAAATAGTGAAAACTTTCTTGCAATAAAATACCAGCTGTTTAAATACTGGCTTTTCTTTAAAATAAGAAAACTTAATAGGAAGCTTTTCAATTGAAAGGCTTTTAATCTCTTGTATTCCGGGTACACACATTATATTAATACTTCCCACTGAAGATGGGGATTTTCACTGATTTTCTCCAGTGAAAATAGATTTTCAAAAATATAAATCCTTAAACAGGAAAACTGTAGTACAGATGTAAGTGATGTCTAAAGCCACAGCATTGTAAAATATGGCAATAAACACTTACGTGAAACCAGAGAACCAGTTCTGAGTGCAGTGAGGTGATATGTTTCTCTTTAGCCCCATAGTTTGAAAGGAAACGATACATAAAGAAAAGTGATAGGTGATTGTCTTGGGTTTGTGCCAGTAACCTGGGCTTTGTGATGAAGTGAGCTGGAATTGCAAATGTTCAGGGATCCCAAAAACTCAGATGTCTGAGTCTGATTGAAAAGAGGATCCTTAATCTGTTGAGATTTATTTATTTATTTAAGGCTGAACTGTTATTAACTTCTTGTATTATGCCATGTTTTCATTCTTTGAGAAGAGTTCTGTATGGATTTGTTCCATTTGCAGTTCCAGCTTTACTACGCAGGCCTTGTATTTGTGTATAACAACAACCTTTATTATTTATCAGTACTATTTCTATATCTGTGCTAATATTTTCATTTGAGATCTTTGATTCTGTGGAAAGAGTGAAGCAATACAATGAATATAGGCTGTTGCAATGCAAATACTAGTATTTCCTCACTGCTTATAGACGCATGGAGTTGATGTTATGAGAACTGTGTTTAAATTCAGCTGTAATTACCTCAGAGTAGTTGCCAGTGGACTCGACTATAATAGCAAGCATGGAGGTAATCAAAAGCATGTGATTCAATATTCAATATGTTTGTATTTTTGGTATATACCTCTGGAAAATATATTTTGTCTTACAGTTGGAGGAGGAGCACAGGTGATAGATGCAAATAAAATCTTCCTCTTTTAATACAGGTTGGGATGGAAGTGGCACCTCAGCTCAAAGAAAGCCTTAACAAAAATTTCTTTGACTTTCTTCTAACGTTTAAACAAGTAAGCAATTGGTTTTTGTTTTCTGAATCACATAAAGATACTTCTTAACCAAGCTACCATATAAATACTTTTAAAAAAAAATCAAGTTCTTAAATTTAGATTTAGGGATATTCCTGTAGCCAGCTGTAGCACAGGAAGCGTTACATTCATGCTGGTTAAGTTTCAGCTGCTCTGTTTCTGTGCTTGAATAATGTATGCTATGAGCTTGATATTTTTCCCCAGCTAGCAAGGAATGCCTTAGATTGTCTATGCATCTTTGTCATCGAATCAAAGAATCATTTAGGTTGGAAAAGGCCTTCAAGATCATCAAGTCTAACCATCAACGTGAACTACCAAGTCCCATTGTTAAGCCATGTCCCTTAGAGACATGTGAATGTGGCACTTAAATACCTCCAGGGCTGGCAACTCCACCACTTCCCAGGGCAGCCTGTTCCAATGCTTGACCACCGTGTCTGTGAAAAAAATTCTTCCTAATATCCAGTCTAAACCTTGATTAGGAAAATATTCCTAGTATCCAATCTCATGACAAACAAGATCATAGTTTCAGTTCGTAAGCAAAATTTGTCATAATTCTGATTAAGTACCTCTTCACTGCAATGTGTTTTTTTTGTTGTTGTTGTTTGTTTGTTTTATTTCAACAGATTCATGGGGACACAGTTCAGAATCAGCTGATAGTGCAGTGTGTGGAAATTCCTTTGTATTTGACTCTATACTCTCCTGCTATAGACTGGATTTTACAGTGTATTGCATACCGTGCTCCTGAGGTAAGTGTGCTAATGCTTGGTACTAATGTTACAGTAGAGAACTAGTTTTATCAAAGAATTGATAAACTCATCCTACATTTTTCCCCGCTGTTTAACTGCACAGTGCAAGAAGTGAAGCAATGCTTCGTAAAACTTAAGGACACTGAAAGCATCTGATGTAAACACCATGTATTTTGTGCTACAAATTCTTGGAGAAGGTGTCCAATGCAGAAGCATAAGTATTTAATATGAAATTGAGGTTTAGGCAACATAAGTGCCTTTTATTATAAATTGCAGAATTCTGTGGCAAAATGTGCTGAATCTTAAGTGACTCAACTTAAAATACCAACAGTAATTTCAATTCGACTGCTCAATTTTTTACTGTTACAATACTCAGGTTTGAGTTTTTGCTTTTTGGAATGATAATACAGATTTTTTTAGAATTACAAAAAATATATATATATTAAAAACAACCCTTATCATACAATGCTTAAGCAGCTGAGGAAGAAAAACTTACGTAATTCAGTGGTATCAAATATTGAAATCTCTTTCTATCCTTTCTCTAACCCTTCTTTTTAAAATGAAAAATAAAAAATCTGTCAGTACTTATGCGAGTGTACAAGTTAGCATAAAGGGGCTGGATCTTACTGCTTGCTTTTCTCTTTTGTACAGGAAGAATGTTTGTTTCCCCAAAGCCCAAACTAGACCACTTTAAATTCATAGGCAGTATGTCTGTTTGTTTCTTGCTGTCCTTTAGGTAGTTTAATTTTTATTTCCTGAATTCATTAGTTTCTTCTGTCATGCAGATATAAAAATGATTTGAGTAAACTGTAGCTTCGTAATTGTTTAACATAGTCAAGAGGCTATTTTAGTCTTAAGTAAGTCTGTTCTGCATTCCACAGTAGAGAGTTTGTAATAGTCACCTCTTTTGCCAGAGGTAATTGACCTTGGTGGCAAATAGAAATCATTTTGAGAAATTGCACATCTGAAGGGTTGCAAATTTGACTTCCATAAAATAGTGGTTTTGATTAAAATGTCACTGTACTCATTCCGGTAGATGTGTTTTATGTTGTAGTACACTGTTGTTTTCTTGTGCTGTAAATACAGGATAAGACAGGATTATTGGAATGAGTTGGGTTGGTAATTAAAACAGCTTTTAGTAGATTTTAGTACAGTGATTAAAGCTGAATTTATTTATGAAATCTTACTAATTTTAGTAAGTAATTCTTACAGGTTCTGCTTACTGAGATGATGGAGAGATGCAAAAAACTGGGGAACAAGTAAGTATCATGTAATGCAGAAGATGTGAGTCTGTAACGAGTGCCCATGAGTCTCTGTAATAAAACTCTCTCTCTCCATTTTGAAAACATATCTTGGATGCACAGTGTAGCTTTTGTTCTTCCTATAGCTTACTAAATCATAATTATGAACGTCTATTTTCCAGAGATGAATTCTAAAGGATGGCAGATTACTTGTAGAGCAAAAGTTAAATTAATTTAACTCGGTTGCTGTCTCCTAAGCCAGTTTAGGATGCATAATGTGTTCTATATCAGCCGTGTCTCTGATTCCTGGTTATGCTTCATTTTTCTCTGATTTCCTTCCTTTCCTTCCCCCTTGCGTCCCCTGGTTACAGTTAGCCCATACATTCATTTTGCAGGGGAAGTTGTAAAGCAGCTGGCACCTTTGGAAGAATATTTAGATGACTGCTTTTTTCAAAACTAAAATTAGTACCCAAATGTCTCCTTGAAGTCTGTGTGCAGGCTAATCACATTAAGTGAATAATTCAGGAAGATTGAGAGTTTTGGATGTGCTTTCTGAATTATGTGAATGTGATTTGGCCTGCTCATGAGCTAATCTCTGTTCATTTTACTTGGTAGGTAGGCAGAGCTCTATGAAAGTTTTCAGTTACTTTTTTTTTTTTTTTTTTCGGGTAAAAAAAAAATGCTTTGTACAGTCTAGTTGTGCAGTGGCTGAGGAACTAAATTATGTTAATCACTTAAAGAGGAGGAATTGCCAGCATTAGCATTCTGTGACTGAACTAAGGACTGGGGTAAAAGTGTGATTTTAAAAATGAAGGAAAGACTACTTTGTGGGAGCGTGTGAGTTTGAGTTTATTTTGTGTGTAACATCCACTCAAAAATCATCCACATACTCTGCTGTATTAATTATTTGGTATAGGTGTTGATTTGTTTTGTGGAACACGTCTTTAAATCAATTGTTAGCATCCTGTTCCAAAGATGGGCCAGGTGTCTCATCTTTGTGATCATTTGCTCTTTGAAGGAAGCACAGAATGATGAGTATAATGAGGTGGGTTTTTTTTTCCAATTAAATGTTTTTGGGATGTCTCTTATTGGGAAATTGAATAATCTGGTTGAGATGGTCTATAAAGTGTGATAGTTTTCTTTAAAATGGAGTTCTGTGGTTTTGTGTCTTCTCATGGCTGTCAAAATACCACAAAGCAAGTCACATCAGTTCATAAATCTTTAAATAATCTCAGTATGTTCCAAGTACCATGTTGCAGCCATCTAAGTGAAAAGTGACAGCCTGCTTGTCTATATTGCAAAGCATATACCTGGTGAACTCAAAGTACTTGTCTAATGAAAAAAAAATGCAAATTCTAGTCAGATTGCAATGGGACTGCTAATGCTCAGTCAAAACCAGAAGGGTTTCTGGGCTATTTTAAGTGCTCTGTACAATTTCCCTCAAGGTAAACTGCCTCCAAATCAGAGCGTCTGCTTCAGAATAGTGAAGGACACAGCATTGCTTGGATTGTGAGACAGCTTCTGTGCTAACTCGTGTCTGAGTTTGCCCAAAGGAATTGCCTTTTGAATGATAGCAGATTTTGTTTCTTACTTTTTGTTTCTTACATTTGCACAGTAAAGTGGGTTTTACAGTAATGAGTTGAATCTTCCATTTAAGTTTGGATCAATAGTAATACAAACATGAGTCTAAACAGTTTGTTATAAATATCTAAATATATTACTGCCAACTACTGTATAATTGCTGTTTGGATTTTTTTTAATCCTAACAGTGCTGCCACTAGAAAACTCATTTTTATAATGCATACGTTTTTTTTTTTTAATTCAGTGAGGAAAAACTCTAATTTAGAGTTTTGCCCTGCCCAAGAATACTGTACTGCCCAAGTACTGTAGTCAAAAAGGAGAGTGGGTTTCAAGAACTTCTCATTGCTGTTGAACTGTATTGATTTGTCTTATGTTCATTGTAGTGCTCTGCTGTTGAATTCAGTAATGTCAGCCTTCAGAGCAGAGTTTATTGCTGCAAGGTCTATGGACTTCATTGGCATGATTAAAGAATGTGATGAATCTGGATTCCCAAAGGTAACTTTTCTCGGGTAATTAATAACACTTATTTTTTGTCTGTCTGAGTAATGATCTACTTTTTTCTTTTACTTTCTTATTTGTACACTATTCATACTAGTTGCCTACATAAATTGCATGTTATTTAAATAAAGGGGATTCAAACAATCTTTCTGCATACTCTGCCTACTAGAGGAGTGTTGAACGAACATGCATTTTCTGCTTTAAATTAAAAATTTCTTATTATATTTCAGCACCTCCTCTTTCGCTCTCTGGGATTAAACTTGGCATTGGCTGATCCTCCTGAAAATGATCGCCTTCAAATATTAAATGAAGCCTGGAAGGTTATAACAAAGCTGAAGAACCCACAGGTGAGTTACTGACAGTTGTTTCACTACTGATCCTTTGTTCAGGGTAAAATTGTAGCCATTGTTCAGCAAGCTGTATATTTTGCATGGCATGGTTTACATTTTCTAGATATGTAAAATTGTCAAAAAAAATATGATACCTGGTAATATGTTTATATAATCCCTGCTTTTCTGACCTCTGCTTACAAACATAAGCAGTGCAGTTGTGGAAGTTTGTCATTAGTGCTAAATCTTTAGGTCTGCATGAAGCATACTTCAGGAGTAATTACATTAAGTGTAATTTTTGCACATATATTTCTTTCCTGTAAATATTGGTAGTCATTAGAGATGTGTATTTGTAGGATTATATCAACTGTGCTGAAGTGTGGGTGGAGTATACATGCAGACATTTTAAGGTAAGTGATAATTACTTTGCTTCCTCTGAAGGTTTTCTGATGCAGACAAAGTGCCTGTATTAGTAACGGTATTAAAAATGGAAAAGCTATGAGTATTTAAGATGTCTGTAGGACTTCTTTAGTGTACAAAAAATGCATTTCCTTTAATGAAAGATGAATAGGGATGAAAGATGTGGCTTTGAAGCAGTCTTTCTTGCCCTCAAACCCTGCATGATATTTCTTACCTTTTATTGGACTAGTTTAAGTAAAGATTTACTGGAACTATAGCTAAAATTCCTTGCTTAACTGGAGTTGTGTAGAAAGCTGATGCTTTGGCAAGTGGGAATAAATTATCTGATGATTTACGTGCTGATTTTGTTACTGTATTTTGTAACTCCTATTTTTCGCTATACAGAAGCGAGAAGTCAATACAGTTTTGGCTGATATTATCAAACATATGACTCCTGATCGAGCGTTTGAAGATGCTTACCCACAGGTAATGAACCTATTTTTCCAAATCTGTAAAATCTGTGCATTTTCTTAGATCAAACTAATTCTTAAACATTTCTGATGTCTCTTAAAATAATATAATTATTTTTAAAGGCTGTCTATGATTTGGGAAGCTTTTTTGAACAATATGACATTGTAGTTTGTTACTCTTTTTCTCTCTCAGTCCAGGAAAAAAGGTTAAAACAATGATTTATGTATTTAGAAGTAGCAATATCTAATTCTCAAGTCAACAGTATTATTCTACTGAAGAAAATCAGCAATCACGGCAGGCTGTAAGAACAGAAGTAAAACATAAATAATGATAAATCTATGTCTACTTAACATTGCTAAGGCTTCAGTGGATTTTAGTGTCCAGTTCTTGAGACTGTATGTCAGGTGAGATACCAATTAGTTGTAGAGGTTCTAGAAATGTTTTGTGGTTACTTGGAGAGTAGAAAAACTGCTTACAAAAGTAAATTTAACAAACTGTACTTCTTGTTTTAGTCAGTCGAACTGGAGAGGATGCAGATTATAAAACAGAAAAATCTTCCTAACTATAGAAAGTAAAGAACAAATAAAGCCTGGGTAGGCTGGTCATCCTCTCACTTCTTATGAGTTCCGAAGAGTATGCTGGAAAAATATCTGCTAGGAATAGCATAGCTGTAGTTGATCCTGCTTAGGGGAAAAGAAGTGGCATCAACGAACACTTGAAGTGTCTTCCAAACCTGTTTTCTATAAGTTATCAGAGAAGAATATGCTCTGGTTTAGATAGTTTTAATGTAACTTGTATTACAATCATTTTCCTTTTTTTTTCTTCTTTTTCTTTTTAGCTGCAGTCAATTATTCAGAAAGTTATTACCTATATCTATGATTTCTCTCTGCTTTTTTCAGTGGTAAGTAATGCTATGCTTAATACATTTTTAGGAGGAACTATTTTGCACTGTTTTTGCAAGACAGCTAACCTGACTTGCATATCTAAGTTGTTTTCAAATTAGCACGGCAAGAGGACTTTTTATCAAGTAGATAAGTGCAGAAACATCTTGAAAGCTCTATGCTGCTTAATACCTCAGTGTTCATTATTCTAATTTCACTTTTCCAATTTTCTACACTTTGTTGTTACAGCGTAAGAGACAATCAGTGGGAAATAAAATACCATTTGTGTATGTGTTTGTGTAATTGCTGATAACTGTTTCTATGTTCTATTATGGGGTTTAAGTTTGTTATTGAAACAAACTGAAAATTAGGTAAGAGAATGCATAAGAGGTAGAGAAAGGAAAGAAGACAGCAGGTATCAAATTGCTGAAACCAGCTGAAGAATAAAATTGAAGACTGACTGTGGCTTTGGAGTCTTGTTCACAAGTTACTTAGATAATTCTGAAAAACTTACCTTCGCTATATTTTTGAGACAATATCCAAACTAAATATCTCAGTGTCTGAACAACCTCAGCCCATGTCTTTAAAGAAAATGTGAATGTCCTGGACCTTCATAAGTTGCTGTGGATACATCCACAATGGAAAACATGTGACCTGTTTTAATAACTAACATTTTTTTTCCATAGACGTCTGAATTTCAAGTGATGTTAAGCTGTTTCAAGTGTATGACTGCTTTTTAATAATTTACAACATTTGGTTCATATGGTTTTGTATTTTGTTTTGGATCGCTCCAATCAGTAAACTGGTAAAACCTTTCAGCCATCAGTGCTTTGCCATTTGTTTCCTCTTTCATGGAATGGAAAAATGGTTCTTCAAGATAAGTTACTGTATTAAAAAAAATATTAAAATTATTTTCAATAAAACAGCCATGATTATAAAACTTATCCAAAATATTTATTCTTTTAATGTGTTTGTAAAAATAACTAATTTTACTTGTTTATGTATTTGTACTTCCAGGAGAAATTCTTGCCATTTCTGGATATGTTCCAGAAGGAGAATGTGAGAGTGGAGGTTTGCAAGTGCATTATGGAATCTTTTATTAAGTAAGTGGAGATTATTCAGATTAAATGCACTCTGGAGAATCTGGGCAATGGATTGAAAGATTGTTTGGGAAGATGGACTTGAGCCAGTGTTTAGTTTAGTCCACATAGCTTGTTGAGGATGTTCCAGTCTGTGGAGAAGGAAAAACAAAACAAACAAAAAACCCACAGGTGTCTGTTCTGTTAATCTATTGATTGACTCCTTAACTGTTCGTGATGAAAGCTGAAATTGAAGTAATGCATCGATGCTGACTTACTATTGACCAACAGATCAGTTGTCCCCTGAGCCTTTATCAATTTGTCACTTTAGGTAGTCCATGAAATGTTTTTGTATTTCATCTGATATCACAGTGCAGAACTGTTACCTTGGTGTAACAGAAGAAGAGGAGAGGAGAGACAGACTGTTGTTACAAGCTCCATTATATAGAAAAAATGGTTATTTCCCCAGTTGAAAATGAATTTCAAAGATGAGACTTCATCTTCAAATGTTGTAAAAGTCAAGCAGTCTTCTTCAATTAATTTTGAAAAAAAAAATTCTTTATCACCTTTTTGTTTTTAAATAACAAAATTGCAGGCAGATGCTGAATTATGATGATCCAATCTCTCACACTGAATTGAGTTCTACTTTTTTTAAAAAAAAGCATCTTTGTACATTCCAAATATTCTTTTTTTTCTGTGTTTTGTTTTGTTTTGTTTTTTTCATCATTTGTAAGTTTGGGAAATATGAAGACAATCATTTTCTGCCCTACATAGAACTGGTGTAACACAGTCTCAGTATATGATCAAGTTTTCGTTAGCAGAAACTTTATAAGGAAATAGCCTTTTAGCAAAAACCTGCAGCATTCAACTGTGAGAAGTACAATCAAAAATTGCTTTAAATAGCAGAAAAGGCACAGAGAATGTCAAACGCTGTGCAGGTTCTTTAGCGGGTTAAATGCTCGGTATATGAACAGACACACTGGTCATTGATTCCTTCAGTCCTGTCTTCCATGTGGTAGAAGTTTAAATTTGAGATAAACAGTTCTAGTCAAAAAGAGGGAAACCTCCTCCTGAGTTTTACAGATTTTTGATGTTCCTCTTCAAGCACCTGAGTTGAAAAGCTTTTAATACTAGGTAGCCAAAGAGCCTTTTTTGTGTATGGAAAACAAGTACTTATACTCAGGTGTTACTTTCTACCACCAAGGTACCAAATAAGCGAGCACAGGCACTTGACTGCCATGTTATGCATCCACTCCGTTTGTCCAAATGTTTAGCTATGCTTTTGGGTTTGGTGGTTGTATTCATATATTTTGATGAGATCCCCCACTGAGTCTTCTCATCTTAGTAGTGCATGTGTACCTCTGGACTTAAGCACGACACTTATCCATCCTGTCTGTTCATCAATAGCTGAGAAACTATATTTTTTGGTAGATCTAGGAATGTTTTGCTTTGACATTCTTAGATTGATTCAACTTATCACGTCTAGCTTGTTGTGTCCCTTAACAAGTTAGGTTCCGTGGCTTGGCAGTAAACCTCCATGTATTAAGATAAAATTTCTTGACTGGTTTTAATTGGAACTCTACATTTGTTAACCATGTGATCTTTGAATTCCTGAAGGCTAGAAAAAAAGGAATATAAAACTTCTGTAGATTGTTAGTGTCTTACAGCATTGCTGGTAGGAATTACTCGTTCAGTGGGTGTGCTATTCATTGTTTTTCATTTTGACAGTGCGGGATTTTTCATCACTTTTTCTAAAACATTTTACAGGCATCAGCAGGAATCTACAAAGGATCCTGTTATACTCAATGCTCTTCTGCATATCTGCAAGACAATGCATGACTCTGTGAAGTAAGATTAACTTTACTCATATTAGTAACTATCGTTTATGCAAAGTTTGGCTGCTTGGTGTACAGTTTCACACTTCTGAGACTGTTTGTTTCATGGTGGATTAAGACGTGAATCCAATTAGTAGTGAGGGAAGAGCTGTGTGGTGAAGTGGTAGCACATACTATTTGTTCCTTAATTAGTGCTTATATGGAATACTGAAACAGAATTTTAAAAGGGAAGTAGCAGCAGTTTTGTAGATGTTGTTAGTAAAGCGAAGACACTAAAAACTACATTTAAAAATATATATTTCTGGGAATGAAACTGGTGTCATCTTTGAGTTATAGCGAATAAGAGACTTTATGAGCTTTAAATGAATATGTACCTATTAAAGCACAGATTGCCATATTTAATTTATACATTTATATCCTGCTTTCAGCCACTACCAAGGGGTGTGAAATCTTTAAAAGTACAGCTGAAAGACTTCTAGGAACATCAGTAAAGGAACCTAAAATAAGGGAAAAGCTTTTTGAATCGTTTTTTCCCCTGAATTCTCCTCTTCCCTTTTCCCCTTAATTTTGAGTGCTGAGGTTAGGGATCTACTTTGTGCTGTGTTGCAAACCCCATGTTTGAATGGCAGTTGTGTAAAGGTCAGGGACATTTTTTTTTTCTGTGCCAGATGCCTTGTGATATGCCAGGTTCTCAGCAATTGTGACTTGACAGTCTACCTGTAATTTCAGCTAATATTTATTTAAAAGCTATAAATAGAAAAAAAGGGGGGTTTGTATGCCAAACTTTGGACTGTGACGATAGTTCAATTTTGTTCCACTTTTGTGATAGTTTCAAGTAGAGTGTCTTAGAATATGAGCCAGATACCTGTGAATCAAATTTCAAAAACTTCTGTGTAATGTGGAAAACAAATGTGGTTAGTGGGTTGTTTTAACAGTAGGTTGTTTTAACAACCTACTAACAAAAAAAAAAAATTTTGCAAAAATCACACAGAATTCTGCATCTGACTGAAAAAAGAGTCACAATTACCAGTGTGAAATCTTTATATCTTAAGAGCAAGAACTACCCCGCACACACACTTTCTGGTTTGAATCCAGAGCCTCTTAGTATGGCAGGCAATTCAAAGGAACTTGTAACTTTCTCAGCCTTGATATGCCATGAGTGCACGATTTATTGTCAATTAAAAAGTCAGGTTTGGCATGCAATTTCAATTTATACCTGTTTGAGTGCTTTATTTTGAGTTAGAAAACTGCATTTGTCTGTATGTTGCTGTAAAAGCCTCTTCAACCTTTTAAATAGAAGAATGTATTGAAGCTAAAACAACTTATTAAAAAAATTAAGCAGTATATGGCAAGCCATATTTGGTACTTCCTCTGACATTTTGCCAAAACAATTTTGCTGGGTTTTGGAGCTCCTTACAATTCCTTAAACCAGCAGCTCTTTTAGCTGAGACAAGATGATGTACATCATTTGCTGGGTTCTGTCTGTCATCTTTTATTGGCAAATCATCATAATTCTTACTACGTTAAAGTAACTCCTGCATCTATTCTTGCATGCTGGTTCAGGAAATTCCCAGCCCATTGTGTAGGGCTCATTAACCCAATAACAGCTGTTGGAGGGTGACAGCCTTTAGACTGGCAGTGGTATGATTCAAAATTGAATTGGAAACCTATAATTGACCTGGAGATCCCATTACAACTCTTCTGAGCCTCTCAGAGCCCATCAGTTGACTCTCCTGATTGGCAGTGCCCTAATGAGCTAATCATGCTGAGATTTTCTTTCTTCCTTTACTGAATTTGTATAATAAAACTATTGTCCTCTTCCCATCTGGTGTCTAAGCTAGGAAAATGGTAATTGCTACACTAAAGTTCAAATCTGGAGCCAACTACATAATAGTAGAAAGATTAAATTGTATTAGTTAATTGTTATTTATCTTTTTATTTATCCATCTTCAGTGAAACAAATTTGACTTACTGCATTTTCATGTGATGTAAATTTGTTTCAAATAAGATTTAGACTCTTCCTACAGAATAGGTATCCCTGATAATTGTAAAATGAATCTTGTTTTTATGTATCAGTTTAAGAAGTTCTAACAGTGCTGCCTTTTTAATATTTTAGTAACAAGGTGATGCTAAAGAGAATTCTTAAAATATGTAATCGTGTTAGTCATTTAAAAAAAAAAGTAAATATTTTTTCTAAAATAAACACATTGATTATTATATACTATTTAAAGTGCGTATTAAAAGCTGTTCCCCATTAATAGGATGATTTTTCTCCTAAAAATGGCTTTACTAATTTCTTTAGGATTTTATAATCAGTTCCTACTCAAGTTCTCATGTTGTAACGCAAGAATGAAGCCACTTTCTTGCTTGCTGCAGTTAAGAACTCTAGCTTAGCTAGCTTCTGTTCATGCTGAATCTAAGTTTCTGTAAAATCTAAAGACTTAGCAATTTTTATAATTCTTAAATTTAAGAATTTAGTTTGGTGCATGGCTGATTTGAAGATATGTATATTAAAATTATTCTCATTTTATAACTAAAATTATGAGACTAGTGGTCTTAGTATTCAATAAATAATTTATAGAGACATTGCATAAATTAGCATGTATCATTTGAACATTTACAGATAAATAGTTAAGAAATATTCAGAAATCTAACATATACATTATCTGTTATAGTGCACTGACACTTGAGGATGAGAAAAGAATGTTAGCAGCTTTGATAAATGGATTCATAAAAATGGTGAGTAACAATTGTATGCAACTGTTGGGGAGTACCTTACCGCTTGGATTTTCATGAGTTCCCCATGAGAAACAGGTGCCTATGTAACTAAATTATAGACGGTACATGACTTGCCAAAGACTGTTGAAAACCCCAACCAGTGTATTTTAGTGACATAAGTATGTGAGTGTTGAAAGAAATATACAGTGGCGAAGCTGGCATGGTGCAGTATGCTAGTTTAAACTGTATGTGTATATTTAATTTTTCTGCTATTTTTTTTTAATCTCATGTAAAACACGCTAAGTATTTAAAAGCTAAACAGTAATTAGTCTTTATATTACAGCCTCAGAGAGATCACGCTTTTGTGAAATCCCACTACCCATCCCTAAATGAGACCATTTATCTCATTTACAAATGAGATAATTTCTATCATTAAATCAGTAGTCCCGCTAAAACTCCAGTTGACTTGAAATTAATTTTTAACCCTTCCCTCCTTCTAATCCCTGTAAAATCTTTTGTTCCTGTGCCTTATGTTTGAGATGTCAGGTTGTTCTAGGGAGATGTTTGTAAGCTTTTGTTGTGGCTCTTCTCATTCTCTAACCATGTCTTTTCAATCTTGCTTTCCTTATGTATAGTATTAGCTGACAGGCTTTGTCTCTACTTGTCCCCTTTATTCTTTGTTGTAATTCTATGAATTTATCTCTAGATGGTTGCTTTCTCTTCAGTTTTCATATTTAGCTATATAAGAGAATGTTTTTAATATATTTTTTTCTTTATTAAGGGTTATATGCAATATAGTGTACAATTTTCTTTAAGAGGATTTCACACATTGAATAATATTTGATGTGGCTTTACAGTCATGTCTGGGGGGAAGAGTGGAGGGACGAGAATCCCAGAGCAGCAAAATGACTTGGTACAATTTTTAAACAAGCATACGTTAAGATATGGAGAGAAAAGTAGTTATAAGTCATTCTTACAGCCAGGCTTTTTAGTGAAAAATGTTATATTTTTAGAGAAGTTTTCTTAAGACTAGGGCTAGAGAATCAGCAGTTGCACAAATATAAGAAAGGCAAGGCAGTTAGGTCTGTAACACAAGATTGTCTGTAACACAACACAATCTGGTGCAGATCCTTTGATCTTTCACTTGATGGACGAAACATAAGTTTTTACAGAATTAAAAGGAAAATTCTTTCACATGTGACTTGAGAAATGAGGAATAATGCAACCATTACTCTTATTAGAAAAAAAGTGATCCATTTGAATCCATAAATGTAGACTGCCTGGAGACTGTTTCTCTTGCTAGGCTTTTGATTGACAGCTGAGACACTCTAGCTGACAGTGCTCAGTTTTGAAATCTGAAGGGTTGGAAGTAGGGTGTTCTCACACAAGGGCTGTTTTTGACTTTTCTTTCCTGGCAGCGTGCAAGGTTACAGGCTTTTGCCATACGATATAAACATTTATTTAATAAACTTGAGGAAAAAAAATATTTTCTTACTGGTATGCCTAGTTACAAAAATGATTTTTTTTTTTTTTTTTATAGGCCCTGTAATGACTGGGAATTAGACATCTGAATACAGATTCACTGATTTATTTCTGTTTTTTTTTTTGTTGTTGTTTTGTTTTGTTTTTTGTATAGTCTATACCAAACCTATGTTCCTGATTCCATAGTGTCATGAATTCTGCTAATTTTGAAACTACTTTTCGCAAATCTAGGAGATAAATTTTGATTTTTGATAAGTATTTGTTTTGTTAAGTAGACCATGTGGAATGTGAACAAAAATCAGCAAAACCTTCAGGTTTAAGTATTGGAAAGTGGTTAAATGCTTGTACAATGGTAAAATAAATTTTTGTTTCTTCTATAGGTTTCATTTGGCCGTGACTTTGAACAACAGCTGAGTTTCTATGTTGAAGCCAGATCAATGTTTTGCAATCTGGAGCCTGTTCTAGTCCAGTTGATTCATGTAAGCTACAGTTTATCTACATTATCTTAATACTTAGGGTTATATTTGCAGTTCTCTCATTCCCTGCCCAGATTACTGTGCAGTGTTTGAAGTCTTTATATCAGGTGTTTTAAAAGTAGGCTTTGATCTTGTCTCTCATTTTTATCACCCCAAATTCTCTGAAGTTCTTGCTTGACTCTGAAATTCAGATGTATGGTATCATTGCAACAAAGAAAATTAGCTATCTTGGGAGAGATTTCATGGCCAATAAAATAAATAGTACTTTTATGTATTCGGAATTTGGGTTCTCTCTTCTATAATCCTCCATCTAGGAGAGATTAGACTGTCTCTGGTCTGCAGACATAGTCAGAATCCTGCTGTGATTGGGAAGCTTAATTGCTTTTCTGTATCGAGTCACATGACAGGTGAGCACTTGCTGCATCTGATTGCTTTGTATGATATGATAAATCGTATATCCTTTTAAATCCTGTTTTGTTCTTGTTTTTTACTAAATGAGTTTGCTAGAAATAGTGATTTCTGTACTAGGAAGGCGATGATGAGAGAGCACTTTATCTGGGAAACAAGGGATGATCTAAATGCTTGAATAAATCAACAACTCTACCTTGACAAACCTTCAGAATCACATTTGCTTTAAGGAACAGTCACTGGAATTCTCAAAGTGAAGAGGAAGTAAAAACTAAATAATACAGTGGGAACACCATATATGGGTTCCTTTTGACAGTTTCTGTTCTCTAAATGCATGCAGTAAAATGTGCAGTTTATTTGCAACTGACCTAATAAATCTGTGCATTTTTCTTAATGTTCTGCTTTTGTTGTTTTTGTTTGTTTTTTTTTTGTATGTGTGCGTGTGTAGTCTGTGAACCAGCTAGCAATGGAAACAAGAAGGGTGATGAAAGGAAATCATTCCAGAAAGACTGCTGCATTTGTCAGGGTAGGTCTGAGTCCAATAAACTTTGAGCCTGCCTTCTAAGCAGATAAGGTTCCTTCTAAACTAAGTCATTGTATCATAAGTGCTCCTTTTGATTTTCATGCTTCTAAGTCTCTGCAGTTGCTGTCATATGAGCTTTGAAATGCACACAGGCTATTCAAGTTCTTTGGATTCACATCTTCTTGCCTGAAACATGTCAACTAAGATGAATTTCATCTTCACGTACTGTGAAGGAGTTTGCATATGCTATGGTTAATGAATGGATTTTCATTGACATGCACTTGCACATGATGTCCTGGACAGAAAATAGCTAAGGTGACATTAGCCAGGCTCTGTATGCCTGGGAGCCCCTTATTCCATCTATATGTTTGGGCTGCTCCAATAGGTTTACATCAGCAGCATGTTGTGCTAGATCTCCTTCCTCCCAAATGTACACAGTGCCAGTGCTGTGACCTGTTTGATACACAACTTGTCCCTGAGGACCAGACCTAACTGCTTTGCTAGTTAGGTTTTGGTCATGAGCTACATGCTGGTTACTTGAGAGGAACTGTTAAAGCTAGAGTCACAGATTAAATTTGGACCTAATCTATTAGTAATAACATTAATAGTAAGTATAATTATTGAAGTAGTAAAGAGAAAATTGAAGTTGCTGATTTTGGACTTAACATAATACTAGCTGTTTAGGGAAAGTCTTTCCCTAAACTGATTTACAGATTTTGTTTCCTAATCAGGTATATAATCAATAATGATTGCTGTAACTCCAAATAAGAAATTTTGTTCATTTTTTATTACTTTATTTGCTTTAGGCTTGTGTTGCCTTTTGCTTTATTACAATTCCATCTCTGAGCAGTATCTTCACACGCCTTAATCTGTATCTACACTCTGGACAGGTTGCTCTGGCAAATCAGTGCCTTTCACAAGGTAAGATGAGTTAATTTACTTAAAGGTTTTCGATTTCAGAAGTATTTCTAGCTGTGAATAGTAACTTGGTTGAAAACATAAGTCATATAAGTATATTTATTATGTAATTAAAATACAGCCCTTTTTTAAGCACTGTTAAAGTGAAAACTTATAATATTAAAGCAACTCTTCAATTTCAACACTAATTGGGTTGAGTAAATAAGACAGCTGACACTATTTAACATAGTTGTGGATGTGAGGCAAGTTGTCCAAAATTAAGTAACTTTAAAATTATGGAAACATATTTTTTTTCTCCTGCATAATTGTCCAAGCACTCTAATAGCAAATAATGTGCTTTAACCAAACTGTGAAAGAAGAAACTAGTTAATCTGTGTAGTAGTGCGCAGGCTGATAAAATCATGGAAAGAGATGGAAAAGATTTAAAACTTAGGCTAATGATACTAAAACTTGCTATCAAAGCACAGAAGTGATAAACACTCAGCTAAAGATACGCCCTGTATCAGAGGGAAATGAAGAAGTAATACCAGATAATGTGAAGAATGAAAAAGGTATTTTCTTTATTTGATCTGAATTATTGGCTGAAACAGGGCCTGAGTACGGTTTTTGGCCATCCTGTTTGTTCAGTCTTAAGTAATTTGAAATTCTGACAAAAGGTGATTTGGGGAAAAAACTAAGCTACTCTGACAACAATATGAGCGCTATGTATGTATCACTGTTTCAATATGATCTTGTTCCTGTTCATATTGCAAATGAGAGAGAGTTACCTATTCTGAAAGTCTTCTCCTTCCTTTAACTGTTTCCAGTATCTCTATTTTCCTTTTCAAAATGTTGTCTTTCAACTTTGTTTTGCAATTCTAATATCAACTTGAAATGTGTCCTTTCCAATGGTAAATGCTTTTTTTTATATATTTTTTTCAATGTAATGGTGAAAATAATACACAGGATTACTTTGCAACATCCTTTGTTGTGGCTATTATTTCTGTGTTTTAGCTCTATGCTTCTTTATGAGACAATTAAAAACATCTTTGCTGTGATGATTTTAACCTATGACCACTACATCTTTACTGTCCTTGTGTGTTCTGCACTTGTTTCATTCTGCTCTTACTGCTACTGTGTTTTGTTGTTGCTAGGGCTCCTGCAATGAAAATTCAAAATTCAGAGTGAACTCTGTGTGTGCAAATAAATATCTGTATATTTTTTACAAGTGACAGTTGATCTGATTCTGAGCCACCTGGATTTGACATTGTGCACAGGCAATTTTGATATTTGGAGTTTGCATTTTTCCTATCAGGCTGTCCCTTTTATATGCTTGATGGCTCACCTGGCTGTGAGTTTGTGCTTGCCTTGTCTCACTGGGGTATGGTGGGCCAGATAATATTGTGCTGCTCTGCCACATCTGAATATTTATGGTTACTGAAGCAGAGGTCAATCGGGCATTCTTTTGAAGAAAAGAAGCATAGGCTGAGTGTATTTAAGTCTTGTTAGCTAAGCTTTGTTGCTTCAAGTCACAAAAGATTCTTATGTTTGCCAGAGGAAGGTATGTGAACGTAGTAAAGTTGAAATTGTAGCTGCATTTTTTTGTGCTCTGCCACAAAAATCATAGGTTAGACCTTTGGAAAGGCCTTGTCTATGGGAAGTAAAGCGAGAATGCTTCAAGTGGGTTTAACTTGCCAGAAATTAGATGCACGCAGAATATTGAAAAGGATAGATTTTCAAGTAAGGAGATGCATCGGAATTTGATATGGGTCCCCCAGTGGAAATGTCTGAGATAGCCTTTTAATACTGCTGTAGGGAACGTACTGTAGGGACTAAATTCCTGTTTACGTAGAGACAGAGCAGGGATTCATTACCCAGCCTGACTTCTGCGATGTCGTATGAATGAAAGGTGAATATATCTTTTCATTCGCTTACTTGGGTTTCCTTTTCAGTTTGATGTTTTCCAAGCTCTGCATTTACCAGTAAATTCCAGCTGCACAAACAAGCTAACTTAGGATGCTGATTACGACTTTTTAGTACAGGATGGCTGTTGTACTTCTTTGTTTTGAATGCAGTGCTGCCCATACAGCAAAGGCGAGGGATTTAGAGTAAAGCTTTCTGTTGTGTCCAAGTATGTTGTGCAAATAAAAGATCTGCAAAGTTGGTTGTTGTGAAATTAGTATTTTGCAGTTTCATTGTACGTAACCGAATTTACCAAAACTGGACTCTTTTCTTCCTATAGTATTTAGTTTAATTGACCAGCTTTACCTTCTCCATTGTATCAGTTTTTGTTGGTGGTGCTGTGTTGCAGTGCATCTGTTGTTGGAAACAAATCCAAAGCAGTTTTTCCATAGTATTCAGTCTTTGAAGACTGTGCTTTGCTCTTGCTGGGACCAACTCTGATTAACAATTTTTCAATTTCTGAACTCCTTTTCTGCTATTTTTGTGATCCAAGTCTTGCCTAACTGAGACTGCTGGGCCCCAACAACTGTCATTTTTTTTTTTCCAGTGTGAGAGGTTATGAATGTGCACAGCTGTTGTCTGACTTGTGAATGCAGTGCACTCACTAAACAATGAATAGGCATCCCCATTCTGAAATCTCTTAAGGTAGCAGGTGTATGCAAAGTCAGTCTCTAAAATACATATTTATTAATGACTGTGTTCTGAATTTTAGACTCACAAGCTAGAGAGAGAAATATTTAGCCAAGCTCAGTTTTTGTGGAAATGAAGCACGTTCTAAACTAGTGGATGTTCAATAACTTGGTTCATTTAGCAAGGTTTTATTGTTGAACACTTTTTTGCTTCCTTAGAAAATTTATTTGGGGCATAATTTGTGTTCAGAGACATGTCATTTGCATGAGTAATGTAGCATTTGTTAAACAGACAACAGTGGCACCAGGCTTCGGACATTTTTCTGAGCTATCTTTGCATATTCTGGTCTATTTTAGTTAGCTAAAATGTTCTTGAAAATTACTTTTAACACAGTTTAATCTGCATATCAACTGAATGTGTTTCACGTGTGTAAGAAGTAATGATTAATTCATAACAGCAAATTCAAATCCAGTCAGCTAACTGATGCCAAATAGATGCTGATCTATTAAAACCAATGCGGCATGAAGTTTTAAGAGGGTGCAGTTAATGAGAGCATTAGGATAGGAAGTGAAATCTTGTCTTATGTGTAACCTTTATTTCATTCCTGATCAGAACTAGCTTAATCAGTTTAAAATTGGGAAGAGAAATAAAACTGGAAGGCAATGTACCTGATCTGATGGCTAAGTCAGTAGCATGGCATGCATATGTGCATGTAGTTTCTCTTTTAAAATTCCAGCTGTTGTGTTTAGCAATTAGAATTCTTGGATTTATATTATATTTTTTTTTTTAGTTTTAAAATCCTTCTGGGAGTGTAGTTATTTCAGTTGGTTGAGTTTTCACTTAAATATGTAATAAAAAAGAATTTTACAGGGTAGACTTCTGTAGATAATAGGATGTTTTCTCTAAATTGTTGATGTATCTAACTTGAAAAGGGAGTAAAGTTACCTCTTGGGGTAGATAAGTATTAGAACTGTAACTGTCACTTTTCTTGGAATAAATTTGCTTTAATACAGGTGAAATTGGGTCAGAAATATGAATTTGTAGGTGCATGAAAAGGCCAATATTAATAAACTGACCTAGTACGCACCTGTTAGCACTCAGAGTTTTGGCAGAGGACAATGAAGAATCTAAAATGACAAAACTCATTGCATGATTTGGAGATGTAGGCTCAAAAAGTGCTTACAAATTGATTTTAAACCTAGTGTGTCCTATAAAACCAGTGGGGAGAGGACTGAAATTAAAACTAATCTATCAAAGAAAAACAGCCTTATTTTTATTTTGGATCAATTCTCCAATACAGTGTTGTAATACCACATCTGCAGAGAGGAAGGACACAGTCTGAAATTGACGTTACTACTGGAAAGAAATATTCAGAAAATGACTTCCTTAGTTAACTGCACAAATACAAGGAATTTCCCTGAACACAGATCAAGTATGTAATATTTCTGCACATCAAGCACATATGAAAATGTCAAAGAATCCTGTAGACAATGTGGGCTTAAAATTTCGTTATTTTAACTTGACTCATAGGTAGAAATATTGAGATAAATTGTTACAAAAGATCCTGTGTCTGCTTCTGAGGTCCAGCATTGGATTACTTTTTTTTTCTTCTGGAACTTCTGATTATTCCTTCTCTTCAAAAAAAAAAGTCTTTACATCTTTACCGAGCCTTCCAAGTGGTTCTGTCTCTTACTTACTTGTTCTTCCCTGCAGTGATAACCTGGAACAAATGCTGGAAAGAACTGCAGAGCAGGAGTAGGGAAACAGAATTAGCTTTCTAATATGTTCTTTGATTGTACTAAGCTTTTTTTGGAGGGCTGTCTAGTACAGTGAGTCTTCACCCAGGTGGATGTCTGTCCAGGTATGCTGTTTAAAATGTATTAAATCTGAATACCATCTCTTTTGTCTCCAGCTCACAAGGAGTGCTTTAAAAAAAATGAATCTATAATTACAGAAAGTTTTAGGGGATTTTTTTTTTTTCCTGGATCCGTTACTTGCATCTCTGGAGAGCCTATTAAGAGCCCACCCCGGGAAGAAGGACACTAGATTTTACAGCAATTGTGTGCGCTTTCTCTTTTTTTTTTTTTATTTTTTATTTAACTGAGTCACAGAACTGTGCTTTGTAGAGGCAGGCTGCCAGCATAGAATAATAAATTCTCATCAGTCATGCTTTCTGTCACAGGGAGTGCTTGGACTAAATTGAGATTAAATGCATGCTTCATTGTGTCACTCTTCTGGATTTTGAGACATAGGTATTATTTTAATTGTACATATTTCCTCCCTGTGGAAATGCTGCTTTTGGCTGTCAAAGAACAGACAGCGTGATTTTAATTATTGGTCACAGCATTCAGCAGGTGGGTAGAAATGACGCAACTTTCTGGTAATGCATGTTGAGTGGTGTTTTCATCTTAAAGGCCTGTGAAATCCTTGCCTCGCTTCAGAATTAAAGTAATTAAATTGATTCTGTGTGACTTATTTAAAACATAATGTTGTCAAACAAAAATTTGATAAAAATTGAGAGTCTGTCCCCAGAATCAACTAATGCATATATTTGCTTTAACAAATGCAGATTTTAATTCTGAAGCATACAGTGCTTAACATACTTCTAAATATTCATTGGGATGTTTTTTAAATGGAACCAGAACACATTTTCACTAGTGGATTGCAAAATTAATTCGTTTTCTACTTCAGAAAATGTTACTTTTCCAGGAATATTCTCTAAACATGCCAGGCTTCAGCCACACTTTGGAGAAAGAATATTATGGAATTAGTAGTGAGTATTTTAAAATCGTACCCTAATCATATTTTAACATACTTTCTCGGTAATATTAGAGAAGAATTTTATTAGTAAAATTTCCTTCCTAATCTAAAATCTTTATAGATGTGAAGAATATAAATAGAGAGGATTTGACATAAAGAGTTTAAAGAAAGAAGAACCTAAAGAGTTTTTTCAAGTTACAGTTAGATTTGAGGACTTCCCAGGAACATGAAAGAAAAACAATAGTTGTACAGAATTGTAAAACCATTTAGGTTGGGAAAGACCCTTAAGATCATCAAGCGCAACCATCACCTACTACTCAAGTCCTCTAAATCATGTCCTGAAGTGCCACGTCACACATCTCTTAAACACCTGAAGGGGATGGCGACTCCACCACTTCCCTGGGCAACCTGTTCCAGTGCCTGACCACTCTTTCCATTAGGAAATCCTTCCTGATATCCAGGCTAAATTTCCCCTGGCACAACATGAGGCCAGTTCCTCGTGTCCTCTCACCTGTCACCTGAGAAAAGAGACTGATGCTCATCTCAAGGCAATCTCCTTTCAGGCAGCTGTAGAGTGCGATGAGGTCTCCCCTCCATCCCCTGGAACACATTCCAGCAACACGATGTCTTTCTTGTAGTGAGCAGCCCCAAACTGAACAAAATATTCAAGGTGTGCTTTCACCAGCACTGTGTACGAGGGGACCATCACTTCCCTAGCCCTGTTGGTTGGACTACTTCTGATGCAGGCCAGGATGCTCTTGGCCACCTGGGCACACTGCTGGCTCGTGGTCAGCCGGCTGCCAACCAGCACCCCCAGGTTCTTTTCTGCCAGGCAGCTTCCAGCCACTCTTCCCTGAGCCTTTGTCGCTGCATGGGGTGGTTGTGCAGCATGATGTGTCCTAGCCTTCAGCTGCAGCTGGTCTAAATACAGCCTTCAGTGCAGGGCGCCTGGGGACCATGGTATTTATTAAAACAGATGGATCAATCCTTATGAATTTCAATTTGTAACCAGTTTTTACTTTTTGGCCTTTGTAACTTCATGTGGGATTGAGTTCCACAGTCATGTGCTACTTGGAAATGTACTTCACAAGGATTTTTTGGGGATTTTCTTGAAATGCGAGTGCAGCTGATCTACTAGTGATGTTTTGAGGACATCAGTCATTCTCAGTTCATTTTCTTTATTACCTATGAGATGTTGAAGTTGATAGGTTCCTGAAGAATTTTTGTCCTTGTAGTCTTTTCTAATGAGGAAAGAGATCCATGCCGTAGCACCTTTTTAATCTTCTCTTTATCCTTTTGGAAATGGGAAGGTCAGGACTGTATTGTAGGTAGAAAAGCACATCAGCTATATAAATGATATAACGACACTTTAGTTTTCCATGACTGGCCTAATGATTCTCATAATTGCTTGCCTTTTTGACAGCTGTTCAGGGTGTGTTTTTCAGGAAATCAACCATAATGACTCCAAAATCTTTCATGAGTGTAAATAGCTTATTTAGAGCTTATCTTTCTATAGTAATAGCAAGTGCTGTTTCTTTCCCCACATGCCTTGCTAATATTAGATTTCATCTGCTGTGTTATTGCTCAGAATCATGAGCTCCATCTGCAACTCCTTGCAGTCATGTTCCGGAGTACTCTGCAAACGCTGTCACCTCCTTATCCACTGCTCTTCCCAGCTCATCGGAAGGATGTGTCTTTCTGCAAAAGCTTAAGGAATTCCATAGTCATTTCACTCCACTTAGAGAACTCTTATTCCTGCTCTTTTCCCCCCGCA
The DNA here is from genome assembly GCF_963932015.1 of Anas acuta. Classification (NCBI taxonomy): domain Eukaryota; kingdom Metazoa; phylum Chordata; class Aves; order Anseriformes; family Anatidae; genus Anas; species Anas acuta. The sequence continues at coordinate 10,069,298 of NC_088993.1, forward strand.
CCCCATCCTTTATGAAGCTATGAATGCTTAAGAGGACTTCCTTCTTACCCTTTGTCACCTTAGGGTAGGGTTTTTTCTTATTTTTCTTTTAAAAAGCTTTGTAAACATCCAAGTATTTGCATTGGCTGGATCGCTTAACACAGACTTCCAGGTTCTTTGGACAACTTCAGGGGTTTGAGGAATGATTTCTCTCTGCAAAAACCATGACTCTTCAATGTTGTATCATGGTGGGGCTTTTGATTGTTTGTTTGGTTTTGGTGGTGGTGGTTTTGTTGTTTGTTTGTTTTTTAAACTAGTGGTGTTCTCTATAAAGACTGATGATATTTTACTGTACAGTCTTTAGAGATTACATGGAATTTAGAGAGGCAGGCTGAAATTTGTGGTTGTATTTTTTATGTCCTTTGTTTATGCGCTTACTGATTACAGCTTAAAAATAAAACATTTTTTACAGTGTTTTTGGTCTGACTGTATGATGTCCCTGTATAACATTAGGCCTCTGTGTGCCTTTGTCAGGAAGTACTAAGGCCTTGTGAAAATCAGTTTTATAATAAAGCTTTTCCTCAAACTGGCAGTAGCAAGCTTCATCCACATAATTACATCTCTGTGTGTGGTTAATTCATAGTATGGATTAATGTGGTACATTCCAGTTCACCAAACAGCAGTGCATTCATTTTCTTATTTCATCTTTGTTACTTCAAATAATTCTTTGTAGTTTCTGGATTGGGAGTGATGTTTAGAGGGTTTCAGTACTGGAAATGTTCAGTAACTCAATAGCTCAAGGGCAAAACACATTTCAATAAAGTGGGAAATGTATCAGAGTGACCTCAGCAATGCTAAGAGAGTTCCAAATGTTTGCAGTGCTTTGTCATCAAACCAGTGATGTGCTAATTTATTTAAAAACAACAGCAGTGAAAAACCCTGCTTGCTTGCCATTCATTTTTGCACTAGACTACAGGGCTTCATTGAAGTTCTAACATCTATTGGATGTGGAAACAAAACTTTAGAAGTATTAGGGTTGGCTTAACAGTATTGTAGGACATGAAGGTGATAGGGGATGCTGAAGATGTTGTATGGTCCCTGCTTTTGTCCTTTGGATGGACTTAGCCTTTTGTAACTGTATCTGGGACTAAAAATAGTTTGTGTAGGTATGTCAGACCTACTCACTTTTACTCACTGAGGGCATACTTCAGGAGCTTAATTGTTTTCCCATCTCTAATGGCTTTGTTTCTCCCATTTTTTTTTCTGCCTGCAATCTTCAATTAGTACCATTTAATTGTCTTTCTTAGGTGCAGAAAATACAATAAGCTATTTTTTTTGTATGCAAAGATTGATACATAGAAATATATGGAAGTGAGTATATTTTTGTGGTTGCGTATAATTAAACAAACATGCATGTAGGTACCATCATGAATACTGATAGAGCAAAGCATTAACAGCATTCCCACTTGTTTTTTTCTGTAGCAGAATATTACTGGAAGTGCTGTCTTGGGTGTGACTGTAAGTTTCCCTAGCCTGAAGGTCAGCATGTAAGCTCGGGGGAAAGATGTATAGGATTATGGTCAACCCAAATGAAGGAGCTGCACTGAAAGGATAGATTTAGCGAAGCGTGAAGTTTGTCATGTTTGGTGCACTGCACAAGATATTAACAGCAGTCTGGGAAGACTTTATCATGATGATTTGTTGTAATGAGCAGGCTGCTCTCCCCTTAACCAACCTAGCAGTGGTTCACTTTAGAAGCAGGATCCTACTTTTGGCAGGTAAGAATACAGCATCCCTCATTGGAAGAAGCTTTTTTCATCGTTTTGTTTTTAATCAAGAACATGGTGCTTTTAAGATTGCTTCTTGCACCTTTTGGAAACCAGGAAAAGCTGGTGCGTGGTTTTATCTTGAAGTATGTCTACAGTAATAGCTCTATAAATTGACTTTTAAAAGATGCAGAGAAAGCACTGTTGCATAACCTCATAATTGATGTAATTCAGAATTAAATACTGATGGTTTTTCATACTATTTTCTTAATAATAGCCAGTGCTTCCATGACAACTTACTAAATGAACTTTTACTCCAAACTTGGAGCATGTGATACATGCTCTGTCACTTTTCCACAAAACAATAGGGAGGTAGTGTTTGGCAGACAGTTACTTTTCTGCAAAATCTTTAATAAAACCTTTGCATTAACGTGAATTCACTTTCTCTTTGCTTCTTATGAAGCACACGTACGTATGCTTTAGGTGTTCCGGCACAAGGGCAATTTTGTGGTTAGCAAAGGCTGGCAGTACTCTCAACAGAATGAACGTATGCCCCTTTGCCAGAACTTCTGGATGTGCCTAAGTAAAATGTCCTCATTGATAGAAAATGCAACTAACTGCTTTTATGTTGTATTGCTTTTTTGGCTTACCTTGCTCCATTGGGGTCATAGAGGGCGAGGCAAAGAAGGAGAATCCAAAGCAAGGGAGCCAGAGTCCTGCAGTGTCGCCTTTGTGCTGAGGCATGACAATATTTGAGTACTTGCAGGGAGCTCTGTGGATGCAACCAAGCAGCAGTGGTGAGTTTGAGAGGATGGCAGTCAAATGGAGACAGCAGGGATGCAGCAGCCCTGTGACTGCTGTGGGTAGGGAAGAAGATAATGGAAGCACGGAGAATCTTGTTGCGACGACAGGGACTGCTGAGCTGTCGGTGGTGTGGACAGGTCTCTCCTCATCCCCGGCAAGCCACTGAAGTGGGGCTGGGAGTGCTGCCATCACCAGCAGATCTAATGAGGTAGCACATCTCAACCAGGGAGGAGGCAGTTCTTATTCTTAGCAACGTCAGGAGGCCGAGAAGAGTAAATCAGGTCAAATTGTGGTTGTTCATAGCAAAGACAAGAGGTTTTAGTTTGGGGCTGAGGTAAGTTTTGAGGAGAACCTCTAGGACTCTGGTGGTTGGGAGAGCAGGTGTGAGGTACTCTGCAGCTCTTCTGTTTCACTGTGGAGATTGCTGCACAGATCATTCCTGTCCTCTTACAAAACAACTCAGAAGGCAAGTTCCCTGCACAGACATGCATGCTTTGGCATGCAGACTATTTTCTGAGACACGCTTTCTCATTTGTCTGCTCATACGTTCTGATTATATGGTGATGTGGGGCACATACTTTTTTTTTTTTTTTTTTTTTTTTTTTCTTTTTTCTGCAGAGACAACTGTGGAAAGGATAGCAATTCATTTACTTGAGCTAGAATGAACATCTGCTGCTGCTTCCCTTCCTCTAATAAAGGAAAGGACAGATCACTTACCTTCCTTTGGGTTGCCTGTGTAAACTAATATGTTCTTTGAAATAAATAAAAAACATTCCTTCACCTCAAATTAAACGTGCAAGATAAAAGGGAATACGAGGTTTGAGTGAAGGAGTCTGTGTGCAGGCACTGAGAAGTTCAGAAGTTCTCAAACACTCACATACTGAAGCGAAATAAGAGTCAGAAGAATTAGTTTTTCCAAAGCACATGTTTCACTGGTATTCCTCATAAGCTTAAATTAGCTATCAGATGGTACTATATTTAGCAAATTTGCTTGGAGTATCATGTGTTCAAATGAATTTTTCCAGAGCAAGCTCTGCTCCTGAAAATGACCATGCATGCTTGTTAGTGGTTTTCTCCATCCCTGCCTAACACCTCTTGTCTTTTGCCAAGAATTATCTTTGCTAAAATTTGGTTTCATGGCTTCGGTCTGTGTTCTTGTAAAATAAAGATGAATACAGCATTAACTCTGACGTATGCTTCCAATTATATAACTAAACATCTGGAAAGGGAATATGACTAAATAACTTGAATGGGACTTGGATGTTTTGAAATGTAGCCAAGAACTTGCAAAAGAATGCTGCTGTCAGATATTTTTTTTATGAACTCTTAGCATATATAGCTGGTCTTCTAGGGTAAGAGGAAAAATATTATTTAGTTTGCGAATATTAACTTAGAACATTTACTCAGTTTATGATTAATGCTATCAGCTTTTTTTTTTCCTGTAGGATTAAGTTGGCTGTATTTCCTTAGAATTTTAACAGCCTTTTGTGAATGGATTAGCGAACAAGTTAGCATGATCTAATATGTACAACCCCACCGCCCTTCCGGTTCCCCATTTTTCTGGCATAAGCATTTCTTTAGATAAGTTTTTTTTTTTTTTTTTTGATTGTTTTTATTTTTTGATTGTTTTTATTTTTTCCATATATGCCGTATACTTGAAACAACAATGTCCAGCTGTTAAGCAAAGTAGAAGAGTGTTAAATTCAGAAGTCTCCAGTGATGTAGGAACTTCTGTTGGAAAAACAGCATTGCTTGAACTACCACAGATTTTGACTGCTGAGTCTTGAGTTTCTTTACAGTTAAGCATATGGTCATTTTCTGTAGTCTATTTGAAACAAACTGTAAGCAACCATCAGATCATAGGCTTGAGTGCAATAGCAGTTGGAGTGATAATAGAGCAACTATATTTTTATTTTGTAGCTGATGCTTTTTTCAAAGCTGCAGTGAGCCTTGTTCCTGAAGTGCCAAAAACGATCAGTATCGATGGAAAGATGCGACCTTCTGATGCCTTCCTCTTGGAATTCCTTTGTAACTTTTTTTCCACATTATTGGTTGTTCCGGTAAGTCACTGTGTGTGCGTGTTTGTGTGTGTGCTGTATATAAATAGCATACAGCCTAGTCGACTTTCCTGTTTAAAAGTTTACTGTAGATTCCGGTTTAATTTGAAGTTCTCTATTGTACAATGAGACAAAAATGTCAAGTTCCTTGAGTATTATCTGGAGTGTGCTGCCTCACAATTTTGGCCAAAGAGCACTGTGCGCTGAAGCCATGGGTGTATTAGCAGCTAATCTTTAGTGAATCTAGTCTTCCAGTTTTTCCTTTCCATGTGTCATCAAAAAATGCCTCACCACAAGTCCAGAAAATGCAGCATTGTTGGTTAAAAGATGAGGAAGAATTGTAAACTAACCTGAAAGATCTGAGATAAAACTTACATAACCAAGGTATTTTGTTGACCTTAGAGAAGGAGGAGAGGCCTCTGTCTCACAAGATTTCATTGCAATAGAAACCAAACACTTGAAGATTTTACCTCCTTCTTTCTCTAGCCCTCTCTGAGAAGATTCTGTTTTCCCTGCAAGGATTGGTTTAGTATCATGGCATTTTATTTTTTTTTCTTGTGGCTTTTTTGTTTGTTTGTTTTAAAGTTGAAGTTTGTTTGTTTGTTTCTTTCCCATCAAAGCAAGTAGGCCTTTCCTCCTCACAGTTTCCTCTTTTATTCTCCCTTTTCTTTGACTACATGTTCAGTGAAGCAGCATAGTGTTACTGTCTGAATCCTCACAATTAGAGAAGTTTATTCTCCTTTTTCCAGTGGAAAGGGGTCTCCTGAGCAATTTTCAGCAACGTGGAGATGCTGTGTTGTTAAAGGGGAAAGGCTCATTGCCACCGCGATGTGTCGGTGTAGTCCACTGACTAGAGAAGTAAGATGTTGAAGGAAACTTGTGTCAGAACTGGATGCTCCTCTGAGAAATGACTCAGACTAGTAACAGATAGCTGGAGGAGGGAGATCCAACCTCTCAGACTCAGAACTGAAAAACTTGCAATGAGATACCAGGCTTCAGAAATCAGTTTCCATAATTTCTCCTGTTTACTTTACAGGGTAGACAATCACAAGAAAATGTCCCTAGTGAACTGAGACTTGTCTTAGAAACATTTGTGTCATTACACCAGCTGCGAGCTGGAAATAAGCTGGGTGCAAGTATCAAAAACTGCTTGCAAAAAAAATCATGGTTTATATAAAGCAGATGTCTTTATAATTATATTCCTTTGATTCCAAGATTGTTGATTGTCTGTGACTTTGACTTCCCAGTGTAGGTGTTCTTCTAAAACTCATAATTATATGAGTAATATACGTGCTTCTGTAACTTACTGACATTATGTGAATTAAAAAAATCTACTGCGAGTGTGTAATTTTACAGGCCAAGCTGTTAAAAAGCTGATAATTCTGCACTACTCCCCCATGGATAGAAAACAAAGCATTTCAAAGTTTGTCTGTGGAGGCTGTCTAGATCAGGTTTATTATTATAGATCAAATGGTCATTTTAGAATGAAACTGGAACATATTTTTTTTTAAAGAAATTACTGGAAGCACACTTCAGAAAAGGAGTTGTCAGCTTCAATTGTATTGTAGTTTTTGCTCTTTTAGAGCTAATCTTGTGACTTTAAAATACCAAATGGCCCCTAATAATCCTCATTTTGTTTTGGGGTTTGTTGGGGTTTTGTTTTTTGATATTTTTTTTTCCTTTTCTATAGGACCACCCAGAACAAGGAGTGTTATTTCTTGTGCGAGGATTACTAAATGTGATCCAGGATTATACTTGGGAGGATAACAGCGATGACAAAGTCAGGATTTATACTAATGTTTTGCATCTGCTGTCTGCAATGACTCAAGAAACATATATCTACCATGTAGATAAAGGTAATACATGAGGGTGACCCTGGATTGTGTGTTCCACCATGCAATTTGCATTATTGCTGTACCTTGCTAATGAAGATCAGTGGTAGTAAATGTTACACAATGGATTATTCTCCTATGGAAATGGATTTAAAATAACCACGGGAGGTGGCTGCCAAGCAGATGTCTAGTCTATTATTGAAGCGAATTTGTGAAAAGTGGTTTACTTTGTTTATGGTGATGGTGATGCAAATACTTAGAAACATAAGCATTTCAAGTAGATATTAAAACTTTGTATGTATGAAGTGTTTTCTTTCAGTCTAAAGTATCAAGATTTGTATCTACCACTGGTGTTTCATTTGCATTTATTAACAATGGTAGTTCTCAGAATATGATTTGACTATCTTGTTGTTTGTATTAGGTAAAACATAAACCGTTTGGCCAAGTCCTGCTGCCATTGAAGATGATGCCTAAACTCTTCTAGACTAAGGAAAGCAAGGAAAATGTGAAAATTGATTCTAGTTGTTGCTTTGCATTTGGGCCTAGTAGTCATTTTTGGACCTGGCAGCATCAAGGAATATAGGACTGGCTTTTAGCTAGGAGATTCTTTTCAGCGTTATGCTGAAAATAATTTCCCCAAAATCAAGTAGGGAACCAAGTGGCAGTCACTTAAATAAGATTAGCTTTGTTTGCATTTCACAGAGGAGGGTCATTTTATAACTTCCAAGTCTGGTCTTCTATAAATTGCTGGTGTTTTCAGTAGCAAACAAATGCATAGCTCTTTAGCCAGACCTAAGCTTCAGTTTGTCTCTGCAGTTGATTCCAATGATACCCTGTATGGTGGAGACTCCAAGTTCCTGGCTGAAATTAATAAACTGTGTGAAACAGTGATAGCACAGATCCTGGATCATCTCAAAACCCTTGGAAAGGAAGAGGTATGTCCTTAGTTTAACAGGATTTAATGTACAACTAAAATTACTCTAAAATTGAATAAACAAACCACCTTTTTGACCAGGATTGGTCTTTAAGAAAGCTCTGGGAACTTTACAATGAAAGGCAATTAGTTTTACTTATTTAAAAAAGGGAATTGATCATGTAGGCAGACTTGGGGTAGAAAGATCTAATGATGCAAAAGAGATCATGTAGCGTTTATAATATGTTTTAAGATACAGACTAAAGTTAACTGCTTAACCATATACTGTACCTGGATAGTATGATAGAGGTGACAAATGTCAGAGGCTCTGTCCTACTGATTGTGGCAGTGTGCCAAAGGATGCAATTCTGCTGTAGCACAGAATGGTGTCTGCTGAGCAGCATAATGAGGTTAGTTTGTTTTAAATTACACTAGGACTCAAGGCAGTTAGTGTGGGTTATGGAAACATGATGCTCAATGTGGCATAACTTTTTTTTTCATTATGAGGGTCTTTCTGCATATAATGAGCTGAGTTCCATGTTGCAATCATTGGCCTAAGCTAGAGAATTTGGAGTTGAGTGCCACAGCCATTCCTTTGATTGCTGTATAAGATCTGCTCCTTGTCCATCCTGTTTGTTTTCTCCTGGCTGTCACCTTTCTCTCTGCGTAAATAAACCATATTTTCTTGACAGCTAACAGTTTCTGAAAATGTCCAATTCTGTAATGAACAAAATGAGAATTCATTGTTAGTCTGTTACTGGGTCAAATACAATGGAAACCTCCTTTAATTTGGAAAAGCTTTGGATCCCAGACGCTAGGATGAGAAGTGCAGAGGGAGAGAAAATGTGTTTATTTTTTACCCTGTTGTTAGTACAAGGTCATATTTATTCAATTTAAGAGAATGTAAAGTCTTTTGGTAGTTGATTGGATTTCTTTACTGGAGTTCAGAGGGCCTGAAGGATCAAATATAGCTTAACTGACTGGGTGTGAAAGGCAGGTAACTGTTGTTTTTCAGTGTTACTGAAATCATGAGAAGTTACTGTTCTGTTAACATACGTGTTTCTGAGATTGAGCCTCTCCACAGCTTCCTAATCGCTCCTTCCAAAGTACTCTGTATTGATTGCAATCTTGTGGCTCGTAGGCTGAAATGGGAAGGCAGGAGGTAATAATTTGATGGCACTTTTAAAGTACCCTGTTCGCACAGTAGCCAGTAGTGTTTACCTCTATAGAATGTATGATGTGATGCATGTTTGGAGACCACTATACTAAGTTGAGCCTTTTCACTGCTGTTACTGTCATACTTGTCTTTTCTTAAAAGACCGTAGAGATGTAAGATAAAGAAAACCTTTGCTGTAATGCCTTTACATCACTGTATGTATGACCACAGTGAGTGGCATTTTTTTCCCCAGAACAATAACAGCAAAAAAGACACCTTGCTTAGGACTCTGGGTTGTATATTAGGGATTGTTTTGCTTCTGATTCCTACATGGAGTATGTAGATGAAAATGTTTGCAAAGCTTCAAATCTGTGGTTTCTGAAAGGCTTTTTTCATCTTTTAAGCTTAGTACTTTGAGTGATGAGATTCCGTATTATTTCACAGATGCATTTGTTGCATAGAAAACTGGATTTAAAGCTAAGCAGCATGGATATAGATCCTTCCCTACCTTTGTCATTGTGGTCTTGGATTTACTCATATGTCCATCCCTATTTACCAAGGGGGAGCATTTATTTTGTTTTGTTGTGTAAAAGTCCTCGAGAGACTTCAGTAAAAAAAAATGCCATGTAAGAATGAATAATTCCCCGAGGAAGCTGTTGTTGCTGAAGAAATAGAGGTGATGAGAATATTGTCAAAGAGACCTCCCTTTGTGCTAAAGCAGCACCTATCATAAAATCACTGTGGCATTTGGACTGCTTTGGTGTTAGTGACCTTTTATTGTTCATCTGCTTGGCTGCTCATTTAAATGAAGAAGCCTCTGATTTCATTGGGTTTTTATTGGTTCGTTTCCTTTAAAAGCCATAAAGGAAAATAAATTTTTCTCACAATAAAATGCTTTCACCAAATGGCAATTTGGAGGAGAACAATGCATCTGATGTTAACACAGCGTGATCTTTTTGCATTATTAAAGAATCCTTCATCTACATTGCAGTGCTTGAACTAAAGTTTCACTTCTGGACAGTTCTGTAAAGTTCAAGCTGCTCCTGGTGACAAGAGTATGTATCAGCGATTCCTCTCACTAGCTTATGTGGGTGGGTGGAAGGTTAATCTTAAGCTCCAGTTTCTTAGAAATGTAAATACCTGGCCTCTCACTGCTCAGTGATAAATGTCCAGATGGAGCATGTTTTCTTCAAATGCCATTTTTGATCCAAAACATAAAGAGCAGGTGGTTGTTGCTGTGCCAGCGCCGTGTTAGGATGGCGGTCTGCCCATGTGCCATGTGATAGATACTGGACCTTTTATAGCAAGTATAGAGATGGAGCAAGAGAAAGCAATTCCTGGGTATCCTTTGGAGGCTTCTCCTTCCAACACAGCTAACTTAGGTTTATAATATGAACCTTATAAAACTCCAGTTGATCTCACATGTGTTTGAGCACTGAACAACAAGCAGAGTTGGACAGAGTTCTCCTTTGTGTGTGGGTGTGCCTTAAACTGAAAAGAGCTTGCTCTTCCTGAAGGATTGTGTGTCCTCAGCCAGGATTCTCTAAAGGTGGTTAAACATTTTGTTCCTCTTTTGGGAAGGGGGAACCAAGAGAATTTACCTGTTGCAGTTTCCAAAAGACATTGCAGCTGGTGGAGGTGCCTGTTTTGGCATGTTTGCAGCTCATTTGCAGCTGGCTCAACAAGAAGGATGGGTGCATTGCCACGAGGAACTGTAGCTAGCTAGCACACAGCCACTCCACTTGTTCTTATTACAGCCTTGTCCACATGCTGGTGGAATGTAAAGACTAGAAATAGTTTGATTGGGAACATTGCATCTGCATGCTCGTAAGATAAATGGTGGAAACCAAAATAAATCAGGATTTTGCTAACGGCCCAAAGCAGGATTACTGAGTATAGTTTTTTGGAAAGCATGGCCTGGTCCTCCATGAGCCTCAAGTTCCACACGGAGCACAACTTTTTTTAGGTTACATTTAGAGAGAGAAATGTAGCTGATGTGAGCAGCACTGTGAACAGTGAAAGATTTAAAAATCAATTAATGACTTTGAAATAGTGATGAACCAACCATGGTGGCAGTCTAAGAGCTGGGAATAAAACATTTTAGCTTGCCTTTGCTACAAGGTGAATTACTGCCCCCTGAGCCTGCAGGGACTGCCACTTGTTCTCCAGTTGAGTATTCTGGGGGGTGCTTTTGGACTGCTCTCTTAAGGATCGTATCCAAAACAAGGCACTTTTTCTTCTGATCATCCTAGTGTGCTGGAAAAGTGGTGAAATAGGGGCCACATGTCCTCTTGGATGGTCTGTGAGTTCCCAGGAGCAGTGTTGGTTGTGGCTGCTTTCTCTGCCCAAGTCATTATTCCCTTTTGTTATACATGAACTCGTTGCATGAGCTGCTGTTTGTGCTAGGGGCGTCATTAATCCCACGTTAGGGCAGTTGTGTAAGGCAACCTGACCTCCCTGATGCAGCTCCTGCTCTTTCCAGTGAAGTAACAGATGTTACAAGGTCCCAGAGGGCTTCCCATCAGAGCTTTTAAGGAAGGGCAAGGCTGCCTGTCAAGGCTTTATTCAGGCATATCTAGATGTGGATCACAAGGATATAACCACCAGCTTCACAGTGGTGCTGGAATTAATTTCTGGGTAGATAGCCCTGGTAATCCTAGCAAACAGATGCCGTATCAGCATGGAGACTCGGCCTAGACTGATATATTTAGTACCCTGAAGCAGCTTTGCAGCCCATGCTGAGCGCTGTGCTGCCACAGATGGACTGGTACCAACTTTCTGAGCCAGTTGTTTTAAAGCTGTCCATGGGAGCAGCAGTAGACTAGATTTACCTTCAGAGGAAGCAACAAATCCAAATGCCCAAAGGCTTTTCCAACAGAAAGCTCATGGTATCCTTATGTTGGAGGTGTCTGGCACAATTCTCTGAAAGACAGGAATGTGTGTTTGTAGCACTAGCCAGCATGCCGCGAAAAACAGTTACATTGTCTGTTTTATGAAAGATCCCATTTTTCTCTGATAAGCTGTATGAAATTTAGACTTTGCACTTTGGACGGGCTGGGATATGGGGGATCACGTTATGGGATGATGTATTATTTTGTTTCATAGTCATCAACGTTATCCCACGAGTTATGGAAAACGCAGTGCCTAAAGGCTGGCAGTTCTTTTTGGTGTGGGAATTGTTAGTCCCATGACGTGCGTTGTTGCCAAATAGCTGAGCTGTTCCTTTCTCCTTGCTGCCTGTAAATTCCTCCTGAGCTGAAGTGCCACCCGCAATTCAGTCTCCGTGAGGCCAGCAGACTCAGCAGCGTGCTGGGCTGCACAAACATTGCTGCTCATCATCACCTGAAGCCTTGTCTGACTCTTGTTAGTTTGCAGACACAGGATTTAGTGCATATCTGCACTGCCTCCCTCTCCCTTCACCTTGCGTTGTGTGACTGGTGACAGGACTCCAGGATCCTGTCGGTACCTGCCCCCAGTATGATGAGAGTTAGTGTGCGTCTTGCTCTTCCAGCTTTTTCATGTTTCTAGATCTTTTAGAAGTACACGGTTCAAATTTGTCAAAATGTCATCCTCACTTTAAAGAACGGGTGGTACATTTGCATTTGTACTGCCTAGGAAACCTCACTAGCTGAGAGTCGGGCTCCTTGAGTAGAGCTGCTTTTGCAATCTGCCCAATAAAGTAAGTGTCCCGCTTCTTATGAGGACACAGCCCACTGCTTCCCACGAACCTCTCTGAAGGTGACTTTCAGCAGAAGATGCACAGGCGTCAATGGGAAAAAATGTAGAGGTAACACCTCATTTTGCTAATTCAGCATATATTGTGAATGTGGAAGGAAGGAGGCTGCCTTCTGAATAATGTGGCAAACATTGGACTAGCAGGCGGTGTGCAGTATCTGCTTTTCCCCCAAAGATGTTAGTCCTAAAAGAGAAATACTGTAGTAATATTTAAGCATTGACAACTGCTGCAAACAACTGCTGGCGTTTCTGCTCTTCGTGTTACCGCTGGATGAGACTGGTTGTGTTTCTCTGGCTGGTAAGGAGTGCAGTTCAACACTCCCTACTAACGGTGGTAGTTTTAGTCTGTAAACCAGATTAGGAGCTACTGGGATAGAAATTGCCAAAGTAGGTAACTGTTAGAGGAAGACCTGTTGTCTTGGAAGTTCCATGTAATTAATTTAGCGCTTAGAGAACTTCTCCTGGCGCCTTGAGCAGCTCTGGGCATTGCACGTGTGTGTGTGCACGTGTGGTTTCTGCTGTGTCAGATTTGCTCGGCACATACTGCCGTGTGGCTCACGTACTGTATCAGCCTTCTGCTTCTTGTTTGGAGCATTTTGCGTCCTCTTTTCTTGTTAGAAAGTTCTTTAATGGCACAGCGTTCTCCTTTTTCATATTTATTTGGGGGACTGATAGCTCAGTGCGTGCCATTTCTTTGATTAATAGCATCTGACCTCTTTTCTGCTGGCAGTGAGAAGTGAAATTCATTTACTTTCGGTTCCTTAGGGAAAGGGCAGAGGCAGTGTGAGTGCCTTGGTACAGTGTCAGGAGAGCACGAGTTGCAGCTATCACTCCTCTCTCCCAATCCATGCCTCGTTCTCTCTGTAGCTTTGTATCTGAGCGCTGTATATTCACTACCCCTAATGTACATTTAACTGCAAGGGCCAAAGTGAAGTATTAAATTCATTAATCAAGGTGATGAGCTGACAGATCTAGCTACTACCCTTCTGCTGTGGTTTCTGTGTAAGATGGAGCTTTGCTTTTTGCAGTGGTCTTTATTGAGCCAAAACCAAAGGACAGCTGCAGCAAAGCAGTATAAATACGCACTACATCTCAGATGCATCCAACAATCATTTGTCTTTCTAGCCTTTTAAAACATTTCATATGAATGGGCAAAATCTGCAATAGGATTTTTATTACTTCTATTTTCCACTCACTCCAATTTGGGGTGGGAGCACCTTTAAGTTTAGTGCAGAATTGTCTGTGCCTGACGACTCCCCTGCAGAGGCTGAAAGGCATGGCTCTCCTCCAGGGTAGAGCACGAGTCCTCATCAAGGTCCTTCCTCAGCAATTTTAAGGATAGTAAATGCAAATATGGTGTAAGTACATTGGTATCATCAAAGTTTCAGTGGAAGAAAGGACGAGGAAAATGTCTTTATAAAAAAAATAAAATAGAATGAATTGTTGAAAAAAATTGAAATTGTGTATGTCTAGTCTTAGATGTATCATGGTCTCTCTTAAAAATAAAGAACAAAAATTAAGGGAAAAAATGTGAAGTCGTGCCGATCAAAGTTGGTTGGTGGGAGAGCGATTTCTACGCAATTGTGTGAAGTCCTGAATTTAAAATGTCAGAGCTACATGCTATGCTGTGCTGAAGTGGCGTGAGACATAGGAGTCTTGGATAATTTTGCAGCAACTTAGGTTGGTTTGTGATTATTGGTTCTTGTTGTATTTTGAATGGGATTTACAAACTGCCCGTATTTCTGTGCCTGTAATTGTTGCTGTGTATTACAGAACGGGTGTCTGCCCCTTGTACTTGTAAGTGAACTTGAAGAAATTTTGCTGGGATGACTGTATAATAATACAGGATTTTTTTAATTATTATTATAGACCCTGAAGCGACAGAGCCAGTTGGCACTTTATTTATTTAACACTATTTTAGCTCATGGAGATCTACGAAACAACAAACTAAACCAGCTTTCAGTAAATCTCTGGAATCTTGCTCAGAAACATGGCTTTGCTGACACCAAGACTATGGTAAGGAATACTGCAGAGATTCTTTTCCAACTCCTTATTTGGGAAAAGGTTGCGCTACTTTCTTGATCTGAATAAAATATAATATAAATCCTGATATAAATCTGAACAAACTCTTTACAACTCACTGTCATTTTTATTTTTTAATATGCGTAAATTAGGTTAAAAAACAATATGTTTTTTTCATGCTTCTTAATGAATGAGCAACTTATCTTATTTGGAGTAGTCTACTATCTTTCTTGCATTGTAAAAACTATTTCATCTGTTAAAGGGCCTGGAATTATTGGGTGCTGCACTTTTCAGTACAGAAAACATAAATTTCAAAAGAAACAGAACATTTTTATATAGTGGAGGAACTGCATGGTATAAACCTGAAAAGTAGGCATTTTAGAGCCTTTCTTAAGGAAGATATACACGATAAGGAGTTCTGGAGTCAGAAATGCCAGCAGTTGCATATCCAGTGAAATTTAGGGAGAATCACAGGAGTGTCTATTAAAATGTCTTCAAGTAGCATACATGATGGGCTCTGAAATAAGAAAAGACACAAAATCTCAAAATGCCTTTCTTTTTCATACCCAGGTAAAAACGCTAGAATACATCAGGAGACGAAGCAAACAACCTGAGATGAGTCACTTTGCAGACTTGGCTCTTCGGCTTCCTCTGCAGTCCAGAACCTGATGAATACCTCTTTTCCAAGGAGTCATATGTAAAGTGAGCATGTAGCCAAGGCTATAAATCACGGATTCTTCTGGTTTTTGACTGGAGTTTGGTGTATTTTAATTCTACTCAGTGTGACAGATTTACTTGGACACAGGTAAAACTGTTCTGAGTGCAATAATTTAGTCTGAATTTGTTTCCAGATCTGCCATTATATACTCATTTTAAATCCGATTTAGTTTCAGTAAAGGGTACTTTGAACCTCTGTGGTTGCAAAAGCCTTTCCAAATCTAATCTGTTGTCATTTTAGTGACAAAGGAAGAAGATAATCTGCACGGATCAATTCACAGCCTCCAAACTTCAACCTGCTTGCAGAACAGTCTTTCTCCTGTGTAGAAAGCAGTATTTCAATATAGTAATCCTACTAAGTCATCTTTCTGCTTTGGGATGCTGCCAACATTTGTTTGGT
Organism: Anas acuta; assembly: GCF_963932015.1. Taxonomy (NCBI): domain Eukaryota; kingdom Metazoa; phylum Chordata; class Aves; order Anseriformes; family Anatidae; genus Anas; species Anas acuta. Next base: position 10,084,679 of record NC_088993.1, read on the forward strand.
CAGTTCCAGTAAAAGAGAAAAATGGCTGAGATGTTAGTGTTCTAATTTCTACCATATATTTTCACAGACATGTTTATGCTTTCATTTTTAGTTCAGTGGTGTTTTGTAAAATGGAGGGAATCTTTAAATGTTTTTTGCAAAGGAAAACAGAAATGTATGCAAAGTACTCCATGTTCTCCAGTACACTGTATCACGGAATAAAACAATTTGCAGCTCACCTATTTGTTCTGGGGGAGTTTCTTTGTGTATACAAATTTATCACCTTACCATTCTGTAATTTAGCTGTATGTACTGCTTTTATTCCTAATAAATTTCACTCTTGCCACTTCTGTCCCATGGTAAAGAATCGTGTTGAGATCTTGCATCTATTGCTACTTCTGCTTAGTGGTAAGTATTTTAATGAGCTAAGTCATATATATTGAGATGTATATTTGCACAAAAATGTTTTATTTTGTTAAGGTTAAACATATAATCAATTTTGCTAGAACCATATATTCAAGGAGTTAGCAGGCTATTAATAAATACCACCCAAATTACTGCATCGTTCTTGTGTAGTTTTCATCTCTTCAGTAGCTACTGAAACAAGGTATGTATAAAATATGCATTTTGTGTTCAGGTTGTAAGGAATTAAACTAGGACCCTTTGGTAACATAGTCTTGTACAAACTATATATATGCATGTGTATCTATACATATGCAGAGTAAAATTGCAGAAATACAAGATAATTATGAAGTAGTATCAACTCAATAGAGAACCTTTCCGACTTGTAGTGTTCATCTTCATTATACTGGCTTTCCTTAGATAATTCTGTACAGTGGACACACACAATGATATGGCAGTACTGCATATATTATCATGCCTCAGTTTAATTTAGCTTTCCTTCTTGCTGCAGCTGCACAAAACAACCTTCAACAGCACATGGCCAACTCTTCCTGTTGGACCTGGAAACTTTACCCACAAACTAGGTAAGTGGTATTGAACTGTGAATTGTCTAAACAGCCAGGTCGGTCACACTAGAAGCAGTTGTATGTCAGAAACTGCCCTCCAGGGGCAAATGTCCTGCTACAAATCCAGTGTGGAAATTCTGTAGAATGGAAACTCTTATGGCAGGCTTACCAATGGCCCAGCTGTTCCTCTTCACCATACAGACACCAATTTCTGCCTGTTGTCTTTTGAGCACAGTATAACTTTATTTGTTGATGTAAGACTGCCATGAGGAATGCTTTCAAATTTTTTATTGATGTTTTTATTGGTGCAAAAATAGCTCAATGAGATCCAGAAGGCTCTAGGTATCAGGAGAAAACTCAAAACATCTAGCTTAGAAGCTAGCACCACCATTCTAATCAACTGCTTTTGGCTTACTTCCATGTGAGAGCAAAACTAATTTTAGTTAAAGCACTTCACTCACTATAGACCTGAATTTTCTCCTGTATATATTAAATATGCAGGCTAGAGCAAGTTTGACTGCTTGAACAGTTATTTTTCCCCAGATACCTGTGTTGTTTTTCAAACAATGATGTTTTCACGTGCATAATGTTACCAAGAGCAAGGTGCCAGGAAGTTGAGCAACAGACTTATATGCGATATGATCCCAGAGAGGGGAAAGAAGTCCTCATCCAAAGGCAAGTCCAGGACTACCACCACCTTCAGCATCTTCATTGGTGGCAATGCAAGACCAGTCACTACATATCCAAGACTGGCTCTGCAACAGAAATCCATACGTGCTTTCCTATCCCACTCTTCCCAAAGGAAGTCATTCCTTGAAATTTTCCTACCTGTTCCATTGTAACTACTTCTTTGCTAGGCAAGCAGTTAAGGGCCTGAATTCAGCATTTGTCTTAAATCAGAAAACACAGCCTCCACTACTTGAGGCAAAGCAGCAGCTGAAGACTAGAAAGGCTGGCTGATGCCAGTCACCCAGCTTTGAGAAGCACTGGTGCAAATCAGGCTCGTGCTGTCGTGGTGGTTTTAAATAACACTTTAAAGGTGATGGTTTCCTCGAAGCAAAGCCTGTTGTAGGAAGTAGTTCAGCATCTCCTTCCCAGGTATGGGAAAGAATTAATGGCAACTGTTTATGCTGGAGCCTCTGTATGATTTTTAACTTCCCCTTAGGAGTTGCCCAAAATGCACCGGAACAAGTGCTGTTTTCCAAGTGTATTTTCTCCCAGGAGTCAGCTGCTTTCAGGTAGAGAGTCCAATTGAAAAGGCTATTGTGGAAGGTAAGGTTGCTTTAGAACAAGAAAATTAGCAGATTAATAGGCATGATCTTATGAAAAAGAATAGGTAACTGCAGGAAAACAGTGAAGTGAGTAACTAGAGACAATAACCTGAGCTGGGGCATAGAGGGGTTCCCCTGCAAGGAGGCCACTGTTACTACAGCAGGAATAGACACAAGAGACAGTCACCTGGTCCTGCTCCACAACGAGAACTTCACCAAAACTTAGGGAACACTAGCTCCTGTAACGGATGGCACAGACAGTAACAAAATATGAGTTTTCCCACTATCTCTGTAACTTCCTGCAAGACACTGAGACTGCTTTGGACCCTAAAATTCTGAATACAACATATACAAATGTACTCTCGTACTTTGTACTCTTAAAGTCAGAGTGCAGGTTGTCTGGAAGACTGAATATTAGAAATTTCATTCAAACTGACATATACTGCACCCAATAAGCACATTATTGAAATTACCTTGCTTTCTATAATTTAGAAAGTCTAGATCCATGTATTTGGTGCTGCTATCCACACAGCATTTAGCTCTATTTACAAATAACAGCTGCTTCTTGAAAATCAAACTGTACAGTTAAAACAAACAGGATGTTCAACAGTATTTGTTATTATATTGAAGATACTAATATTTAAGAAATCACTTTCAGAGTTAAGTTTCCCCTGGTCAAATTTGTAGGCATACCAGTAGTGTTTCTTCAAAGTAAGAAACCATCGCTTTGAACCACTCATCAAGTGTAAGAATGTGAAGATTTTACAGAATGCTAAAATCCTGAATCACAACGATGCAGCTAAAAATAAGCCCATGAAATCAGCATGAAAAAAAAAAAAAATTGTAGGCATTGTCCACATATCTTCAGTCTTTGAGGGAGGCTGGCTCTTGACTGAAGAAAATATTGTAAAGGTTTCAAAAACTTACTGTTGAGCTCAAGTGAGGACCCAGCTCCACATAATCTGGAACAGCCAGCTCTAGACTTGTACTAAAAAGGCCTCGTGTCAAATTTGTTGAACATGTCAAATTTTATTTCAAGTAAAAAAAATTGTGGGAAGTGAAATTTACCCATTTAATTTTCATTCTTTTTATTGCTTCAGAGTTCTAATCTTCAAATTTTATAGATCTAGATGTATATTTGTCTATGTACACTTTTTTGGTGGCAGCAGGCTGAAATCCAAGACCGATTCTTCTATGTTGTTTCAAGTCCATTGCTTTATCAAATTCCATCGTCAGAGCCTGCTGTAATTTTTCCTCCCCTTCCTTGTTCAGAGCCATGTTTGGTTTGTTTGTAGTTGCTGAGAGATCTTGGGTAGGTGCAGAGCCCTTTTTAAAACCACCCATCAGTCGAAGAAATTTCATTCCTCGCTCAGAACTTTGAAAAGCAGCTGTACTCCACTGGCCAATCTTTGTATCCTGTGAAACAAAACAAGACGAACGCTAAAATACCACCTGGAGTAAGGAAGACAATTTCCAGTTGTGCACTGTGAGAACACAACCAGCCACCAGAAACTGACAGAACTAACAATGCTAGCAGTCATTCATGTCTTGAAGGGTGTAATTAAAGAATGACATAACCATGCATGGGTGCATCTTCATTAGCTCATTTAACCTAGAGACAGAGTTTGATGCACTTTCAGAATCTCTTTTCCCTCTGTCTTTAGAAAACCTGACTTTTCTGCTCTCTGGATAATATTCCCCTAACTCAGAGTGCCAGACCTTGTCCCACCATTTCTCTTACTTCAAGACAATTGTAAGTTTTACCTTTTTCTCACTTTCACGGTTAACTTTTCATCTTCCTACATAAGTAGCTGTTGCTTCTGCACTATTTTGTTGCATTAATTTAAGAGATGGTATTCCATCCGGCTCATATGCATCAAGGAACAATTGCATTCTCATCCCCCTAGTTAGCAATTATACTGCAAGCGTGCAAAAACTGAAGGCATACCCTTAACCAACAGGACTAAACATAATACTCTTAAAACCTCACCTCGATTGCAGTTTGTTCTTTCCATAACTCTGCCTCTCACTGTATTCTTTACCTATTTCACTCCAGCATTTTTTTCTTGCCTGTAGATATTGGCTCCTTTCTGAGACTATAGGTAACATCCAAGTAAAATCAGAATTCAACTACTTGTTTGTGTATAACCCAAGATACAGGGTACAATTTAGAAAGCTTATGAACTTTTGGCTTACCTAAGACCATGCTTCATTACCAAAGGATCTTATTTGACTTCTGAGCTATAGCTAGGAGCTATGCAGTCATTTGTAACTACTTTTGGCAAGAACTGCTACTCCCTTTTTTCTTTAAAATTGGGGATGATATTAAATGGAAGAATGCTTGATCATTAATTAAGCAGACTGATCTGGATGCATCAAAGAAAAAAATGAATCTAGTGGTGTGTTTGTGAGCCTGAAATCCTTCCAACTGAACAGTTGTAGTTTGCATGAAACAGTCATTCTCCACTGGACAGCCAGCACAACACACAGCATGCTATACAACATTGCAGGCAAGCTGTGGCAGGTTTTATAAGTTATTGAAAGATACTCCAGCCCTATATTTCTATATCACAGGCCAGAATACTTCTCATAAAAGAAAGTTATCCCTAATACTTTTGATAAACGAAAAAAAAGTTGCCATATAAGCCCACGTCTGTGTCATGGAAGCACACACGTCCTCTCTTTGGAATGGGAGACAGATACCTGCACAGATGCAGAAATCAAACCCTGTCAAACCCTGTAATTTTTTTAAGTGAACTGAGAGCAAACACTACACAGAACTTTTGCTGCAGCATTTCAGGCTCACTATGTGTGAAGCTCATGATTTAGTTTTCATAGCTTGTATTCTTCTATGTACTAATAAACAATAATATATTAGCCCAAAGAAAGGGGATCCCCTGCCAAAAAAAGTAATTTTTCCTCAGTGATTTCAGAGACTACTAGATTGCTGTGAGCTGTGCAACTGCAACTATCTGCCTCCCACTGCATAAGAATGTACATGAGTTATTTCTGGGATTTTGTTGAGGTCTTACTTTTTAGTGAAACTGGCACTCCTGGAGAACAGTTTTGCAGACAACTAAGAATCTTAATTATTAGCAAAGCTTTCTCTCCTCCTGAATCTTATTACTTCTGCTGAACATTGTTGAAACAGCTACATTATTGTATGGCAAACCTGCCAGGAGGCAGGCACTGTAGGATGCAAAAACAAAGAATAAAGAATCATCTTTCAAAGAGGTGGAAGAAAGATGCAGAAGTTAGGAAAGTACTGCCTGTAGGTATCACAGACGCAGTGTCAGTTATCATCTCTCTCACCTTTCCATGTACATCCTCATTTCTGTGTCTGCAAATTCTCCCAGATAGCAATTCAGATAAAATTCAGTGACAGCTATGTCCGTGGCCTAGAATCATTTATATTTCACAGTAAGCAGAAAATGTTTTTGTAGCAATTCACCATGGCTAGTTCTCCAGAGGAACCAGAGAAAATGCTGCTTTTGAGGACTGATGATGGGAATCAGATCTCTGTACAATTCACACTGGAGTTTCACTGGTCAGCTCTCAGATTGCCTTAGTATTCGTTCCATAGCATGACCTTACATTCAAGCATGTAATTCGTTCTATAGCATGACCTGAAGTTTACAATCAAACTGTGGTGCCAAGCCACGTGCATGAGCTGCATACAGAAAACTGTGCAATTTTCAGTATTTTTTTTCAGGAACTTGCTCTGGGACGCTGTTTCCATCAGATCAAGGTCTAAAATCATACATACCGTTTGCATTTTGGAACCATAAACTTCAGTTTTTCCAGATTCTCTATCAATTTCTTCTTGTAGAGCCTGCCGCCTCGCCTAGCATGCAGAAAAATCAATGAAAGTCACTGCCTTCAGTGTGTTTAATGACAATTTAATTCAAAGTAAAAAGACGAGGGAAGAATAATATGGTTACTTATCTTCAGTATTTTGCAAGGATACTTAAAAAGTTGCATGTGATCCCCTTTCACACGCAGCTTAAGAACTATGCTTTTTGTTGTGGTATTTTAAATGGACATTTTGTAGTATCAGGTATGTTTAATCTTCTAACTGCAGGTAACAGCTACACTGAAACTGACAACAGTGATGAGGCAGAGAAACCTGTATTTAACCAAATAAACTACTTAGAAGCTTCTGACATTGACTGGAGCTGTACATTTTGGATTTAACCCGTAAGAGGTAAAGCACATTTTAAGTAGAGCTCTACTTAGAGACATACTGGCATAGACCAGCAACAAAGAAGTATTTTTGTTACAAATTCTAGGTAGACCTTAAATACTTACTTGCTTTAAATCACACGTAATTAATACAGTGCATACCTTGTCTATATTAACTTCATCACAGTTTCCTTTTTTTTCCTGCACAATAGTTACATCATCACTATTTTCCTGTAAAATGGGAAAAAAAAAAAAAACCTGTATGAATATTATACATTCTTGTTAATTAGAATTTATACAAGAATAAACGGTAAAAATAGTAAGGAATGCAGTAGTATTACTTGGGGGGCCAGAAGAAATAGTCAGACCTAAGCTGGAAATGCCAACTGAACCTGTGCATTTCTTTGAGAAGGATTTTCTCTCAAAGAAAACTTTCACAACAGATTTTTTTTTTTAAGCAAAAAGGGTGGGGGACTTAAATTCACACATAAAAATGGACCTGCCAACATTACTGGTGCATATAGTAACATTTACAGACAGGGTCATTTCAAATTAAAGACTTTTGTAGGAGCTGAAATTGAAATAGGGGACAGAAAGGAGTGGAAAAAAAATTCAACCAGTAGTAAGATAATGGCCCCTCTAAATGCACGTGACAAGCTTGGATCATGTTGATCCCACTAGCCACTGCTCAAAATAAACAAAACCACTCGAGAGGCAGCTGGTTTGTACTTGTCTTGTACAAATGCAGAATAGGTGATGGTCCTCAAGGAGCTTCCAGTCTGGAGAGTATGGGGAGAGGCATGACACGTACATAAACTTTCCCTGGTGATGGCAGCAAACAGCACAATAGTTCCACATTTGAGAGTGAGGAACAGGAACCTGATGTTAAAGACTGAGCAACTACAGCAGGAATGGATAGGCAGGATGGCAGGAGGTAAATCCACAAGCTGTTACTGGTAACTCTTCACCATAGCGCAGCCGTACAGCAGCTTGTGCTCCTAATGACTGGAGTTTTAAGGTCACTGCCCTTGGTCTTTCTTTTCCAAATTTGTAGTAAGGATAAGATTGTTGGGCAGCCAGTGTAATAGGTAAGTTTTAAGTCCAGGATAGCAGTAAATTAGAGCCATAAGCTTTAGACCAGCCTGGAAAAAGCGGCCAAAGGGAAGATCTATTGATACAGCTAACACAATAATCCAAGCATGAAATAGCCAGGGAACATTAAGACAAGGAAAAGATTTGTAACATACTTCAGTCAGCAGAACCTGCTGTTACGTTTTTGAGGGTTTACAGTTTTATTTAAAGCCATGAATGATTTACCTCATTTTCCAAGCTACCTTTTACACACTGATTTCACACACACTCACAAGTATATCCATTTACAGAAAGGAAAATACCGTCTGCAATGAGGAGAGCTTGCTCTCTTAACTGAAAAAAGAAAAAAAACAAAAACCTTCTAGATGGCCTGGTACTGTCTTTTCAGATCTCTTAATACAAGCAGGAAAACTGTCAAGACAAGATTCTGCAAACAGCTGCACTGGACTTTTTTTTATTTTTTAATTTTTTTTAAAGCTGGAATGGTAAGCGGCAGACAAGCAAGAAGGATTGGTTTTCCCCCTTCCTTGCTAATTCACAGCATGTTTTTGACCTACTGAAGTTCACTGAATGGCAAATATAAACCCCTGTTGGGGGATGTGCAGGTCTCTTCTTCCTCAAACTTCCTGGAAGGGGAGCATATTCACACATGGAAGGTTATGCTATCTGCAGCCAAAAAAAAAAATCAAAGTAAACTGGACCCTTTAACACTGGATATGCATTTGTTGTATTTGTCATTTGACTCTCCTTGGACTCCCTAACAGTATGAAGTCTCTTAAACACAAGGCATGCCAGACGTCATGGTAGCACCTTTGCTGTGAAGTTAGGAGTGCTTTCTTAAAAGGGAGAAGATCCTGTGCAAGCACAGTAGTAATGTCCTTGTCAGAATGACCACCCAAGCCCCGCGCCTGCCAACCAAATGGACCAGTTTTTGCTCACTCTCACAGTTATTTCCTTCTAATGTCTACAGAAAAACTGAGAAGTTCAAGACCGCAGGCTGTTCCCACAGACATCAGTGGCAGTATTCATTCAAGTGAAAGAGGACTGAGCCTTGGATGCCCACGGCTGGCATATGTTCTCCTCCCACACACACTCTAGGCTGGTAGCCCAGTGTGCTTGTACAAGCTGCCCGTGTTGTTCTACAGGCAATGCAGTTACATCTACAAAATGAGGGAGCACTAACAGTGACAAATAATTATTGGCAAAACATTTTCAGAAGCTGTCATCTCCGTTTTCATATTTTAACAAAGGGACTGAACGCCACCTGCTCCATACTATCAAGGTTTAGCACACAGCAGCCTGAGAAGTGATGACAGCACGTGACGAGTTCACTGTAGGTACAATCAATTCACATTCACTTTTCTCAAAAACTTCTGTATGTTAGCATACAGCAATCTTAGAGTTAACGTTGTGTATGTTATGTATTAACTGACATGTTTTGTACTGTCTTTCTTTCTCTGGATTATTTCAGCCTCCTTACTTTGAGTTGCCCGTAATGGTATCCAATGGGGATACCATTGAATCTCTGACACGAAGTGGGTAGCATTCCACACACTCTTCATAAACTTGCTACTCTGCTTGCTGCAGAAGCCCAACAGAGGATTTTTCAAGGTATGCAGCAGTGTGTGTGATGCAGTGTACCCTAGAAAATGGTTCAGGACTGCGGCACAATTAAATGCAAGACTGACATGATCAGCCATTTATTGCAGTGGTGTCTTTTGGCCTGGCAGGAACCAGATTTCTCTAGAACAAATTAAATTACCTGGAGTTTGAAATCTTGAGAATTTCTCTAAAGTAGCTTTTATAATGTACCAAGCTGAATATGGGGAAGAGGAATAAAGAATGCATCACCCTACCCCCTTTCTCCTCAGTAGTTTGCAGGGCATTTGTTACATTTTCCATAATTAGATAGTACCATCAGGAAGGTCACTTATCATTTTCAGACTTATCTTGCCTCCACACACGTGAGCAGCTGCAAGAATCCAAGTAGTGTCCAACCATCTCAAAAAAAAAATGTAAATTTAATTAAAGGATATATCCCAGCAATAAAACCACCCTGACTTTTGAAAGCTCAAAAGGAGAAACCTAAGTTAAAAAAAAAAAAAAAAAAAAAGCATCTGCTAGTCTAGACATCTCGATGGTCTAAATTTTGGAAAGCTTTGAAGAAACCCCTGTATTTCATATCTTTCATCTTTTAAATACATCAAACAGATCTGTTTCTCCCCATTATTTCATCAGTTCCTCTCCATGTTTACTTCACCAGAGATAGCAGTACTCAAGGATTCTTGGATGAGATTTCCTTTAACAGCCTGGATACAGTTCCATTTACCTTGAGTTAAATTCACACAGCTCTTAAAATCCATTTATTTCTAGTTTTGCATAGTTGTTTCTTTCCCCTCCAAATTATGAATGTGTTCTAGTTTTTGTTTAGTTTGTTCCCTAGTACTTTTTATCACAATTTAGACATCAATGCTCTGGGTCTACTCTATATTTAGGATTTTCTCTTAAGTTTCATCCAAGTTAGATAACACGTTTTGGCTAAAATTCCCCCCTTGGTTTCTAACACTATACAGTTCCAGTAGCAACAGCAGCAAAGTCTCAAGGCAAAGAGTCTGTCTAGGACTTCGAGGTATTCATGCCACCACTTTTACATACCTGCTCTGGTATTCTGTTTTATATGATTGTTACCACTTTTTAAAGAGCTAATGAAAGACACAAGGACATTTATAATTATATACCAGCATTCTTTCTGTTCCACTATTTGCTGTTAAGCGATTTATGTTATTTTGTATTTTCACAATTGAAACACTAAACTACTACAGCACTGGGCATAAAAAATAACTTTCCTGTTTCACAAATATTATGTGCTATAATCAATAGATTATCTGATGCTGTGTGCTATTCCTAAAAACCCAGAGGAGGCCCCCATTGACCTTAGTGTAACAGTCAGAACAGCCTGCAAAATAGGGAACTGATGATGTAAGATGCTTTCAATTCCTTAGCAGGAGGGTGCAGATACCTTCTTTACAACTTACCGATGCCTCTTTTCCCATGTCTTCTCCTCTGATCTTTTTCTGTTTTATAGTTGCTTTTGAACCTGATTCTTCTGCAGAGTCCCGTGGTACTTTTTTTTCCCCTTTTTTGTCACAGGGCATGTGATTGGAATTGCATAATACTGTATCTACAATGTCCCCTGTGGCACATTCAGCTAGCTTCATTTCGGTCTCTTTGTTCTTTTTGTTGCTTTCTAATAGTGTTATTTTTTGGCTGTTAGATGCGTTGTCATTGCTTAAAGAAACTTTTGAGTAAGTAGTTTCCTTGTCCTTTTGAATCTTCTTTTTCTTCTTCTTCTTGGTTACTTCACTATTATCTTTGTTATTCTTCCAGCATTTTTTTCCAGACAGTTCTTCCTGCTCAGACTCAACTTCTTGCTTATCTTCACACATTAAGGAGAAAACATCTTTGCTTTTCTTGTTTTTCTTCTTCTTCTTGGTCTTTCTGATAATTTCAGAATTCTCAATAGTTTCTTCTTCCTCTTTATCCGTGAATGTAATTTCCTTTCTTTGTCTTTTTCTGAAGTCACTTAATGCAGTGGTTCTATCATGAACTCCACAGATATCCTGATTACCTGCTAGAGGTAAAAAGGAGTCAGGCTTCTTTTTCTTCTTCTTCCTCTTTTTTCTTCTCATACAACCTTCCTCATCACTCTGAGTAATATGTGTTCCACGACTTTCATCAATAACGGCTTTCTCTTCTGAAATGCATGTGTTTGTTTTTTTACAGTCTTTTTTAGAATGCTTATATGCATTGTCCTGGATGTCCTCTAATGCTGAAGAAAAAACATCTTTCTTCTTTTTTTTCTTAGTTACTTCACTACCCAGTTTCAAATTCAAAGTGACATTCTTTCTGCTTTTTTTGAAAAAAAGTTCATTTCCCTGAGTACCATCTGTATAATGATTTGAAAGCTCATCACTGCTGTGATTACTCTCCAGTGAGAAGGAGGCATGGCGTCGATCTTTTTTTCTCTTCTTTTTGAAAATCTTAATTTGTTCCTCCGATTCCTCTTGTTGTTCTACATCCAGATGGCCTTCTACATTCACAAAGCTTTCTGAACGTGTTTCTTTTGGTAATTCAGAGCCAACTTTCTTTTTTTTGTTTTTCTTCTTCAGATTTAATTGATCTAAACATTCATCTTCTTTTAAACTTTCCTTTTTCCTGGCCTTTGTTTTTGTCTCAAACCGGTCATCATCCCCTGCTTTAATGACACTTGGAATGCCTTTCTCAATGTTAATGATAGTCTGGCTCCCACTACGTTTCACTCTTTTATTTTTCTGTTCAGGTTCCTCGTGAATTTGTTTTTTCTTTCTCTTTACTGTCATTCTGAAAAATGAAATAGAGATGTTAGCGTACAGCTTCAACACAATGATGCAAATCCTAGCCTATTTTTATTCTGAAAGCATTCAGTATCTCTGACTGCAAACCTGGAAAAAAGCGTCAAGGACGATCTGCTTTCTGCAATGGCAGGAACCAGAACTGTCAGCAGCACTGAAACTATAGTTACTGGAGTGGTGAAGGGGTGACTTTTTGTCTTAGTGATGTCCTAGTTAGTTTTGTTAACTTTTTATTTGTCTTTTTGACAGCTACTGAGCATATTTTCACAGAAATATCTACCCTCCAGAAATCCTTCCTAACAAGATACATACATACATATGAAATCAATCAGTAAGTATAGTGAAGGTGGATTTCCACACCGGTATGACCTTTCATTTACACGTGTTGAACTTCTCATCACTTCATCTACCGCTTACTACCACAGGATTGTTTCAAACCACTGCAGCCATCACCTTGAACTTGTTCCTGCCTGCAGCTCCATGGCCTTGCTACCCCTTTCCTTTCTCGGGACACTCACACCTACGAACAGGTTAGAGCAGAGACGAACAGGTTAGAGCAGAGACGCCTTTGGGGCCCACGTGCAACACTCCCTCCCTTTGCCGAAAGCCCTATTTATGCCTGTTTGCATCCCATCTTTTAACCAATAATTAATCCACAAGATTTCCTGAGGTGCCCCTTGTCGAGCTTTTTTAATGACCCGGTGCTGAGGGGCGCACCGCACCCGAGTGCTGCGCCCCCCCCCCCCCCCCCCCCCCCGCCTAACCCCATTTTATTTGACCCACCCCCCCGGCACCGCGTGCTTCCCAGCGCGGGGGGCGGCTAACCCGCCTCCAGCTCCTGGTTTCAGGCGATTTCACCCCGCCGCCCCCCTTCCGAGCCCCTCGCACGCCCCGCAGGCACACAGGAGCCCTTGGCGCGGAGGCCGCCGCTCACCTGCCGCGGCCCATGTGCAGCGCCCGCCGCCCCGGAAGGGGAACGGGAGCCGGGCCCGGGGCCGCCTCCAGCCGCGGGTAATGGCGGAGCGGTTGCCGTGGCGACGCGGCGCGGCATGGCGGCGGGCGGGCGGGCGCTCAGCCTGTGGCAGCAGCTGTGCGCAGGTGGGCGCCGCTCCTCTCAGCCGGGCCTGCCCGCTGTGTTATGCTGTGTTACGGTGTCCTGCTGGGCGGCCACACCGGCACCGGCTCGGTTCGGGTCAGCTCCGCAGCCCCGCGGCCGCTCCGTGGCGGCAGGGACAGGGGCGCGGGCAGGCTCCCTGAGGCCGGCCCCGAGCTCTGCTGAGGGGCAGGGCAGCAGAGCCGGCCCCGGGCAGGCAGCCTCTGGCCTCAGGAAGCCCTCCTGCTAAACTCTGTCCAGCCTAAAAAAGCCCTTTTTGCTAAATTCTCTCCTGCCCCACAAAGCCTTTTCTGGCAGCTGAGAGCAAGTTCAAATGTGTTTTTACTCAGGAGCATTAACGTTATTTTGATGGCCAGCATCTTTCAGAAATGTAATCTTGGTGCCTGCTTCTGTCCTGTGCTGCCTGTAGGGCCAGAAGTATTAGTGCAGGCCTAAGGAAGCAATAACAACATTGCCTCTGTTTGGCAAGGCGGTAATCTGCTCCACAAATGAATCCAGTGCTGTGCTTTGTGGTGACAAGGGAGTTAGATTACTGCCTTGGGAAAGCAAGAGAGATGACAGGATTATTGCTATTATCATTGGTATTCAGCAAAGGCAAAACTCACGTTATTACAACCTGATTCTAATAATAGTCTTGGTCTTTTTCCCAAACCTGAGGTGACTGAAAATGTTGAGGAGCTGAGACTCCACCTCTGTTGTTCTGTGGTGTCCAAATGATGTTTTCTTCCGTAGTGCTTTGCAAAGCCTTAAAGTAGGTATTTCACGTAAAAATGGCCATTTGTTATGTAGTAATAAAATTTCTTTTCTAATGTGACTCAGCTGAGGCATCTGCACTACCTACAGAAGTGATGATGCCAGTAAATCTCATAATTAAAATGGTGGAGTGGTAAACCTGCTGTTTTGCCTGTAAGAGTCTTCTGTCTTCTGTTTTTGTGTAATCTGTATGTGGTGGCTTTTTTTTCTTTTTTTTTTCTTTTCATATCAGGTCCATTGGCCTTCTCTGTTCTTTTTCTTATCCTGATTCACTCTAACGTAAGTGGATCATGTACTGCTTTTGCATTGTTTTTTGCAAGTGGAGAGAATAGAACTTAGCAATGTCCTGGGCATTTCATTGCTTATAGATGAAGTTGAAAAGCAGTACTATATACTAGTAAAACCGATGATTAATGCCATGAAAGCATCTGCATTTTACTTTTATTAAAATATCCTAAATTATTATTTTGGTCAAAACTATTTTTCCCAATAGAGGGTTATTTTATCACTTAGAACCTTGAACTTGAATTAAAGCCAAGGCAAGAGGCTTTAAAGTTCTCCCTTGTTTAAACACTTTAGATTCCCTATTAAAAAAAATACTGATGTTTATTGTTTCAAACTAGCATAAATACCTCTAGAAAGTAATACTTATTTAGAATAAAAATAAGTGTTTTTAAAGTCTCTTGGATAAATGCTGTGCTTCTTTTTACTCAGAGTATGAAGCAGAACAGCCTCTGTGTCCAGATATTCCTGAATCAAAACGACAATCTGTGAGTATAGTTCTATTAAAAACGTTCATAGGGCCTCCTATTTTAAATAACTAAATGGGAAAATTAGGTACCCGCAGAGTAGTCTTATTCATAAAATGAAAACAAAACTACATTTTGTAAACAACTTTTGTGAATTAACAAATGCAATATTCCAAATCATTGCTTTTATTTAAAGCAGCTTGGGTACTGCTGTCCTAAAATTAGATTACCAGCTGTGTTTGGTTTGTACGGCTCACTGTCTTTTTGCTACGACTGTCTGCTTTGCAGGCAGGAGTCAGAAGTATGCAAGGATCTCTTTCTGGTGGTGTCACAAGCAGACTGAGTTGTGAGATATGCAAAAGAGGAGTAAGCATAGCGAAGGAGTTAATGCCCCACTTTCACATACATAATAGAGCACTTAGATGTGGACACTGTACTCAGCAGAATTAAACTTGATCACACTTGGTCGAAGTCTAATTTTGACCAAGTAAAATCAGTCTAGGAAAACTTGGTTGGCAGACAAGCAGTATGTAATTTAAGAAGGACAAACCCATTTATCTCTTTGTCTCCAGCATTTCTATGGGCAGGAAAGTTAATTATTTTGAGCATCACATATCATTTAAACTAGCTATCTTTTAGATGCTTTATCTTATTACACTGCATTTAGTTTATTTTGTTATTTTAAAAATCAAGACCTTGTAGTTAAACTTGTCTGACCCTTGGTAGGTTTAGACCTTTATATAATGTATCCTGTTTCCCTAAGTGAAACGAACTTTCATCACAGGACATTATTAAATTGGAATGGTGAACTCTGTTTGGGACATTTATTAGTCTGGGCATAATTTATTGATGTATTTGCGCATTTAACGTCAAAATGTAATAGTATATCTTTTTATGTTTATGTGTACTTTTTTAATTTCCAAAAGGATCATTTTATGAACTTTGTATATGGTAATGTATGTAATATGGCAGTCATTGACATGCAGAGTATAATAAGCTTGGTGGCCCGATGACATAGTTTTCACAACACGTTTTCATACCAAATGTAATGCTAGTGCATTCTTGGGTATAATAGGAGGTATCTGAATTTCTGTGACAGTTATAGTTCACTGTCTATAAGAGTACTCTTCTGGTTCACTGTAACAGTCCGTGTGTTCCTAAAAACAGAAGTAAAATGGTGAACTATCTTTTCTCATGGTGTCTATAATTGGTTCTGCATGGGGAAATTTAAGATTTGAATTTGCATCTGCTCTGAATTTGTCTGCTTGTGCTTTGTTTAAAAAGAAAGTTTATTTTCTTTAAAAGGTGCATGTCATGACTTCTGAACAATATAGAAACAAATATTTAAGCATCTGAATGGAAAAATAGTTATTCAGAAAACATTGCCAATTTTAATTTTCCAAAAATTACTATTTTATACAATGGATAAATTATTTTTTAAACTATGATACCTCAACAACTTCTTTTAAAAACATTCACATACCTTCTGTTAGGTTTGGATGTTTTTTATTGAAATGGAAGCTACAAAAGAAGTGATTTTTTTAAGTATACAGAAAATACTGAAATAACTTAATATTTGGTTTAGAAATTAGAACTTTTTTCTTTTTTTTTTTTTTTTTATTAACTGAATGACCTTATATAGTTCTTCCTGTTGAATTGGTTCTATGTTTTTTTACAGTTTGATTGTGGTATTCTTATAGGCTACATTTATCTTGCATTTTTCTTGAACAGGTGTCTTTGGAAGCAGGAATGCTGCAGCCATTATGTATGGAACAATTTTACTCAGCCCCTGCAGCTGATACTGTTGTCCAACAGTTGCTTCCCAGTCCCGAGGCAGCCCCCCTTCCAGAACCACATGATCCAAAAACGTGTAAGTAGGAATGCGTCATCTTGAACTCTGCTGTGAATATTTTTCTTGCATTTGACAAGGATTTGTCATTTGTTGCACTGAAAGTGTTAACAGCTACAAAACCTTTTCTGAAATGGAATTGCGCTGGTCTGTATGCAGGGAACTGGCTTGAGCTCTTTGTCAGTGGAAGCCCAAATGAGATGGTAGGCATTTGAACTCTGTAACAGTATCTAGCTGTTAAGGTAGTTCTACTCTCTTCTGATAAACTGACTTTTTATTTGGCCACTTAAATGAGAGAAAGACAAATGTTTCTGCCTCTAAATTAATAATGAAAAACTAGCATCAATAGACTAAACAGGTAATTAAATCTGAAAACTGCTTTCAAAATATCTTTGCCCAATTGATTACAAACCAGACATAACTGATTTGAGTAAAAACAACTCTAAAGTTCTGTTCTTTCATTTTTAACAATTTCTATGTATATTTTTATCAAATTATGAAGTAGTAATGTCACTTTTATTATGCATTTTAGCCCTACATTTGTCTTTTTTTTTCCTTCACCTTTTTCCATCACTTTCTCATTCTGTGTTTCATCTCTTCCATTCATTCTTGCCCATTAGGAATTCCTGTTGCTATTCAGAAACAGTGTTACCCTCAGGTTTTGTATATGTAGCGTCCTTCCAATTGTGAACATTTTCTGGCAGTATATGAACCAATTAAAAATATGAAGCAGAGAAAGAAATTCAGTGTTTCATGTATTGCCAGAAGAGGAAGGTTGCATGACTTAATCTTTACTGCACACACTAAAACCTGAGTACTTACTGATTTGCAGGCAGTCTGGCTATAAATTGAGGACAATGCTTAGTCCAGTAAGCCAACTCTGCCTCTCTGAGATCCTAGCAGGTTCTATTTTGTTTCTGAGAGGATGGCTCGTACTGCTTTCTACAGGGTCATGCTCTCTGTTCCCTCAGGCCCAGTAAACTTCAGTTCCTCACCTGTGGTATTTTCATTTTAAGGGATAGATTTAAACCAGTTTATAAGTTGATGGTGAAAGGTCTTGTTGGGGAAGATGGGAATGTGGGGAAAAGCTGAGAAAGAAACACAGCTTGAGTCTCTTGGGAAGTGTTTAACTATTAGCCTGTATGTTGAACATGTACAATAGCACTGCTGATTTTTATTTTGTTTTGGTTGTTTTTGTGATGCCAACTGTAGCTGCCTTCTTTTGCATGGAACTCAGTGATGACAACGTGCATGAGCACTTAGGAAACATGGCAAGTAGACCTCGGTGTAAGAGCAGTGCAGTCATATGAGAGGTGCCAACCTAGACAGACCTTTGACTGTGGCAAAATTGGGTATATGGAGAAATGTTCAAATTTCTGAAGGATCTGGGTAGGAAGTAGTTATGAGAAAGAAGTCACAGCACCACTAAAATACAACCTTTTTTCCCTCTGTCTAGAAAGTGAATTTTACAACCAACTGTATTACTGCAGATTGCAAAGGGCATGAGTAGAGATACCCAGAGAGGTTTAGCTGTGATGGCACTGAGTTTAGCATAGGCTCTTTTACTTTTCTTCCTGTCGGGGTAAATTAGTCTGCATTCCTCCTCATTTTCTATGCTAAGCTGCTTCTGGCAACTGAGTTTACTCATTTAAAACTAGTCTGACATCTCTGAGGCATGCTGTAGTTTGAAGTGTTAATGTACCTTTGGTTTGAAATTTGCTCAAGTTTATGTGTTCTTGGCTGAAGGAAAGGGAAGACAGATCTGTGGCTGCATCTAAACTGAAAGAATCTGTGCTTAGTTCAAGCTGCAATGGTATTGATAAAATGACTGATACTTGATTTATGCTATCTAATGTTTGTCTTTTTGTGATATCCGAGTGCTTCCCTCTAAGTGAAAGCTGTGCTGTTTTGCTCAGGTTCTCCTCGAGAATACTTAGAGTATTACATCTTTCCAGTGCTCTTACCCGGACTGGCTGAACTTCTACATCAAGCAAAGAAGGAAAAGTGTTTTGAGGTTAGTTCTTAGTTTTCAGTTCAGATCAATGTCAGGAAGTCACAGCCTTTTATTTCACAGGCTGTATTTCTTTATTTAGTCTTTTACAAGAAAACCGATGACAATAATATGAAATAACATATCAAGAGTTGTTTCGGATCTTGCTAGCCTGGAATGTTCTTTTGTCTGGTAATTTAGAACACATTGCATACTCACCACACTTGGTCATTATGCCAATCTCTAGCTTGCATCTAATTCTCCTTAAATATTCAGTTACATCTAGCATAAGTAGTGTGATATTCCAGACAAACAGGCTTCCTTTCAGACTTGTACATGTCACTCGTATGAGAGTGATGTAAAGAACTTGAATTTTACTTAACTGAGTAATGAAATGAACTGTGTTATTTTTTCTGGTCTAACATCCTAAGATAGGTGTATTTTCTATTTTAGCTTTATAATTCTATATAAATTCTATTTAAGTGGAAAGCAGAGCATCATTAATGAGCTTATACAAATTGTACTTACAAAAAAATCCTAATCTTCTGTATGTTGTTACAAATTTGTTTGTGTGTGTGTGTAAACATATCTAAAGACATTCTTAATTGTATGTTGGGAATGCGTAAAAATACATGAGAACTGATACAAGATAAAGCTCACTGTATCAGCATAACTTAACTCAGTAATAGATTAGGAACTGGTGGTTGTGGGGTTTGCATCATTTCAACTATTTTCTCTAACTGTGGAAGTAATCTTTTTTCTATTTGTTTCTTACTTTCTGTTTGTCATGAACACTTTTAATTGTAAGGCTTTGCTCCTCTATGTTTTTATGCCTGCAACTGAATCTCTTCTTACTTGCTTCATAATATAAAGAGCAATTAACATAATTGACAATGAAAGTATCTTCCTTTTTGTACATGATGCATATCTGAGGAAAACAGTCTGTGCTGTTGGGGTTATAGATCAAAATGAAAGCTATGTGATTTTGTGTGGGTTACTAATCATCTTAGGTCTCAGTCTACCTCCGCTCCAACCACTGGCATATTCCTGTTACAGGCTTGTATATATATATATGGCAATAGACATCATGGAAAAATTACTTGTAAAAATTACATATGTACAGTTTGACACTGACTTACATGTGCTTGGCACAGCCAAAAAGTCACAAGTTCACTTACCAAAATTCACTTAACCATGCTAGAATGAACACCTCAAACTTGCATTTCAAATCCAATTCTATATTTTTAATGAAAGTATGTTATTTCCATTTTTGCTTAGTCTTCACAAGATTTGTGTCTATAACTGATTGCTTTATAGATGATTGTATATCTATTTATAATTTGTGATAGTACAGGTGAAATAGGAAAGTGGTTCACCTACATGCCGTTATGGCATGACATCTCTGTACATTATTCCTGCCATCACACTTATGTTATCTGTCCTAGAACAGGTTTGATTGAACATATATATTATTCATCACACTTTTAATGAAATTTATATTGATTTTATTTTATTATTATTTTTTTAAGGAAGCAGATCTCCTTTAACAAAAAGGGAAGTCTTAAAGCTGGCTTAAAATACTGTCCTAAAGAAATCTAATGTATTTTTGAAAGCAATAAACCAGCACTTAATACAAAGTATGAGAATTTTTAGAAATACTTCAGTTTTCAAACTCAGCACAAATTTGTCTGTACTTTGTCTGTTTTTAATCGGGGATATTTTGCAGAGGTTCAGTTGTCTATAGGTTAGAAAGTATCTGTTCTCAAAATAGATTTTTGTACATTTCTGTGTTGCTTTATAGTAAACTAAGAAAAAAAAGCAAATGTGAAGTTTCTGATATCTAGACGCTTCATAAAAAATAGCACAGCTTATCAAAAAGACACTGACTGATTTTTCTTTTAATTTGGAGAAATGTCCTGCTCTCGGTGAAGGAAGTTTAGGAAAGCAAGTTTATGTCCGATGATCATTTTCAACCATGACATCATTTCCTCCTCCTTTTGAACAATAACTATTAAAACAATAGCTCTTGATGCTTGCCATATAACTCAATATTTGTGTTCTTTTCCATTACTGTCCAGGTATTTGTGCTTAGATACTCTTTTTCCTTATCTGACTTAAATGGGTAATTTCTAAGTATACTGTTATTTCATAGTAAGTGTGTTGTTCCATATGAATTTGAAGAAAAGACCATGCCATACCTTGCATTAAAATGGAGCAGATTTTTAGGATCAACAGCAGAGCCCTTAGACACCCTGGAGAAAGTTAAGGACAGGGAGAGGGGTTCTTGTGATAAACACAGCAGAAAATATCTATGAAAATAGGAAGAGAGCAAAGAGTAGAAAGAATCATGGAATTAATGAGACAACAGCAGAGGTAAATGATGAATTGTGATTAAGGTAACTGAAATCATAAAGGATGAGATCAGAATACTGTATTTGAATTTTGGCTAGACAAAAGTCATTAAAGACCCTTTACAAAGGGCAGCTCCAATAGAATAAACCAGTGGAAGATAAATGGAAGGAACAGTGGAAGAAAGGGAGGGACAGTAGAATTGACTGCGGTCAGTGTGGCACAGGGCTGGAGGAAGAGAGAGAATTCTGAGGGAGAATGAAGAATGTTTTTTATGAGAGGAACTAAAGGCCTTCGTGTTTTGAAGGTGAATGAAGAATGAGAAGGGAATGAGAAACGAAGTAGCAGAGCTGTTTAGAAATTGAAACTGGGGTAAGGCAGATTGCGTCATGGGACCAACTGAGGAATTCAAGGAAGAAATCAGAACAGAGATACCCATGCCTGGGAAGGAAGAATTATAGAATCAGAAGAGAAAGTTGGGAAAGGAAAGGGAAAAGGTTATGCTGAAAGTAGTCATTTGTGTAGGAAGGAAATCTTTCAAGATCTTATTTGGAAAGTGACATAGCAACTTAAACATTTCATTTAAAATAGACTTTTTTTTTTTCTTTACCATGTAGTGCAAAAACCTAGAAAAACTATCAGCTTCCAGATATATTTGCAGACTTCAAACTAACATCAATATGAGAACAGTCTGCAGAAGCTTCATTTTTAAGTTAGGAGTGAAAGAGACCTGTTAGGTTGTCCAGTGTATTCCCATGCTGAATTGTGTTTTTTTTTTTTTTTTTTTTTTTTTTTCCTACCATAATTTCTCCTGTGCTTTATCCTATCTGCTATCAGATGTCTCTGGGGAAAAGACTATTTTCTTAAATATCAGCTCTCATGAGACTTAAGTAATGCATTCATTTTTCAAAATTAAAACTGATCGATGTTTAACATTTTTATTATCATTACTATGATGTTTCATTCTGGTTGGCAATTGCAGAAAGAGGTTGCTGTAGCAGCCTCTGTAATCATAGAATCATTTAGGTTGGAAAAGACCTATAAGATCATCTAGTTCAGCCTTTAACCTATCATATGGAATATGTTTTATTTTAAAGTATGTTAGATCAGGGAAAGTGAATGGAAGAAGATCTTGTGATAACTTTGCAATCTCCTGATCCCTGATCACAAATATTTTTGTATGATTATTACAAAGCACATCATACTTAAGATGAAAAATGCAAAATGAATTCTGTTTATAATTAGTTCACAAAGACATCTGCGGATTAACAATGCACATTGTGCAGATATTTCCTGTGTTTATCCTGATTCACGTAGCATAGGAGGAATGTGTCAAAGACAGGTCAATTTATATCATTTTTTCCTTCTATAAATGTTCACTGCTGTGCAACTAAAGATTTAATTGACTGACAAAGTGAACTGTTTCCTGGCAAAAAAAATAACAAAAGAAAAAATGTTCAGATTGAATTCCTCCCTGATAAGCTCACTGAATCTGACAAGAATAAACTAAAATGAATTTGTTTCCTTTGATAACTGTTTTGACAACACTGCTCTGATTGCTGCAAATTTATTGCAAAGGAAAAACAATTTGCTTAAAACAGATTAAATTACAACTGCTAGATTAAATTGAATTTTGTTGTCAAAGTATAGAGTTTATTCTCTGAAAGAATTCACTGAGTAATGGGACCCAGTTTAGTACTGTAATTGAGAATAGCTGTATGAGAGTGATCAGACACTGTTGTTTTCAGCTTCTGTTCAAGTAAAAAATGTAAATTTATCATCTGAAATAAGCTGTAGAAATCTTTCCAGTGAAGGTTTTGGTCTCTTAAAGCTTAGGTGCTTGGCTTCTAGGAACAGTGCCTGGTATTATCCTGACAAGTGTGAAAATTCATTAGGGAGATGTGTGTTTCTACACAGCCAAGCACTGTAATGGAGCTCTGTATGAACCCTGAAGGTTTTTTTTGTCATGAAAGAGATCATAAAGACACATGGGGTTCAGGACTGATAGCTGTGTTGTCATGTTCAAAGCAGTTCTATTTCTTTTCTGTGGATGCCCAAGTGTATGTCTACCTATGATAAGATTCACCTTGGAAAGTAGATGTGTTCTGGGGAATTATCTAGGGCTGCCAAACAGTCTAACTGTATTCCTCACTATTGTCATCTCCTAGTTACGTGACTACCCCATGTCCTTCAGCATGCAGTCAGCACCTCATGTAACGTTTCACATCCACTCACTTGTGGCTGGAATTTAACAGTGACCATCAATTTATGCCATGTGCTAGTGTCCCAAACCATGAAGCTATATAGAGCACTTTTCTCCTCTATTTACATCTCCCAGATTTTTTTACTTCATACTCATGCAGCACAGAGAGTGACACGTATGATGAAGGTAGAATCAAGTCATCCTTCACGCATTAAATCTCTGATTACGTAGTTATTCTACTTTTCTTAGCAAGTGGCAGTATTTCCATCATTTCTTACATTTATTCAAAGCTTCAACCTCTTTCATGATATCTAGCAGTTTCACAAATGCATTTGACCAGGTTGAATTGTTTTCCTAAAAAGTAATAATTGCAGTTGAGTCCCCCATCTGGGGGGGTAATTGTTACCTTCTGGGTAGGGATAGCCTTTCTCTTTGCTAAACGGCTTTATTTTGATAAAGCACTCAATGCCTCTCTTCAACAGGGGCTAAGTATCTTCTGGCAATCACTGACAGGTTGTGTATGTCCATAACACATCTTGTGTAAGAGTGGCCTGGAAGAAACTAGATAAATTCTGTTATTCTGACCAGCAGTCTAGGTTGTGTTTTCTGTATCATGGCTACTCTGGTTTCTGAAATGCTGAATAAGCACCTGTAGTCATTTGTACACTTAATCTGCAAGGATGTAACGCAGAGAGGAAATCTCTAAGAAAAGAAAGGCTGTAATCAATTCTGTATCGATCAAAATTCATGCTTTGAATTTTGAACTCAAAAAGTATTTTATAGCATGTAGTGCAGTCCAGTTAAATAGGGCCTGGCTGTGTGACTCGCTAAGGATACCTAACTGCAAAGCATTTTGCCAAATTCCCCTTAGTGGTGAAGATATCTCCGAAGTGGGAACAAAGGGCACAATTATTTTGCTCCAAGACTCCAGACTTTGATTTTTTTTTGCCTGATTGCAATGTGTACAGTGTCTGTGATTGTTGTTGCATGTGCTTGGTTTGTGCCTTCTTTTCTGGACTACCCAGCGGATGATTTTGTCTGAGCAGCCATACAATACGCTGGGGGGGTGTCTAAGTATGCACAACGTGTTCAAGCTGGTTCCATGCAAGAGGAAACAATATTCATTGATGTTCTTTCTAAGTCTTGGAATCTATGAAGTATTTTAAGTATGATAACAGAGCTTTGAACAGAATGGCAAGTAATTTACAACAGATTTTCATATATGAGTTCTGTTAATTTCTTTGCAATGAGATTGCCACTAAGAAAGATTACCCTTCAGAGATATTTGTTATAGCTATACTGCAGCAAATATCAAGATAGTATATGTAAAATTTTCTCACTCATTTTTTGACTTGGCTTGAAAGCATTCCATAAAAGGTCTAAAATTTTGGCTGAGCCACTGGCTGTTGGCAGTAGCAATATTAAAGTAGACAGAGTAATGTACTGTATATTTTATTTAATAAAAGCAGTCAATTTAGCTTCTGTTCCTTTCCACTAGTAAAATCATGTGACCAATCCAAAGATAATAAATAATTTGAAACTATCTTCTGTCTTTAGAGAAAAAGGACGAAATTTATTGCCTGTGATTTCCTAACAGAGTGGTTATACAAGTAAGTTGATCATGGCTTTTACTATTAATTATGCCCAGTGATTCAAATACATTAATTTACAAATTGAATAGCTGCAATTTAAACTAAGTTGTTTTCTTTTTTTTTTTTTTTTTTTCCATTATCAGCCACAACCCAAAGAGGAAAGATGAGTCATTCACAGAATTCTTTTCCATTCCTTTTGTTAACAACTGGCTAAAGATCCAGTAAGTTATTGCAGTACTCAGAGTAACCTTTTATCTTTTTATTCTTTTCCTTCAGTTATTACAAAAAAGTAATAGAGCTTCAATGCATTATAATTTTCCCCTCTGAATGCCCATTATTGTGTGCAGCAGAGAACTATGTGATGCTTTCTAACTTTGCCATGCATTAGTTGCAAGGTATTTTGTACCGGCATTGTTCTCAGATAAATTGGTTTAGAATTCTTAAACATTTTAATTGTTGCAGAGTGTGGGACATTTGAATAGCCTGGTAGCATTGTGAATATCTTTCTCTTAAGGAACAAAGCAATGTTTTCAGTGTTGCTGTGGAAATATTTGAGGATACGTAGTCTAGAAATTCTTTCCCTAGCTGTAAGTAGCAGTTTTGAAAATACCTGTAATAATTCTTGGCATTAGAATGCATTTATGCTGATATTTATGACTTTGCATTTGAGAAATGAACATTTCTTTTGGCAGTCTCAGTCTTAGGTTCCTCATTATTACTGTAGAACCAAGCTACACATCAGTTTTGAGAAAATGTTACCGTCCTTGAGGTTACAGTTTGTTTTCAATCTAGCTGTTGTATGAGAAAAGAGAAGTAATATGCTACAGTGAGAGAATAAAAAAAAAAATGAAGGTTAGATTTGGAAGAATTTTTCTGTTAGAAAACTTAATTGGAGACTAGATTGGTGGTTGGTTAAAACTTAGAGATGAGCATCTTTGCAGGCATGTTTGTTTTATTATGCTACTTACGTGGAAATTGAGCTTTCTTGAACTTCTGTCATGTGAAATTTAGAGTAAAATCCTTTGGAGAAGCTTTAAGCTTTGAGTCAGAGTAAAGCTCATTGGCATTTACTGGTCTTTGGAGACAAATTGGTGATTGAGGCACAGTTACCTTTGGCTATCTTAGAGGTAGTCATGTAGTTAAAGCAGTGTAGGAAGCTTCTGAGCTTCTTTCTGTGATGACCCAGCTCATCTCAACTCTGTTACGTTCAGGTACCTGCTGCCACATCGTACTGCCCAGCCACTGTTGTTCAAACGTACCATTGATTGGACTCTTGTAATAGTTTCATTCTCTAAATTACTTGGCCTTGCCAACAAAATTCCTGTTTAATGCAGTAGGGTTGTCCTACTCATTTCTTAAGCATACTGAGGAGCCATTGGACAGTAAGGCAATTCTGATACCATCGAATTGTGAGGATGGACATCTGTACCTAAGATAACAAAGATCAGTTTTACAAACATTTCCTCTTGGAAGTAAAGGTGACCTAAGTTGTTCCCTGCTCTCTCCTGTTCTTCAGCATGCTTCTAGCCAGCCTAATATCACCCTGTTGGGGAGGATGCTTGGTTATTCTGATCAGGGACTTCCCCTGAGCTAGAAATGCCTCTGCCAAAATATGAGGGGTTTGTATAGCTATTTAAATTGTAGATCGTTTCTCCAATCTGGTTCACCTGGGAGCCAGGCAGGCCTTTGCATTGGCACAAATGAAAGATTAAAATGAAGGGCTTGGGGCAAGGTGAAGAGAACAAATGAGCCGGTAAGATATAGAGGTGGTAGCAGGAACTGCTTAAGTCAGCTTTGCCAACAAGAGAAATACACTGTGGAATCACAGCCTGAATGACTCATAGCTTCTGTTCGGACTTGGGCTCCTGAATAACATAGTGACGGATCCACAAGGACACTGAAGAGTCAGAGTCCTGTTTAAATTGATACACACTTGATCTGAAATCCTCTAAACAATTAGGCCTTTAAAAATAAATTACTAAAAATCAGCTTTTTGTGAACACATTAAAATTACAGATTTCTCAACAAGTATTGCTTATGAAGTAATCATTATTAGAGCAAACTGAAAGATTGCAATATTAAATGGGAATGAGAATGTATTATTATGTCCTGGATATGACATTTAAAATGTAATTGAATCTGTACATTTTATTGTCACTTCCATTTTTAACTGTAGTACAGGTTTTATGTTTTAATAGGATCAGAATATATGTAACAGAATATGCTAAAAATTGTTGGTCAGGTTTTCATGGGAAACATCCTTATTCCAACCTTTTAGATGGTATATTAAAGAAACAGAAGAAAAAGGTGTTGCTACAGGTTTAAGGAGTAAACTCTTCTGTTGATTTTTTAGTTACATGTCTGAATTTGAAAAGCATAATGGAAGGTCTGTTAAAGAGGAACATATTTCTGTACCGTATTAAAATAGGATTTATGATTGTGAAACCGTCTTTATGCTTAAAAATATATAAATAAATTAAAACAAAAAAAGAAGGTTAAATATTTCTTCTGCAGAGATCCAGCTTTTTTAATATATTCCATACTTGAGTATGACTTTTTTTGGCTCTCTTCCAGTGCCTCCAGTTTTTTCTTTGATGTTAATTTTTTTAAGAATAGTCAAAGCCACAGTCTTATGAGCCTCACTCACCATATGATGTGTTTCTAAATGAGATCTTGCAGCCTACTTTTTCTTCAAAAGGAGAGCCAAACACTGCATCAGCTTCCAGAATTTTGAATGCAAACATTGTAGCTTCAAAAGCTGGTTGTAGGTGAAGAAGTTTGTAAAATTACTTCAAATTTGTTTCCAGCTTTAGTATTTACAATAATTGCTATGACATCATTAGATAAAAGCCTTAGTATAGTTACCTTGTCTTCCATTGTGCCCCGTATCGTACCAAAAGCACTGACAAAATATTACATCCCATGGGAATCCTTGATTACTGAAGCAGATTTCAAAAACATGAGAAGGAGCAGCTTCAACGCTGACTGGTAATCTGCGTTTCACTTCCGGAAGAGCACAAAGCATTTGTATTGTCTTAAAGATACTTTAAGACAACACAATTTGTGTTGTCTAAAGCTGTACCTTTTAGAAGACAGAAAGCTGTAGTTTTAACAGGCAACTAACAAAAGTTTTTGGAAACTTACTGGCATACATACTGATGTCCCTATCCTACATTCAAGACCAATGATATAGTCAAATAAATAAATCTAATTAAAGTCTTGGATGTTTTTGCACTCCTTCTTTAAACATGCTAATGAGGAACACAGTTGCCTTTTGTCGGTATTTGCCAGTGGTGTTTCTGGTTGAATAGCAGTGAAGCTCAATCACAAGTAACCAGACTGTATATACTGAACCAGGGAGAAGGAAAGAGCTTGACCTGTGTTTATGCCCTGATCCTACTTCATCTTTGCTTTTCTACCATAGATAGGCTGAGATTTTGAGCATCACAGGAGTATCATTAGCCAACCCTCTTGAGTCTATTTAATAGAAGAAATAGGTAGAAAACAATTTTAAATAAAAATGTTCCACTGCTTTGAAAAATACTGGCATTATAAATGTCTGCTGTCACATGGATTTAATAATATGACAGTATCATTCAAGTTCATCTTCTAACTTACGTTCAGTGAAGGAAAATGGTGTATGGATCTGGGTTAGTAATAACTGTGTGTATTTTTCTGGCTGTTGCAGATTAGTCTTTGCTTATATTACAGGGATTACAGGAACTGAAGAAGCCTTTTATAAATAAACATTTGTTTGCAAGAGCTGATTTATCTGCATTTCCTCATTTTCTGTATAAAGATATTTACTTGATACTCAGTTCCGAAGGTCACATTTCCTGGTTTAATATCTGTGTATACTGAAACAAATGTGCAGGTATAGAGCAAATAAATTTATCATTGCTTCAATAAAGTGGCCAGATTATATTTATTTATTTATTTATAAATGATTACTAAATATGAAGTAGTGGCTTTTTGCCAAATATCTGCATATGAATTTATACGCATTGATTTTTTTTTCCCTTCATCCATTCCCAGTATTCTAATTAGACAAAGCGTGCTGGTCTCAGCTGCCTTTACAGTTGACTTCATTGTCAGTTCTCAGATGGCCAATAGGGGTAATTTTGCATGGGTGACTGATTTCTTTCTTTCCATAACATGCCCATTTTCTACAGGCTTTGCTTTCTGCACACTTGTATTTCACTGGTCTATGTCTAAACTAGCCTTTTTTAGTATAGATTTCATTTTCATGATGTTTTCTCTTTATTTTTCTCTTTATTTTTCTCTTAATAATTTGATCTTTACCTTTTTAGTGCAATGAGCAGCATCTTTACTTATTATAATAGAAAAATCCAACAAATATGTCTGTGTGGATTTTATTCTTTGTGGATCTAAGCAAAGAATTGAATTCTTCCACGTTACTGGAATGTCAAATTAATGAAGGAGAAAATATTTGATTTAAAAACAGTGTTTTGGAAAATTGCATTGTCAGAACTTATGTCACAAAGTTTATATATAAAATATTTATATTGCATAATGGTGTTTTATGAGGCTAAGGTTTTATGGCTACAAATCCTGATGCAGCACCATAACTTGCCTTAATTTATGTAAAGATTGTCAAAATGGCAATGAGAAAATTGAAACTGTATTAGTGGTTTGTGATGTCTTCCTAATGTTGCTGTTAGAGCACTAATTAGAGACTATTGATACTGCTGTTCATTGTTAATGTTCATAGGATATGAGGTCTGATTTAAAGTATACATACATAAATGAAAAATTCTCCACTGACATCAGTGGACTTTGGAATGGGTCTATGTTTGGTTTCCTTCAGTCCAGTGCTGCACTCTTAAAGAATGCATAAATATTGGTCCCACAAAGGAGAGAACTGAGGCAACAAAGGGAGAGCTGAGTTTTATCATTAAAATGGATAAGTTCTGCACATGTAGAGAGCATATTAAGGGGGAAGAAAGCCACTATAGTTTTCAGACAGAAACTAAGACAAAAGATACTTCTTGTGTTATTATTTTGGCTTCTTGCTGTGCTTTCTCTTCTTCTTCTTCTTCTTCTTTTGTTGTTCTCTTGTATTCTTGTTACCATTCACCTGTTCTACCTCATTCTCTGTTATATGACTCTGCGTCCTTACTTAGCAAATGTCTCATGTTAGTTCCATACCATATTTTCTTTTTACTACATCTTTCCTTCATTATAAATAGGTAGATAATTATATCAATAGTTTGTGTTAACAGATGCATACATATTATCATTATGACCACTTTGATAATATTTCTGAATGTATTTTTATAGTTTTATTATACTGCAATATTTTGGGGACAGTAACAGTTTATTTCTAAATGCCAATAACTTATCTAGATTTTTTTTTTTGCCACTACAGTTACGAATGATAATGGATGCACAAAATTGTCCCCATTCTAAAGCCTTTATGTATAAGTAGGTAATAACCTGAATGAAACTGTATGGAGTAGATATTTTTCCTAAATGCTTTGTGGTGAAAGGAAAGCAGGACTAAACTCTTGGGTTTTCCAGCACTGTGAATATGGAGGTGTGGAAGGGGTTGAATATTTCTAGCTGACACTAATGTATTTTACATTAGATTTATTCATCCTTTTATGTTATCAAAAACCATAAGATTAATCAAGGCTGAAGTTTGAATATTTTTTTTTGGTGATAGCAATTAAAAAGATGATTTAAAAGTGAAATGTTTGTTTCTTCACAATCTATTGCCTTTATGTTTGAGGGTTTTCAAAGTAAAAAGCATGAGCCAGCAAAGCCGTGGAAGATTCAGAGAACAGAAGCTGGCAAAAGGGGTAAAAATATTGTGTGTTTTTATTTTTTTATTCTTCATTTAGCTATTGACAGCATCAAGGAACTGTTACTTGGAGAAGGTGATAGAGAAGAGTTCAGACAGTTAGCAGGAGTCACACTTCAAAACGTCTGCTCATTTGCACTTCCTTTCTTCAGAAAGTTAAATTGGGTTATGCCCACATTCACAGTCCTTCAGAAATATGCCCTTCATATAATGCACAAAAATGTTTTCTTAATGAGGATTTTTTTTCTTCAAATGTTTTCTCTAATTATAGTGTGTTTAGATTACTGCAAAAGAAAACCAGTGGTTAGTGTTTTCTTTCTGACTGTCAGATGGTTGCGTTAATACTAATAATGTTAAGAGAGGTCTCAGTTCACACTCAATTTGGCCTGTGGAAATGTTCCAGGAGTATTTTTATCAAGTGTCTGTAGGAATCTTTCCCTGGAAACTTGTGAGGCTCATGCAGTGATACTGTAATATGTGGTTAATATATCTAATTGCTTTTAAATACCAGGTCAGATAAATCAGTATTTCAGTCTCACTTTCTGTCAGCAGTAGTCTTCCTGCTTTTTGGGTAGATATCACATACTTAATAGTATGTATAAGAAGAGATTCTATAGACTTTTTTTTTAAAAAAAAAAAACATTTATAGATTTTTTTTTTTTGCTATAATATTTCTAGATTCTCTGAGTTGGAATAAGAAATACTGGAAATTTAAAAGAAATCTACTTTGACAAATTTACAGAGAAAATCTTTTGATTGTTTAGGCCAACAATCAAAAGTACTTTCCAAACCTAATACTTTATCAGAATCCTTTTTTAAAAGTTAAGCAGATCACCATGTTCATCTATTTGCCTGTCTTGTATTTCTCCCTATTCTTTGGTCTGTTCTTTTGTCTTTTTAGATTATGAATTCTGTAGTGACTCTGTCATTGCATGTGTTCATACATGATATAAATATTCAAGAACAATAACCATCACAGTCAAATTAAAGGTGGAGTGGTTTGGGCTGTCATCTTGAAACTTCCAGGCCTCAGAGGGCCTGATGCTTGTTGTGAAGGGTTACTTCATTATTTCAAGAGACCAGCTTTCTGAAAAGAGAGAAAACCCTCATCATTTATTGACTGCACCTGGGTACTTCACTGTCACCTACACTCTGTCCTGTCACAGGTACTGGCACTCTGTAGCTAGCACAGTGGTCCTGCAGGCACCTTGCTGCAAGACTGGTGGTTTGATTTGGAGGTTTTCTGTTACTGTTAGGAAATGGATTGGGGAAAAAGAAAAAAAAAAAAAAAACAAAGAGCAATTACAAAATCCTGAATTACACATGGTGAATTTTTCCTTGATTATTATTATTATTATTATTATTTTTATTTCCTTTTCAAGGAAGGAGTTAGACCTATCTGTAGGACAGATGGGAGATTAGTGACAACTGAGGTTTTTGGACTTAGCTGCACAACCATACTGACTGTATACAGAGTCCATCGGTGTGACTGTGAGCCTGCTCCTGTTTGCTGACAAAAAGGAGCAGGTTCCTTGTCTGTTTTGCTGACAAGAAAATGGAGGTTCTTCCCCCTCCTTGAAAGTTCATTGAGAAACCCAGATTCTCTCCAGGAGAAGATGAGACACACATAGAATCATAGAATTTCATGAATTGGAAGGGACCCACAAGTCCAATTCCTGTCTCCACACAGGGCCACCTCAAAATCAGACCCTATGTCCGAGCGCATTGTCCAAATGCTCCTTGACCTCTGTCAGGCTTGGTGCCATGACCACTGCCCTGGGCAGCTGTCCTAGGGCCTGATCACTCACTGGGTGCAGAACCTTTCCCTAACCCCCAGCCTGACCCTCCCCTGTCCCAGCTCCATGCCATTCCCTCGGGGCCTGTCACTGTCCCCAGAGAGCAGAGCTCAGCGCCTGCCCCTCTGCTCCCCTTGTGAGGGAGCTGCAGGCCGCCATGAGGCCTACCCTTGGCCTGCTCTGGGCTGAGCAAACCAAGGGACTTTATAACTCTAGTGTTGCTCTAACAGCAATTGTCTGTCAGTTATGGCACAGAGCCGGTATACTTGTTTCTTGTTACCATGTTTTAACAGGAAAGGAACTAGTATGGTTAGTCCATCTTCATGTTGTTGTTTTTTTTTTTTTGACTGTAGTCTGCCCAGGATAAGAGAATTTTTATGGATACTTTGTGCCTTCAGTAAGAACGTCTTTCAGTACCTCATACATCTATTTAATGCAAGCCTTTTTTATTTCTTCTGGGTGCTAAATTCCACCTGCATAATGTACTGTAATTAGTAAGTATTGCACATAATCAGGATCTGTAAAATCTTGATTGCTCAGAAAGCAAGAAACGTTTATTGGCATTTAACTGTCCTCTGGTCAGTGCCTGCTTTATTTAAGTTTGACAAAATATATACTTCAGAAAAAACATGTTATTGATACTTTTTTACAGGTGCAACTTACTTTATTCAATATATGATAGATATCAAAATAGATATTAAAATGTTTAGTGTGTGGACATTTAAGAGTGTGCATAATCAAAGACCGAATAAGCAGAATATAGCTACTGTGCATTTTACTGTCAGTTTTAATCTTCTTGGAGTCATACAGCTGTCTTCTGCCACAAATGACATATTCCCTCTTTTCCTTGTTCACTGCTGATGGGTGATTACCTCTGCTCAGATTCTATTTTTATTTGACCTGAAGCCAATTGCATATATTCTCTTAGATAAGAATGGACCTGACATGACTTCTGTTCTCTAAAGCCACCCTGCTGAAATGATTGATATTTGCCAGTGCATGTCATACTGAAAATTAAGTCCCATTTTTTATGCTTGATTTTATATTGGTTTCTCAAATTTAGTGTGGGAGTCTGAACTACATACTTTTATAATTTATAAATGAAAGCAATGCAATGCTAGAGTTGGCCTTGCAGATGTATTCCTTCTTAGGAAAGTTCAGT
Organism: Anas acuta; assembly: GCF_963932015.1. Lineage (NCBI taxonomy): Eukaryota > Metazoa > Chordata > Aves > Anseriformes > Anatidae > Anas > Anas acuta. Next base: position 10,117,943 of record NC_088993.1, read on the forward strand.
GTCTTTGAAATAACTGCTGTAAAATATGTAGGTCTTCCTGTGATTTTTACACTCTAAGATATGGTTTTCAAAAAGATCAAAAATAGAACAGTGAATGAAGGCCTATCAGCCAAACCAGCACAGTCCAACTTCATATTTTTAAGTCTGATTATAGAAGGAGTTAGCTCAGGAAGCCTTGCTTATCTAGCACTTATAAATTCCCTTGAGCGGTAGAAATGCTAATTAATGTTCACAGAACTAAAACTGTTTAGCTTAATGGAAGGACCTCTTTTTATTTTTGCCTTATTTCCACTCTTCCAAACAGACTGAGTTTTTCTTTCACATTGAAATAAATGTAGGCCAAAACCCAGCTGACATGACGATGAGACCAATTTAGCTGAGTGTACTGACTCAAACGGTGTAGTCAGTAGAGCGCTAGATAACAGTTAAGATTGTGCTCAAAGTTGAAGTGTTCCTTCAGTGAAGACAAGCCCTAAGAGAAAGGCCTTGGAGAGCATAGGAAGCTTACTAGGGCAGAGACTAATAGAAATTAAATTAAGTGAAAGGAAAATGTAAGCTGTCAAGCCTCCTAGCCTAAGCTGGAATATACTTATATTTCCTAAAGAAACAGAAGTAATGCTTTAGCCAGTAAGTGCAGAACTGGATGAATAGCTTGTTTATCTGTGGTCTTTGTAGGATATGCGTCTTTATTATATAAATATTATAAATAATATTCCTTCAGAGTTTGCATATGTCACTAGTTTTGTTCAAGTAGGCATACTTTAAGACTAATACTGATAAAAACATATTTGGAGTTGAATCCAAGTGATTGCTGAGTCCAAACTCATGTTGTGGTCTTCCAAGTCAAAGCTGTGATCAGTCCGTGTCCCATGCAGGGAGAGTGTCACCATTCTAACATTGTGCCAAGCCTACTGCTTATAAATGGTGTTTTCATAAATAGTAACATTACTGCTCTATATTTCTCTATTGGCTTTAAAGACTATATATTATATTCATTATAAAAGAAATCCATATAAATTAATGTAATTTCCTCTTCCAGATAGATGTGTTTTGATCAATGTATGTGAGAAATAAATTAACATCCATAGAAAATGTTTTTTTGCAAAGCACGGCTTGATACTGTGATTTGAATTTTTGTTAGCGATGGCTGAAATGTAATTATAGTTTCTCATTAAAAATAGCTGCAACAGAATCACCAGAAATGCTCTCAATTACTGTATATTGTGGCTGAAAATTGTTAACTTTACATATCTGTTCCTTTCTTTTATCACCAAGTGATGTGTATACATTATCAAAAGTAAAATTTCAGCCTTTTAAGAGCTCCTTTAGATGTTTCTGAGCATGGAAGCATGTTTATGCCTACACAATTATCTTTTTTTTTCATTTTTCAGTACATTTCACTTTTAACTGAAATTATAGGGTAGCTGAATGGACTAAAAAGTATTTACATTGTACGACTTTAATAATTAAGTTATAAACATTTATGTGATAAATTTGTTCATTGTTGCATGCACATTAGAACCTTCTCTGTTTTACAAATGGCATGTCTCTGTCTCTCACTCCCTTCCCACCACCACCCCAAACTCTACCATAGTGGTAGGAATTTAAAATCCATGTAGAAGAGCAAGAAAGATTACTGCATTTGATATGCTATTTGTATATTACTGTTTTAAGGAAGAAGTGATTGTAGTGTACAAAAGATATATTTTTAAAGGAGGTATTCTTTGCACCTTTTATCTCAGTATCTCAGAGCAATAAGATATTTTAACTTTCAAGCACCTGAACAACCTTTCTCTTTTTGTGTAAAATATATTGCTAAAGAAGAAAGTCATTTACTTGTAAGGGCTGTCTTTTACAAAATCTTATTTTTTTTAAATGTATTTTTTACTTTTTTAGTCCTAGGCGACCAATGCCTCTGTCTCTCCACCTATCAGAAGAAGAAGCATGCATAATAATTCAGTCGTTCTGGAGAGGTTATCGGGTAAGAGTAATCTATAATTACTTTGCTTGATGTTGAATTTGTAGGACTGTGAAGGCCGTAGGGAAAATCCTTACATAAATTTTAAGTAGGGGATACTATAAATAGCTGTTGAGACCCTCATGGTTCATTGGCTTTGGATGTTGCTTATGCCTTATGCCTGGTGACTACAATTTCTTCACAGGCATTTATGCTGATGTAATCGCCCCGTTTTCCTCATAAAATCCACTGAAGGTTGGAATATTATTTTTTTTATGAGTTGATCTTTGGCTAGTTGCTAAAGTGTTACTTGGCTTCATTCAGGGATATTTAAGTGAGTGTAGAGGTACACAAAGAGGACTGGTGAGGTCTGTACAGAAATAGAAGCATATAGAAATAAAGATAAAAATGAGACAAAGAACAAGACAGGAGATACAGGAAAGGAATGAAGGCTGTTATTCAAGGTTATTCAACAAAATGGTAAGCAGGTATGGCAAGCCATACTAGTAATATAGCACTAATGCAGTCTCCAATTTAAGGGGGAAAAGAGAGGAACATAAATTAATTATGAAGAAGATTGGCTCATACTACTATTTTGGAGTGCGACAGCAGTGCTAAGCCTAGGGTAGGATCTAAATGATTTTGAAAATGCTGAAAAGATTCTGGAAGTCTTTCTTTGAAAGGCTCTAACACCTTCATGCTTTGCGAAAAAATGGACTTAAAATCCATGTGACAAAAGAAGCGTCTTTGACTGCCTTTTTCAAAATTTAAGGTTGTAAAAAGCTTCCAGCTATAGCATTAGTTTCATTGTGTTGGACAGTAAGGTATCTCTGTCTCTACAACAGGTGTTCTTTAAATCACAATCAGAACAAAACATTCTCTGTTAAGTTCTTTACTATTTTAACAAGCATGAATACATAAGAGTTGCTACTCTAATGTGCCAGGCAGACAAAGATGACGAAATAATCCTGAAATGATCTTCTTGACTGATAGATTTTTATGACACTTGCTGTTTTTCGTTTTCCTTGATTTTTTGTTTTTTTCTGAACAGAGATGATGACACTAACATTAATTAGCATTGACAATATCACTGCAGGCATCCTCACAGTGGATTATTGCAAAGGCAAACATCCAGTAACAGTTCCATTAGAGCTGAGCAGTGCAAGGTTGCTCAGATACCTCGTGCTTCAACCGAAGGTTCCAAAGGGCACTGTCCCTTCTCACTGTGTTAAATTTAGAATGATAAATACTATGGTGAAAATTTTAAACCAGTTCCTAGAAATGAGAGGGTAACTATAGCTTTAAAAAGCAGAAGACAGAGAAAATAACTCAGACTATGAAATTAGCTGTTACATGTTTTAGCTTCTTATAGCTCAAAGAACTTGGGCTTTTAAAAATTAACATTAAAATCTGAATATAAAGTCAAAATCATTAGTAACAAGTTATTACACAGGGTGACATGTTATTTTTGATTTAAATGAGAATTCATCATAGTAATGATAAAGTAGATTCTGAAAAAATAGAAAATATTTCAGATGATATGCTTTTAAAAGAAGTATCCCAGACATGAACCTTGTAATTTATTTTATTTTATTTTATTCTTAAATGATGTCATATAAAGTGTGAGAAACCACAGCTGATAATTTTTCACTGACACATCTTGTATGGAATCTCCATTTTTGAGATACTTTGTTAGCCGTATTGATCTAGGCAGTAGACTTTATTTAGTCATACAACTGACGGAGCATTGCATCTTTGCATGGACATTTCACTTGTTTCTGCCACATGTAGCTGTCCGCATGTGCCAGTATCAAAACCACATGAGATTCAGCAAAAACAAGGTGTCAGGCAGTAAGGATTTTTTTATGTGAAGAAAAAAAAACCATAGGTATAGGATATTGAGCACTTTCTGATAATAAAAAGTTAATTAAAAGTGTACATACCTCCTTATCTGAAGCAGGTTTCAGAAAAATACTTGTTGTGGTAATAATAATTAATGGCTGTCATCCACAAAGCCTTTGCTAGAATCTTTCATACAAAGACATTTATTAGTACTTATTTCAAGTTTAATCAAGAATTAAATCCCATAATAAAAAGCAGTGTTAGCTACAGAAGCATTAGGCTGCACTCTGAAACACAAACAGCAATCCAATTACTTTTATAACCATTTTCTGGTAAAAAGGAGAAAGCTAATTAGATTGCAGAATGTTATATAGGACCTAAGCAGAAGAAAGCTACCAAGAAGTGGTAGTAGCTGTTGTGTGACCCTAACGGGAAAGGTTTCTGGGTGTCGAACTTGTCATAAAGAAAGGTGTAGGGGGTTTTGAGCAAAAAGGCAATTTGCTGTTGCCACGTCCATTGTGATTGTGGAAATCTTGTGCTTGATTTACAAATACAAAGGCTTGCTCCAAAGAAACTTTAATTAAAATTATCTGTTTCCCATCCCTGGCAGAAACTGTCTTGAAGTTCCAGGACTAAATAACATAATATTGGGTAGCCACTGTAGTCCAAAGGAGTAATGATAATGTCATTTGTTGCATGTGTATATATGAGACACAAGAACAGTCTGGCATAGTACTCTGAGGAGATCAGAAGGGAAGATGTCATCTTGAGAGGTCTCTTTGAGGCAAGAAAGAACAGCTGGAATAAGGCTTTTGACAGCTCTTTCATCAGATTTTTCTCTTTACTTCTCACATCCTCTTTTATTGATGTTCCATTCATCTGTCATGGGCCAAGGCAGTACTCCAATATCTGATGAAAACCCTTGATTGGTAGATATCAATTTTCCAGGCACTTCTCCAATTCAAGAAAATGTATTTCTTCACTCTTCTACTGCTGAATCTGTGCTTAGTGCCATTTATTCTCTGGGGTCTTTTTAATATTTACAATTTGCGTAACTATTCTAGGCAGAAGGAATTTTTCATTAATAGAATTTTCTCTAATGATTCTGTCCAAAGCTTTAGTGTTATCCTTCCATAGTACTATCCTTTCTTATATACAAGAATATGTTGTGACGTATTCTTGCCTAGCATTGAACACAGGAGCTTAGACTGGACAGCATTACAAAAATATTCAGTGCTCTTTTGTGTATAAATATTGTTTGAGCAAAAATTAAATCCAAAATGAAGCAGGTTTATCTTTATATCTTACGAAGTGTTCTCGTGCTTTTGCTGTCATAATTTATTTTCCTTTCCAGCAAGGTGTGGTGACTAGCAAAGGCTCAAACCCAGAAGGTCACGCAAATATTTGCCATTCTTAACAGCAAGTGTAGATTCAGTCGGGTGACTTGGGTTTTTAAAGAGACACATTATTTCTCTCAGTTCTTTGTTAGACTCCTTTAGTGCTTCATGCTTTGTTGATCTGCAGGAGAGTCATCAGTTGTTTGGACAAGATTTGAACCTTAGATTACTTACCTGAGATTTGGTTGATGAGTCATGGCTTTTTAATTGTGCTAGAATTGTACTCTGATTTACAAAATAGAGGCTACTTTCTGCTAAATTATCAGAGCTATGCTAAATTAGAGTTTGTTAAGAATATTTGGAATGCGTGGATAGGATTCCGTTAAGTTCCTATCACCTGTTTTACTGAAAGTGACAGATTTGCATTCCTTTTTCTTACACATTTCTAAAAATCTGGGAGCTCATGTTCACTACTTGGTTTTGATATTGGACCTTGCAGTATTTTAAGATATTAATATATTGTATTTTTTTGAAACATTATTTGATGGTTTAATTAAAAAATAATTTGATTTTTTTTAGCTAGTAACATTAAATTAATGTTGGTTTGTTATAAATTTTTGAAATTTTATATTAACCTTGAAAGAACTAAATATATCTTTTATAGAAGATAATACATACCTGTATTAGTATAATGGGATATTTTAAGAGGCCTGAGAGGTATCTGATGTCAAGTCACTAAGTAAAAGTCTTCCCTGTCTGTATTGATCCCATAACCTTGCATTGTATTTCTGCTCTGTCAATGCACTGAAATATATATCTGAAATATGGCAAGTTATCTTCTTAAAATTGGATTGAAAACTGCTCTTGGAGTACATTTGCTGTCTGCTGCTTTCATGGTTGCACCACAAAGGAGAAATTCTGTGTGGAAAGAATACTTTTGCTAAATAATTTATATTGTTTTGATTGATGTTTTTAACAAGTGGAAAACTGCATCCTCTTTTGCACTGTGTGCATTTCAGGAAAGCATGGGAAAACTGGGATGTAATGGAGTAGAGTAATAGTGTTCAAATCACACAGCAAACTCATTACCATGTCATGTAAGAATAAAATAAATGTAAGAAAGTCACTAGAAAATTTAAGTAGTCAGCTTCATGAAAGTAGAAACATGTCTAGGAGAAACCAAGCTTATTGCTGCTTGTTTCGACCATGTTACTCAATTTCAGCCTGAATAACTAGGACGTTAAGTCCTAAAACGTAATGGTATTTCATCTATGTAACAATTAGAAGAAAAAAAAAACACACAGAAACTCCATTTTAAATAATGTTATTATAATTTGAATGTGACTCTAAGAGAATAAACACTTCCCATTGTTTAAGCAAATACTAGCATGTCTCCTTCCTGCTGTTGTCCAAGGGATGGTATCTCTTCTGCATTTTTGCTCGAACGCTGGAGATAGTAATTGTGTGAATGCCAAGGTATATGACAGGCAACATACTGCTATTTAATCCAGTCTTGCTTAGAGCAAGTTTAAGTAGACTGGTAAAAGCTAAGTTCTTTCTTATGTTAGTAGAATCCATACCAGTACAAAAGCAATAAAAGAGGAATTCAACTTAAATGGGGACAAGGCTTGTGACTATTGTCATTTTATATGGAAGCAGGATTAGGCTCTTCATAGGGGTGATTGCCAAAGAATGGATACCATGTAATGCATTCCAATTACTTTAAATAACAGATTAATGGCTCTCCTGTTTGTGAAAATTCTGTGGCTGAGATTGTCAGTAAGCCTATTTGCAGCTGGTAGCAGGTGTGAATCAATTTGCTGGAATAAATTTCCTGCTGTATGACCCTTCATGTGCCTCTTCTGTTCTATTATGTTGGTCAATGGGCTGGTTTTATAGTGTTGTGGTTTTCTAAAGGCACTAATACCCTTCAGTATAATGCTTTAAATTTTAATTAACTCAAAGAATGAGTGTCTCACTGCAATCACATTCTCAGGAGTCCTTGGTAATCAAAATGATCCCCTAATTGGCATATTTATGTTTTCAAAGGAGTTTGTCAATTATGTGGCTTTTATTTCTGTTTAAGCTGAAAACTGTAAACCTCTGGGATCACACTTTTATATCAAGCACTGCAAAAAGGACGTATGTCACATATTTGCCTAGCCACAGAAAAAATACCTCTTGTCATACCTCTTGTCATCCTGGGTAACACAAATGTACATAATTTTAGTTGCATATTCTGTTTTCCTTTTCCAGGTCCGCTGTGATAAGGAAGTACAAGAGCTACGTCAGTGGCAAAAGCAGTTCAGAGAGGAAGAACACATTTCGGAAAGAGTGGAAGAATTCTGGACTGAGCAGGAAGACAAAGGTAAGTGGATTAAATTACTGTAATAATTTTTTTTTTTTTACATTAAATGTTTAATTGTTATACTTCAAGTTGTATTAAGAAATAAGACACACAGTGGATCACTGATCATGAGTGACAAAAGAAGGCAATGTCTGGCAGAAACGCCTGGTATGTCTTTACAGTTACTATGTAAGTTAGTTGCTTGTCTAGCGGAAAGTGCCAATGGAAAGTATGATACTGGGCCAAAGCTCAGTAACTTCACGGGACTATGGTGATGTGGTGGCACAGTATTTGCTAGGCAGGATTAAAATTCTACCAGGTATGCAACATTCGAGTACTGTTTTTTATCAGACAGGTTGTGTTGTAGTTTTTCTGAACTGCAGTATTTCTATCTGGTAAATGTTCTACTGGCATTTTCCTCTAGTTGTTTATAACAGAAGTTGGCCTGTACTGTTCTTACAGTATTTGCTGAGGGATATGAGGCCAGGTTGCTTTAAGAACCAGCACTGCACCGTTTCCTTTTTGCTCTGATTGTGGACAAGGCCTTACTGACAGGGCTGGAGTTATTCTTTACTTACTCAGACACAGTGGTATAATAATGATTTTTCTGTGCCTGCTCTCTTTGTCTAATAACAACGCAGGAGGATTTGCCAGCTCCTCAACCAGTCTACGTTTTTTCAGCCTCTGTGGCTGGACTCATATGTGATACTACACGTAGGGCTGTGAATTACAAGTCAGTAGAAGAGGTCGTTCAGCTATATGGCTCGTGAGCTCTTGAGAGGGAAAATTCTGTTTTACCAGTCACCATTGTTTGGTCCTTCATTCTGACCTGCCAGAATGGCTGTCCCACCCCGTATCTATTGCATCAATTTCAGCCGTTGTGTAAGTGCACCATGGCTTTGGATCAGTGAGAGGTTTTAGTGTTAGTTTCCTACGACATCGTTTTCATGTGACCCCTGTATGTACCACAACAGAGGAATTGAGCTGGGGGAGAGAGGGATAATCCCTTTCAGAAGCCCACAGCTTGGTTAAACGGAGCAGAATTTGAGGTGGTATTCTCATAGCTGGTTACTGTTCACAGCTGAAGAAATGCCAGCCTCCAGATGATTGGTAGGAGCTAACAGTCAGTGGCAAGTATTAGACCTCCTCAGATCAGACCACAAAAGGGTCAATGGCCTAATTCTGAATTTGTGGGGCTTCACTGGGAAAAGAGAGATTTACGTTTGAATTCTTGTAGGGTAAGGGAGTTTAGAATCAGTTTTCTGTGAAAGTTTTTAAAAATACTGAGAGCTGGTCAGTTAGATACCAATTATCCAGAAAAATCAACTCTGGATTTCAAGAGGCAGAAAATTGCTGATGCGCAATCTGGAATTGGGCAGCTTCATCATAACGGGTTGCCTTTGGTCTCAGTGTTGTCAAATGACCTAGGCATTTTTACTGAAGCACTGCATATTTGTAGGTTAGCGTTTGGAGCTGTTTCTCTTCGCTGCGTCTCCAGGCCTTGTCACTGCTTTCTTGGTTAGACTTCTTGAGCAACATGCACAATTTCTAGACATTTAAAGTCCAAGCTGAGACATGGAATTTTTCCAACTGCGGCTTCATTCAAATGTTGTTTCTTTCACTATTTTGTATGCAAGCTAATTCTTCTTCTAAATTATGTGAAGTTATTGTATTCATGCACAGATACAAAATAGGGTATTCTGGAATTGAGTGCTTGACATTCTCACTGTATGCTTTGTTTTAGAAACTACAGTAAGGATGTCCTTACACAAAGAGTACTTATTAATATCACTGCTGGAGCAATTAGGGCTTGTTGTATATAATTAGTCTTGCAGTTCTTCAGTAACTTTAGTCGTCAAACCTTTTATGGCTACTGCTAATTTCAAAATCGTCCTGCTTTTTAATAAATGATACAATGAAACTTTTCTACCAAGCAGTTTAATTATAAAATAGTCCATGCTCAGTAAATGCCAAAGGAATTAATAGCAGTCAGGTCATTAACCTAATGCACTGCAATTATTCTTTCACTTTTTATTGTGCATCCAGTCTATCTATCCAGTCACAAGTAGATCAGGCTTAAAAGGATGACATGAAAGTTCCAAACATTTCCCTTTGTGCTTGTAATCTTATGTAGAAAAGTTTGCCTAAAGGTGAAGGGGAAAATATGTCACTAATAACAATCGTTGTAACAACAGGAATTACAAAGTAGCGCCGTGTTTTCAGCTTTCCATATTTTGATGTCTTTTTTTCCTTCACATCAAATAAATGTAATAGGCGCTTGGGGCTAATAACAACATTTTAAACTAATGCTAGATTTTTTTGTGTGTGAAATCCTGGCACTTCCAGATGGGCTACATTTTCATAATACCAGCAAACACAAAATTGTAAATGGGTAAGGTCTCTATATTTTCAAGCTTCCTTGTTGACAAGCCTTTGATTCCTTAAACTTCTTTCCAATTGTTTCCTAGTTATACTTGTATAGCTGTTGGATAGCACTAGTTATGAAGAGATCCAGTCAGGGCAGTGTTGTGGTTACTCAGTGTTGAGTTTGCTGTTAAGCATTCTGAGGTCTGTAAAACACCAACTATTTCTGCAATCACAACTGGGTGAGTAGGTATTCCTACTGGATGTTTCTAAGGGACACAAGGTGCAGTAGTTATAGTATAAATCTTTCAAATAGATGTCTTAATACATGGTGCTGTTGTACCACAATTTCTCCTCTATTGTGTGAAGTGGAAGAGTATTTAAACCTACTTGCAAACTCCAGGCAGTACTGGAAGTGTCTGTTTTAACTTGTTGCTCTGGATTTCTGAAGTAATCTACATAATTGCATAATAATAAATTTAATACGAAATCTAATACGATATGAATCAGTGGCAACTGTCATCCTGTCGTACAAGGTAAGATGTTAAGAAGCTACCTCTTTGTGCCTCCTCCTCTTGTCATCTGCAATGCTTACCTGCCAGTCACATGCACAGGCTGGTACCGCCAGGTGATTTAATGTTGGCAGCTGCAAGAGTCACACAAGGTGGACGTAATACTGCATCCACCATGCCCAGGGCCTGGACAACCTCAGCAACTGCTCCTGGCTCACCTACGTTAGACAAAGCTCTTACACAGAGGGAGGTCTGACTCCAGTTGTGCTCTTCCTGTACTGACAGATGGTGACAGCAGCAGCAGCCACTGGATGGTTCTGTGGTTTGCATGTTTGCAAGTGCGAGGAAAGCAGCTTCCTGTTGGAAGTGTTTTCCTGCCCAAACAGCCATTCTTTGTGATCTCCAGGGAAAATGTGAGCTGGATGGAGACTCCTGCAGGCTAGCTTCAGCTGTATGGTGCTATTTAATGGAATATGTCCAGTGAAATCTGCTTTCATTGTGAAGATTTATAGTGTATGTATTAAAACTTAAGTTCACTAGACAGTGAGATGGAGAAACCTACTTGTCCAACACTGATGGCAGAACTGGTTGGTGTTCTGCATACACTCCAAAATGCATGACATTCTTCCAGTGCTCCTTCCCAGTATTCACTGTTGTTAGCATAAGGACTGGCCTGCATTGATAACAGTGCTGGTGCCAGTACAAATAGGAGTAGATTCCTCTGAGGGGGTATTTAGATACTCTGAGAGGCAGCCCAGAACTAACAAAGACAGTAATGAATGACAACACCCTTATGGTTCTGCACATCTGTGCCAACAGCAAGGACCACAATCAAAGCTGTTCCTGCCTGTTGTATTTCAGCTGTGAAGGCTTATGTTTGAATATGGTCTACAGTAGCCTCACTGTAGAATTTTTTAAATAATAAAGTCAGTTAAGTATCAGCTAGGAATATTTGCGCACAATGAAATCTGTGAAAAGGAAAAGTTAAAGCTGTCATAGAAGAGTTATTTTTCAAAAGACATCATGTTCAAAACCTTCCTTTATTTATCATGGCGTCCTTGGTTGTCTTGCTATTTCAGCATTATATAATGCAAAGTGTTATGAGCTGGCACACTTTTCTGTGTGTGCACTTTGCTATATGCAGGACTTTTTGGTCAATGCTTCACTTCACTGCGAAATGTTCAGAACATTAAGAATTTTATTCAGTGCAGTATTTGTTTTAGTACAAATACTGAAAACGGGAAGTGTCATGATTTTTTTTTTCGTAATAGCAAATTTGTTATGAGAGCTGCATAGATTTTCCAAACATTTATTTATATTATATTGCAATTGTAATCCACAAATGTCAGGTTGCATTTACCAACCCATGCAATTGCTCAAGGGATATTTTATAGCTGAAAATAATTCATTCTGAGGAGTAAAAGAGTACATAACAATAGGAAAAACATGCATCTGTATGTGTGTACATATATGTGGGTTGTTTGCATGGAAAATTCTTAATTTTAGTAACTTAGAGCTGGAAGATGAAAGAAAATAGTACCAGTATACAGAAATAATTAAAATCCATCCAACATAAGTGCTTGTCTTCTAGCAGATGTAACTATATGTGAAGAAAATTTTGGTAGCGACCAACATTTTCTTCAAGTCTTTATGGGATTTCATAGCCTATTTCTTATGGTTTATTAAGAGTTTAGGTTTGAAAAATATATATATTATTTTAAAAAAAGATACAAGTAGATCTTTTTTTTTTTTGAAATTCAGAGTATGTTTTCAGAAGATAAGATGTAGCCATCTTCAAAATGTTGGTAGTAAGAAAAGTGGGGAGAGGGGAAGTGGCCTGTGCCATTTGGCAGCTGGATTCATTCAAAGAATTGTCCCTGAAGAAAGTGAATTTTTCTATAAACTGTACTTAGGTTGTTTTGGAGAGTAATGCAGTGGTAAGATTTCCTTTGCCTTCTTTACCAATTATTTCAGAAGGAAAAACAAATTTCCTTTTAATCACCCTCACAGAGCTTTCCTGTCATCAGATTAATTATTTTAGGACTATAGGACACAGCTGTTCCACCACTTCAAAGTATGTTGTAAAATTGCTTCTTTTCAATTTTTTTCTTAAACCGGTGCTAATTCTTATTGTTTATATCACATTAGCTTGCAATATTATGAAATTGTTTCTGTAATGATTTAACTGAGCCCTGCTAAGTTAATTTAAGAGTATCCATACATAAAATAGCCGGGGGGCACAGACAGATGGCTATCTGGAAACAGCTGTACTACTTAAAGAAGTTACCGTCCAGGGGTTTTCATTATCAATCTCAGCTGTAATGCCTTAATTAATTTTGTTAGTGCTCCAGCTGCTCTTATTTCTGCTATTATTATTCTGCTGTTTATTAACATTGTTAAACCCTGTTTCACTGTAAAATCAACAAGTTTGGGTTAAGCAGCCTTCATCAGTGATTCAATCTAACCCAGCTGGCTTCGCACTGAAGTGGGTTCTGAGCAGTCATACAGTAATGAATAGCATAACACAACTACCTTTTAAGCTCATCTTTCTAGGCTTTTGTTCGAACTGAGTTACTGTGAAATCTCCCCTTCAATTAAACCACTGAGCTCTTTGCATTAAACTGGACAAAGCGCTTGTTGTAACAAAAAAACTCAGATGTCACAAACAGAGCAATGGGATTCACGATCAAAAGAAAAAGGAGAACTTTTAGAAACTAAATATATATCAGTGTATTACAAAGTTAACTACATTAAGAATAACAAGGAAATCTCTCTTAAATTTGTATATGACTCTAACTCTGTTTAGTAGATGCTGTAAATAGTGTTGAATCTAACTGTAGGGGATGAATGGTGAGCTGCCAAATAGCTTTTAGAAAACGCTGACTCAAGGAGTAATGCGATTCTATTGACACTACTAGAAAGATCAGCATACCTTCTGTGAAATATCAGCCAAAATGCAAGCTAACAGTCAGGTTCTGCTGTGTTGTGGCTTTCGGCACAATGCTACATACACTTATTTCATGGGTATGTTTTGTCCAAATGCTTACAATTTTATAAAAGTATGTTTGTATGTTATAGACCAGTGTGTTACTTAGAAAGGATATCAAAAGGAAGTTAGAAATGTAGATACATCGTAATAAAAAAGTCCAAAGGCATTATATTGTAATAAAAAAAAGCCCAAAGACATTCTTAATTTATTTTCTCATTTTCAGTAAGTATAGTCATCATCATTGAAACAAATAGTGACATTTTAGTTTTTGTTAGAATGTAACCCAGAACAAAACACTTTTTGAATGTTGTTTCCTTGTTTGTTTTTTAAGTAGGGACCCAAAGTGTGATTTTTAGTGGGCAGCTAAGGTGACCAACAACATGCCCATTAAGAAGGTAGTCCTGTGCTTCCTTCACCACGGTTTCTGCCATCCTTTCCTTTTCCCAGCTCTCCCAGTCGTGGCTGTCTGTGGTGAGTCGGTTCAGCTGGCTGACCTGCCACAGCGCTGCTCCCAGCTCTGCGCTGCAGCCCTCTGGGTTAGTGTTCTGCTGGATCGCAGCTGACTGGCCCTGTAATGACACAGCCCTTAGCTCCAGTGGAAGGGAAATGGTGCAGCAGTAATAGAGGCAAGGAAAACTGCCCACGTGTGATGGCAGCTGGCTTTTAGATCAGCTAATCTGTCCTGTGCCTACTGTGTCATATGAAACCATACCCTACGTGGTATGTCTGCTTGGTTCGGTAGGTCAGGATGTAATGTAACCTCATATAAACCACCGATTCTCCCCACACTTCAAAGCACATTTAAAAGCATCTCTCTGACTCTTTTTTTTTTTTCTTTTTTACTTTGCTACTCTTTATTCTTCTTTCCTTCAACACTAGTTATTGATAATTTTGAGAATTGCTTGGGGATGTAACATGCGAAGACTTTGCATGAAAATTACTATAGAAAAGGAAGTGGGGAAATGAATAGCATCCTGCAGGACTGTGGAACTCTTAGTGCATAGAGCTACTAAATTTCTTTTTGACTGGAAGGAAAATGTATGTTTCTTTCAGCCTTTACCTGAGATCAGAAAGCTATAACATACTTAGCTGGCGCTTTGATTGCTCCACTCTTCCACTGCTGTAAAATTCCATTCCAAAAAAAGGTCTATATTTAAGGTGTGAAAGTACTTACTCTTAACAGTTTCTACTTCCAGACTGAAAACATAGAGGGAAGCATAACACTCAAGGCTCAGTTGAGTGGCTTACAGATTTAGGCTTGTAGGGAGAAAGAGAAACCTCCTCTGTATACCCCCACTGTTTTAGCACAACTGATGGGATAAATTTGTTCCAAAATGTTTTACAAAAGTTTTTTTTTTAATTTTCACTTCACCATAAAATACTGCTAATAAAAAACAAACAAACAAACAAAAACCTCCAGAGGATATGAGTGAATAGTAATTGAGCTTGTTTTGTTTTCTTTTTTTTTTTTTTTCTGAAGATGATGGCCTTTCTGTTTTCATTATTCCAGTTTGCTGAAATTACTTTAATGTAAATGTATTCAAATAGCTGCTTCATTTACCTGCCTGTTGTCTGGGATCGTACTCGGCAGGATGTGACAGTAGCAAACACCATAGGAAGGACTGCTTTTGGTTTCATTAGGCTGCTGATCTACCATTAGATCTACCTTGTTTTGGGGAACTTCTTTTCCCAACTTGCTTTTCTGTAGGGTTGCCCATATTAATTTTGTCAATACCTGCAGCCTAAAGCACCCATTTCAAACTAGACATAATTTGATGCGTTTTCTTGCTTTCTATCTGGTATCCCACATAACTTCAGATGCGTTTTTGCTGTAGTGCTTTTAAAATGAAATAGGTCTTTGGTTAATGGCCTGATTGATCAGATCTGTGCCTCCATGCAGTGGATGAAACCCGTGCCATTGTGATGCTGAGCAGTACCTTCTGCAGATGCAATACTGATGAGACGCTGCTGGAAATGAAAATGTATGTGTTGTACAATGAAAGGAAGTTGAAAATACTTGGCTTTTGTTTTTGAAAATACCTAAATCTTAATGCATTGCTTAGGTGAAAGACAGACCGCTACAACAGTTGCTTCTCTCTGCTGGTGTGCTGTTGAAAAAATTAGTTCTTTACACACACTGTCTAGTGCTTTCTGCTATTTTTTTTCCTAAGTGTTTTCCTTTCTTCTTTGTATCTGGGTAAAATTAGTAAATTTTTATGTTTAAAAAGCATTGTTCTTAGGAAGAATAGTAGAAGAAATAAACATTCCTGGTTTTATGTTTAAAAAAAAAAATTGCAACCCTATTAGCTACCAGTTCTTAGAGGTCAACCATAGCCTTGGCTTTGCAAGGCACAGTGAATGTACACAGTGTGTGGAAAATCTACTTAAACCAAACTGAGAAACAAAATAATCTTCACAGCAGGTGGGGAGAGTTGATTTCCAGATACAGGAGGGAATATTCCTTTATGCACCATTTGATTTCCAAGCTGTATTTCTCCTTTAGCAGTAGAAGCTATTACTTACCTATACTGAGAGCTTGCAAACAAAGACTTTTCCCTTGGGAAGATGCATCCAGCAACATGCTGAAGAACTCAAAATGTGGGTGTTCTGTCATTGGAAAATCCTTGAAAACATGAATGAGGCTGCAGATAAAGGGGAGAAGAGGCTGCATATTTTAGGAGCACATCTTGTGCTGGAGCAGGAACAGATGCACACTGTCAAGAAGCAAGGAAATGCAGTTACTCCTACAGCTGTAATGTGTCTCCACCTGAATTATGAAGTAGGATTTGAAAATTGAATAGGCTTACCAAGTCAAGTCAAATGGAGGAGTCTAGTTTGCATACTTTTGAAGGATGGCTGTATCATAATCGTATTGCACTACATAATGATGTCATAGCACAACAGAATGAATTGAGGAAGGGAAAAATATTAAAATTGGTGCCCAGAAAAAAAAAAAAGTTTACAAAATGAAACTTCTTGGAATTCATTTTGTAAACTAATCTGTGAGTATAGTAATGTGTTCTAATAGATACTTATTTAAGAGGCCATTGAATAAGTTACGGTTGCATGCATGTTTCCAGACTGAGTAGTTTCCCCCAAAAAATACTGAAAAGAGGTCATATGCAAATAGAGCATCTTATGCTAGGGTTTAAAAATATATTTTAAATGTAATGTAGGTGGTAATGTTGGATTAGCTTAAGAGGCAGTCTGAGTAGCTAATGTATCTCTTAAAAACTGTACCTCCATGGTTTATGAAAATTCAGCTCCATAAAATGTAAGGAATTCATCATTTTTATTTGACAGTCTCCTTGTTTCATATTTTTTTTCTGCTTTGATCAAAGGTGGTTGAAATTTAGTCATGCTTTCAGGTGATATTAAACAAAGGGATTATTTTTTTCTAATTTCATCTGCCCTCCTTTAACTGTAGCTGTAATTCTTTAATTTATCTCATAATGGAGCTCTTGTAAGTGGGGACCTGCCCGTATTCCATGGTTTTTACACTTGTAAGGTGCTATATTCAAAATGATTTTAAATGGATTAATGTATGTTACTGCTTTTGAAATAAAAATAAACATTTAAGCTTTCAGTGACACAAAATACATTACAGCTTCTTTTTAAAAAATGAAAGAAAATCCAGGAACAAAGCAGTGAGTATGTGGTGTTTTTCATCAAGCCTAATTCAAGATGCTTGAGATGTTTCTGAAAGTTTAATCTTGGCACTAACAGCTGAGAATGTAGTGATAAAAGTCATAAGACTCATGATGTAGATTCTGCTTTATTGGTCCACACCCCAGACTCAGACATCTCTGAAAAGTTATAAAGATTACAGGAACATTTAATTTCTGAAACTACAGTGGGAAGGTTTGGAAAAGAAAAAAATTGAAGATGGCAATTTAGATAAGCTACAAAATATGTGATCTTCTGAACTGAGCTTACACAGGCACAGCAGTTATCAGCCAGCACAAGTCTGAACTAATCCTCCAGTGGCATAATTGTGCTTTTACCCATCACTGCAGTTTTTAATAATAATTTGTAATGGAAAAAAGACTATTGCAATTTGGTATTTTTTCTGTGATTATAGAAATATATTTCATTTGATTGTTTTTCTGTTTTAAGGGAGAGGAGAAATTCTTAATGGGCTTTGCAGTTTGTGTTTATTTTTTTATTTTTTTTTAAGTTTTTCAAGATAGTAGTGAAAAAATGCTATATTTTTACTGAAAACTCAGGGGGGGTTGCATTCAGGTATGCACATTTCTGTTTCCAACTATGAGATGTATTAAAAGGCTGAAGAAAAGGCTGTCACTGCGTAACAAGTAAAACCTCCAAATATTCCTGCAGCAAAGCTAGACTTGAGACTCTTTTGATTAAGAAAAAAAATAGGGAGACAGGGGAAGAAGGACCACAAACCAAGTAGAGTCTTAAAACACAACTCGCAGATCAGTGAAGAAGCAGATGACGGATTGCGGAACATTCAAGCTGCTTGCCCAAAACTTCCCTTTGTATTACTCACTCACGTCTTTTTCAATGTAACTTTTTAAAATTTAACCTGATCACTTGGTTTAGTCTGTGAGAGTTTACATTTAGTGACTTTACAGAACCTACCATGTATAGGAAATGCCTCAGACAGTGACTTTACAGAACTTACCATGTTTTCCATGTAGGAAATGCCTCAGAGAGAAGAGGGATTCATGGGTGTAAGTAAAGCATTTGTGAAGCTGCCCAGAAAATCTGGCATTCTAGTTTTCTGCCCCAAATGGCTTCTGCCTGTAATTCCCCAAATGCTTGTTGCTGGGGGCCTGGCACTCTGAAATTATTTCTGTCTGCTTCTTGTCAGCTTCTTTCCATTTTCATGACTCTTTCTCGATCTCAGCTATTTACTTGCAAAACCCACATTGATCGGTTCCTGCTGAAGATGTGCTGGGTGCCTTCCTTCTGGGCTTTTCTCTGAGTGCTGCATCTTCTTACTTAACCTGTTGTGTTTCTGGGGCTTTCTTTTAATGAATCTCAGGTCACTGAGTGTTTTGGAGGACAGTTGGGCTGTCATTAGCATACAGTCCCCAGTATATCTAGTCCTTTGTAGTTTGTTCTCTCCTAAACTCAGGTGTCCATCTCAGTCAGTGTAATGGGTGTCAGTGCTTTCCTCTTTGTACACCCTGAACTGTAAAAATGCCATCCAGATATTTAACAAATTTAAAGATTTTGAATAATGAATTCTTAACTGTCCTGTCCAAATATTAGGAAAGCATTGTGTATTCACAGAACCACAGAATGGTTGGGTTGGAAGGGATCCTAAAGCACATCCAGTTCCACCCCCCTGCCAGCCAGCAGACCAGGTCGCCCAAATCCCTTCCAGCCTGGCCTTGAACACTTCCAGGGATGGGGCGCCCACAGCTGCTCTGGGCAGTGCCTCACCACCCTCTGAGGGAAGAATTTCCTCCTAACCTTGAATGTAAATCTCTCCTCTTTTAGTTTAAAAACCCTTCCTCTTGATCTATCACTGCCCGTGTAAAAAGTTGCTCTCCATCTTCTTTATAAGCACGTTTTGAGTACTGAAAGGTTACAGTAAGTTCACTCAGAGCCTTCTCTTCTTCAGGCTGAACATCCCCAGCTCTGTCAGCCTCTCTTTGTAGCATTACATACACAAATACTGCTAGACATCTTTCAGCCCTTTTTCTCATCTCCATTGCTGGTTGTTGGTGTTTGGGGGTCTCCTGTTTGTCAGCTTACACTTCTCTAATTTGATCCTAAGTGAATAAACAAATTCCCTGACATTGTTTGTTCTCTAAAGGAATTAAATGCAGCCAGGATGACTGCATGTGCCTGGTATTTTGGAAAAATCTTGGGCAGACCTGTCACCAGAAAGCAAGCTAAGAGCTTGGTGGGCTGTTCTGGCATCACCTGCCCTCTGCTGCTTTCATTTCAGACTTGGTGCTGCCTCATATGTGGGTTTGCAGCAAATGTCGTTATGGGAAGATTAATTATTTTACGAACTGTGTTGTTGCTTTGGAGAATTAGGTTTGTCCTATCACTTTTCTGTGTCCTTTTTACAAAAGCATCATCTGATGAGTGATCTGGTGGTTCTGTTTAAGGTTCATGAGTAGCAGGTACGTCTGTGGGCATAGGTTTCAGTGTATTTTATTTTTTAAAATATATCTTTTTTACAACATAGCACTTTGCCATTAGTAGTCACTGAAGGTTTCCTGGAGTGGAAGGTTTCACTAATAATTGCCTGCATGTTAACTTCCAGTAGTAAGAGGCTAAAATTATACACACTTTATAAAGAGCTGTCTCTTTAAAAGTCAAGTCTTATTTCAGAGAGATTGCTGGCAGCTCCGATTTCATGTTCAGGCTTCTTTGGCATTTCATTGGGAGGCTGGGGTGAAACTCCTTTCTATATATATATTTTACTCTAAGCCCTTGCTAATAAGTTATTCCAATAGATTTTCTTTTATGGATTTTCATCTTCTTACAGTCTGAGTCTGTGGTATTTTTCATTTCTGTTTTCACTTGTTTAAATTACTAAATGTAATTGTCATAGTTCTTACGATTTAAACAAAATCAGGAGTGTGGGTGTATAAACCTTTCCTAAGCTACTGTCACAAACCAGTTGTATTACACAGTAGTGTCTAAAGTAGGTCAGAGTTTCTTTACTGTTAGGCTGAAACAGACAAGTCTTAAACCAGAACATCAGTCCTGATTGTGGTTTTGTGCATTAAGATGATGGAAAATTGCCTCTGTTATCGAAAATGGATGGTAAAGATGTTTGAACTTAATACATAGATAAAAAGGACAAAGACTTAAGCAGGCAATCCTCAAATGTCTAATAGGAGTTTGGCAAATTTTTGAAAATCCTATTCCGAGGAGTTGCCTCAAACAGCAAATCCAAATACATTCAAAGCCAGTGCTTCTTTTAGCCGTCATCTGTGCCTCAACATTGCAACACATATACCATAAACTGTGTTAAATCAGCTGCATTTCCAAGGAACATGGCAAACAAACAAACAGATGATTTTATTACAGTAGGAACAGCAAGTCAAAAATATAACCACTAACCATTCTGCTTGGAGAGACCCTCACCTCACTTCCAAGGAAATTAAGTAGTCTTCATTAGTGCTTCTTATTGTAGTGATGGGTGGAAGTGTTGTGTGATTTAGAACATGCATGTGACTGAAGTGGGGTTTAATCACATTAACGCTGCATTTTAAAATAAGAATTGTTAAAATCAGTAATGTGACAGCTGTGTACTGCCAACAACTTCAACTGTCTTGACAGTAGAAACCTTATGAAAAAATATAGTGTGGATAGAAACCATAACATAGATAGCAGAGATAAGAGAGTTGCCCAATACTATTTGTCAATTGCAAAAGTGAGCATCATGAGTAAATCTTCAAGAAACAATGAGACTGTTATAAATGCATTAGATGATGTGGAAGAGATTGTTTGCCCTATGTAGGTGCACATTTATACTGTTTGTGTCACATCCTTAATAGTGATTGTAGAAATTCACCTGAAAAGTTCTCTCCTTTTTCTTGCTTGTGCTTTTTTTTTTTTTTTTTTTTTTTTTTTAAATTACTGTCATAGCACCTAAGGGTTTCAGTCTTAGGTCTTGAAAAAGGAGTTGATGTTTCAAAACGATATGAAATCTTGTAATAATGCCTCCCATTCTCGTGTCATACTTCTATTTAAGTCTTACCTTACACCTCCTATGAATGCATAATGAATGCTCAGGCACTCTCTGTAGATCTTTTTCATGCATTTCATTACACAAACAACTTGGGAGATAAGGTGTGTACTTCTGCGAGTTGAATCCAGCCTCCTGTGAGAATGGTTTTCTTGGCACTGTCCTGAATAAGTGGCGTCCTCAGGCAGTTTGTTCTGCCCAGCTATGTCCACACGCCCTTCCCCAACCTGCAGGAAATCTAAAGAGAGGCTGTCCCCATTGCAGTAGAACCACGCCACTGCAGTGGCAGTAATCTGCTAGCAGAACTGCACAGTGACTAAGGAGGTAGAACGGGAACTGTGCTGCTCAACTTTAATATTCTTTCAAGGTAATTGAAAATAGAGATGTGTCTTTCTCTTGCTCCTGCTGAACGAATGGCAGGACTCCCAAGGCTTAAGTGGTTAAAATTCAGCATATGAGTAGCACGGTGGTAAGCTAGTTGTTCACAACGGCATTTACAATATTCACTGCCTCCAGATATGTGTTGTCTGAAAAAATGTGTTGGATTATCAGCTAATGTAAATTGTTCTAAACTCTGCAGGAGCTCTGCTGATCTGCCAACTAAAGGTCTTGTGTAGGCCTTTAAAAATATCAGAGCAAGGTAGTTCAGTGTGAGGTGTCACAACCTGAAAAATACATTTTTCCAATGTAAATTTCTAGTGAAAGGACTTAGCCAGGCAGCCTTTTTCTCTGTCCTTCCAGCCTATCTGAATCCTGAGGACATCTTTTCTGTCTGCATAGGAAGCAAGTATATGTCGAAAGCTATTTAAATAACTGTCTGCAATCCAGATTCATGCTGACAACCTGTGCTTCCTGTTTAGTGTGATGTGATTCTGAATTGTTATGCTTAAGTAACACAGGTTATGATGAGACATGGATGCCCCTGACTAAAGCTAGAAGCTCCCTAAAACACCTGCTCATTCTAATATGGAACAGCATGTGTGAGCCTGGGGGTGTCTGAACTTGTTGCATTTTTATGAAATACTGTCAAAGGCCTCCTCACCAACAAGGAAGGTTAGGTAATTAGATATCCTGCCACCATGGTCATATTTGGGGTTTCTAAGGCATTGTCTGTGCTTCCTCCTCATCATACATCCCCTTTCCAGTATGTTTTCTACTAGCAGAGACCTTCCAGGTTGGTAGCACTCTGAGCACCTCAAATTAGCACATTTCCCTGTTGCACCCCAGTATTCTGCGTATGTACCAAGAGGGCTTTGTTTGCTCTTTACAGTTGCATACCTCAGAAGAATAACTAAGTTCTCCTGAGACTTTATGTAAAAAAGGGATTTTTTTTTTTGGCTTATTTGGCCTTCTTTCCCTTTAACATAATGTTTATAGACATTCCCCCAAAATTTGCTTGATGTGAAATGTGTACACTATAGCTGTATCTTCTGAATATTTTTTATATTTAAAAGTTAAAAAGTGGTTTGTAAAATATTAAACTACTAAGAACAGAATATGATATGGCTCAATGATAGAAGTAGACTGAGGAACCAGACTGTTGTATCAGCAGAAGAAAAACATTAGGTTAATCTGTATTACAGTACTCTGAAAGAATACAGAGCTTTGAAAACAGCTTTCACTAGGGGGGTGGGACATTTTACTTTTATGTAGAGCTTTTGTTCATTTAGAATTGTTTACTCCAGCAAGCAACCCTGTGCTCTTTGTTTGACTGATTTTTCCCATTTGGCAGACCCTTTGCAATCACATGGATAACATTCTTCTTTCCACTGAGACATAGAAAAACTATTCTTTATTGACCTTGCTTGTTGTCCTTAATGGCAAAAATATATCTACATACTAGGTGAACCATATTATTCCTCACTGACTTCAAGTGAAAATTCTTCAAAGCAAGCAACTCAAAGGGCTGCTCTCATTTTTATATTTTAACAATCCAGTGATTTCTCCCTAGAAAACAACTCTGTCCTCAGCTACACATGCCCAACTCCCACAGCTGACACTGAGAACTGTGTACCAGTATCCGAGGGCTGAAGTTGTCTTAAAAGAAAAAATGCCATGCGTAGAAAATATGTCTTTTGGGTTAGGTGGGGGGAATTTTCTCCCTTGTATTGAACAGCAGAGTATTTGCTGGGGAAGTATGGATGCATACTTTTTCATTTCTGTGGATGTTTTAGAAAGCTAAGTATTTAATGTTTTATTTTGTATGGTTGCAGTGGGAAGCAAATTGCAAGACTTAGAACATACACAAAAGCAATCACCATTTCAATTTTAGTTTTCTCACCAGTATCACAAAACATGGATTAAATTGGGTGGTACTGATTTAGAAACACATTAGCATTACAGTTTTACTTTGACATGTGAGTTGTTGTAAATCAAAGGGAGATTACGTAAGGGCCCAGCATGCCAAGATGAAATTCTGTTTTAATATGAGCAAAATTTTGTTGAAACAGATGGAATTGTGCACATTTAGCCAAATTTTGTGTCCCTATTTATTTGTTTCTGAATGCTCACATAAAATCTTTTCTGATAGACATAAAACTCTGGATAAAATAAATGGGTCTCTAGTTAGCATAAACTGGAGCTGTTTTACTGACTTCTGCAGAGCTGCAACAATTTGTGTAAATTCAGGCTCTGCTCTGAACAGTCATATTTTCAGAAACACTGTGTTTCTGCAATTCCAAGTGAAGGCAAGGAAAGCTAGGGTTGCTCTGCATTTCTCAGGGGAAAACTCAGAGGGCCTTTTGTTATCACTTAGCACATGTGCTGAGAAAGTGTAAAATGAAGATCACAGGGACAGCATTTTCAGTGATCTTGCATGTGTACTTACTTACATAAGGCACAAGCAGAATAAAAAGTGGATTGGGCCCCCTACTAAGGTCCCCTCATTATTTTTTAATTCAGCCTTGTCAAGTAAAACCCTACTTTGGCCTTAAACATTTCACAGTTAGAGAAGATACTTGCACCTCTCCTACTAACTCCATACAAGTCCAACAATGGCCTAGGTGATTTCAAGAAAAGCGTAATAAAATGTGGATATCAGGTAGTGCTGCTGTGGTTCAACATGACTTTATTCCATCACTTCGGCAGACTTCATCTGCACCATTATACCAGTACCCACCCCTCTTTTTTTTTTTCCCCTGCTTCATGATGCTGGTGTTTTACTAGATCAGGAAAACAAAACCGCTTTTGAAAAACTCTGATAAAACATTAAGGTTACCACAATTCTGTGTTGTTCAGCCACAGCTGTGTGGTCCTGCTCCCCCCCCCCCCTCCTTTCACAAGTGCTTGAGCCAGTTCAAGGAACTGCTGAGCGAAGTGGAAGAATCAAAATTAGTTGTAGTGTTAGGAGCTTGTCTGTGCAGCTCCTTGCCTGGCTCACAGAGCGTTTGAGAGGTGCTAGAGCTAGGGGCAAGCATGGGAATGTGACCAAAGGTGGAGGAATCTTGCCCTAACCTTTAGGAGACAGTTTCCTTCATTTCAACTTTGCTCATACTGCAGAAAAAATATAGGTGGATTTTAACATCAAGCTAGCACAAGTGTTGTAAGTAAATAGTAAAGCCTTTATTCTTGTTAAGAACAGCATTTTGAAAATAAAACATTTGCCCATGCTTTACAACCTTTGTAGTTTTGTATACTTATGTACAGTCATCATGGTACACATTGATTGTCTTGAAAATCCTTTAAAGATGTACTTAATAAGATACCAGTATGCAACAATCAGCGGAAAAAAAGGTACGTTATAAAACACACATTAATACATTTAATAAATATATTATCTATCAAAAATGAGCTTTAGCTCTCATCAATTAATAAAAAGCACCTGCTTTGTAATCCTGTAAGTTGGTAGAATAATCCAATTGTTTTATTATAAAAGCTACAGTGCTCCCTTTTGCATTGCCTTTGGTTAGGCCCAAGGCATCAAGCTCCAAAGCCAACCAAGATGCCTGTGTTTATACCAAAAACAAAAACATCTAGTTCTATACTTCATGTACCTTGTTTGTAGAAACAAGTGCATGTACTGAGAGTGCTATTCTGAAGATGCTACATATTTTCTGGCAAGTGTCAAACACCCTCAGCTCCTCTGAAAGCAGGACAGGACCTGTGAAGTATGGCTTTGGACTCTTTTCTATCCATTGATCAGAAGCCAGTTATTATAAATCTAGTTTTGGTAACAATTTTTTCAGATGCTTTACAATTTCTGTATGGAAACACCACGAGCACATACCATCAAGGGACAACATAGTAGCTTTTATAGTGTAAAAGCTAATTAAAATTAACTGAACAGTGAAAGGCTTGTGCTTACACTTATGTTGTTCACAGATGCTCTACATTCTAGATAACTCATAAAGGCAGAAGTAAACAATGTGTTTACTGTAACAGAAATATAAGTTAACATAAAGGTGCCTTTCTTCAATTACATTTTTATTTGGGGCATTTTACATAACAAACTAGTGACTTACAAAAAAATTGCTTATTACTAATTGTATGAAGTTGGAAAGTAAAGACCCTCCTAATCTATTGCCACACCTTCACCACAAATTAAGCCCAATCCTGCTACTTTGCAATGGTGTGAATAGTTCACATGACCAACCAAGGACAGTAGTCATGTGAGTAGCAGATTGTAGAATCTGGCCGTATTTTTGTATAAGGCCTTAAATTCCAATCAGCTTCGCTATGAGCAGGATTGGGAACTCTATTTATCAATTCAGTCACACCCAGAAAAAGAAAAAAACCACTATTTCTTAAGAGGACTATATCTCATACAGTTTTTGTCCAAGGTCTGTAAAATATGTATTGTAGTTCATAAATCTTGGCTGTAGCATGATAAACCTTTTAAAAGGAAGCTGGCCTACCATTTATGCCATGGTCATCTTATATGTTTTTACGGTAGTTTTCTGATTTTTTAAAACAAAACTCTTCAGGCAAGTGATGATAAGGGGTTTTATATTCTTCCAAATTATGCAACTTCTGGGTAACTATTGCTATCATAAATGTTACTTTATTTGATCAAAGCTTTGCTTTTAACAAGCAAAACGTATTTCTAAGTCACTGGATAGCATGCAATATCCACCCCTACCCTACTTGGTTACCTAGGCCACCTAGTTACTTACAAAATAAAATAAGCAATCCCTACAACAAGCACATGCTTCCTTTGCCTCGAGGAGGGAAGGGCAGGGGGGAATATCTGACATGGAGCTAACACGCTCCTTTATTCATGCATGACAGAAAACCATTGCGTGTGGAAGAGAAGGGCTGTGAAATAAAATCCTATAAGATGATCATGGCAAGAATGGCAATATATATTTTTTCATATATATATACACATATATATCAGTGTGCAACACTTAGGGACTGGTCTTGCAGCCTCTGTACCTGTATGTAGAGCCAGACTGCTCGTGGGAGTACAATTCTGCAGGACTAGGTTCCTAATTCAGTAGAAATGGAGGTACATGGAGAATCAGGAAGACTCTTGAAAAATAAAACGCTCATTTCTTTTGCAGTATACAGCAAGTAACTTCTTTCTGTGAAGCTACTAAGCTATTCGGTTATTTGTACATTATATTTTTTAGTTTGAAAATATATATTTTTATTATAGCATATGCAAAGTTTATTTGTTATATGTTTCCTATGCCCTCAAGTAAAAACAATTTGCTTTTAGTATCGAGGAAAGCTAAGATTAACATCGGCCAAACAGTGAAGATACAATGATGTTTTCAATGTCTGATATGTATTAAATGTTAAATAAAGGAATGATTGCTTAAACATAATGAAAACCATGGCACAAACAATGGGCAATGGGAATCTTTCAAATAACCTGGAGAAAACAAAGATAAAAAGCTTTGAGAAAGTCTGCTTTATATCAACTCAAAAAAGTGGAGGTGGGGGGGAGAACGAGGGAAGAAACTACCTTAAAAAACAAAAACAACAACAAACCACCTCCAGAAAGGAGATTCTACCCGCTAGGCACTAAAACACACAACCACATTTAAATGCACAAACAACTGCAGTCAATGGGACTACTCATATGAACAAGGATTAGAAACAGAGGCCTTGACCCTATATGCTGCTGAGTTTCTCCTGACAGGTGATCAGTATTTTTCAGCTGCCACCGAATTCCTGCTCGACGGGATCAGCCTACCAGCCCAGACCGGCTTGTGTTGTGCAGTGGGTCGCCCATCATCCACCACCACAACAAACATACTTCTGGCAAACCCGAGTCACGTTCTCTCCCCAACTAAGTCTTTGCAAAGCACATCCCTCCAAAGTTTCCTTTCATGGCTTCTTCTGTAGAAGTGACAATGTGCGCGGCTCTGCTCGCACCTGGGGTTGAGGAATAAGAGGGAATCCAATTCCAGGCTTCTGGAGAGAGCTGACTATGCTGGACCTACACTTCTTCTCTGCCTCAAGAAGCTCCATAACTCCCATAAACCGTGCACAGACCTTTTGTCTCTCCAGAACTGCTTTCATACACAGGCTTTTTAAAGAGAAGAATATCAACCTACAGTGTAATGGTAATTGAGTTGCCACAGAATGACAATGCTTGACTGCACATGATGCTATGTGATGTTACAGTACAGCTAGATAATGAAGCAAACAAGGACTTTTCATGGCATTGGAAATGAAGGTAAAAGGAGCAAAATGGAAAGAAATCCTGTATGTTTTCACACTGTAGTGGCAATCTTTTGTGGCAACGTGAATTAAGTTTAGGTGAAAGGAGGATATTTTTCAAGCAGCTGGCAACCAAAATCAGGCTTGCCTCACACACTAGTTACAGACAAGAGAATATCTTACATTTCAGAATGCAATATCCCTCTCTTTCATTTTGAAGTGTGCCTACTACTATTTTAAATCAGATTCAGCTTCAGGCTTACAATTTTGTTTTTGCAATTAGTTTATCAGTTCAGTGGTGTTCACATTTACACAAAATCCTCTGTAGGATTTCACAAGCTCCTGGATGTTCTGTTGCTTTGTTCTGGTACTGCTATGGATTCCTCCCTCAAAGACACACTGCCAAGGAACAAAATCTGCAACAAGGATTCTTACTCTCTACAGCCTACAGCCTTTCACCAGAGGTGTCGTCCAGTGTAACTTGGCGGAGCAGTTGGTATCTGCAAATAAGGATAATAAACCCATAACTGAGAGATCTAGTGTGTTCAGACATCAGTGTTACCATGCTACATGTACACATCAGCTTTAGAGCCAGTATTTCCAGAACAAAATGATGCAATGAAGCTCATGTTCAACCCATACAGTGCATTTACCTCTGTAAAAGCCATGACTATAAATTCATTTCTCTCTCATTTTACTATCTAATGCTCTCCAGTAAGCTTTGTATCCACCTCAGAACAAAACAAATTCTCTAGCATCTTATCGTCCTTAAACTGCCTTTTTCCTGAGCTGCATATTCTAGTATCAGAAAATACTGGAACAGATGAATCCAAGTATCGAAAGGAAGCTATTCATTACTGACAGCAAAGCACAAGCCTCATTTTATTCAAGTCAGTATGTTTCCCACTGTATTACCCACACTGCAGAATCCTCATACCTAGTCTCTCTTGCTTACTAAACCCAAACAAAACTGTACTTACAAACAAAAGAAGAGACCTGCAATCAGATTGCATTCTTTGGCTTAAATGTTGAGGCTGAGTTATGGAATCAGCTCATGATTCAAAATAAAAAAACCCAACTCACATGAGTATAAACTGGCTCATGGGTAAATTTTTAACAAGCATGTTGGTATGCATGAAAAAACATGAAGATGAAAATTATTTTCTTAACATTATGCCTACTATATGCAGTTTCTTAGCTGCAAATTAAACATCATGCGAAAAACATTTAGAAAGCCTGTTTGGCATCAGATCGCTGAGCCATTCTTACAACTGCAAGGCTGCAAAAAACAGGTCTATCGAATAACAGCATGCCAAACTATTGCCTAAGAGAGAAAAATCTACGTTGTTATCATTAAAATATTCTATACTCCTCTTTTATGAATCTTTGACAGAGATCCATACATATGTAACTTACAAAGAATTATGGATGTTTTACAAGAAAGTGGAAGATAGGTGAGAGACCACCGTTATCTGCAACAATGATTGTTATTTAGAGTAAAGTACTGGCTTGAAACACTTGTGTGACTCACAAAATCTTGAAAAAAAATCAGGTGGGAAATTGTGTCACTTACTAGTTAACAAACTTAACACAAGCGTGGTTCAAAGGGGTTGTTTAGAGTCACCAAAGAACTTGGTTCACCCAAGTTACAATGCAAAATGTGAATGGCTAAGTAAAGAAATGCAAAATACTTTGTAATTACATCTTTTCTAGAGGGGAAGGGGAGCATTACATGCATACTTGCTCCCTGAATTTTCATGTATAGCTGTCACCCTGCTATGAATAAGCTAAATGCAGAAGGCTTTTCAATTAGTAGCAGTTGCATATGTATTGTTACAAAGCAAAGATTTCTTAAATCATCACATTTTGATACTTACAGTCCCACCATTTAGCACAACTGCCATCTCAGTTGGCTGATAAACATTGCTTCTAAAGGGAGCACTAGGTCGGCTTCCCAAACTGCCGTTTCGAAATCCTGCCGTCCTTAGCGCTGTGTTTAAAAAAGAGAGATGTTCTTAGAACCTGGTCAGTGCTGCGCATCTCCTTTGAAATCATAAAAGTTTAATCCTCCAATTTAGTTACTGGGAACTGTGCCATTTATTTTAACTTTTATGCTGCCATACCAGTTTTCACATTGCTTTTGAACAGCAGGTTTTTGTACAGAATTAGGGAGGGATTGCAGGAAAGAAATCAGTTTTACATAAAATTAACCGTTTGCTGTGGAATGGGAAAAGTTTCTCAAATTTTGCTTAGTCTCATTTCACCAGGTGTTTAATGTCTTCAGTCAGAGAACCTGTGATGCATCTTGCACAATGCTTTATGCAAAACTCTTCCTCTATCAGTCTGGATACTGTGGGGTTAAGTAAAATGATATTACCCTTTGCTTTCTATCAAACTCAGAGGACAGAGATCCAAAACATTGCTTGAGCCAGCAAGCATGCTCACAGTCCCCATGAGCATTACTTCAGCATGACGAGCACATAAGGATTTTCCAGATGTTTCAGATTATATTTACTCTGCGAAACTAGAAATATGAAGTAAATATTGCTTTCAAATAGCTTAAACATGGCAATTAACTGAGGCAAAAGAGATGCTGACTGTCCTTCTGAATGTTTATAGCAGACCTACATTAGTGTCTCCATTAATTGCAGCACAAGTTTGGATTCAAGATGTATATTCTGAATGAGTGATGTGTAGTTAGGGATGTGCTTCTTTCCCTCTAAACCAGTCCGGGGATTGGCGCACACATACTCTATTTTACTTCAGGGGTAAATAATGGCTTCACTGAATTCAGATGTGGCCAGGGAACAGAGCTCATTTATACACGCTGCTTGAGCAGTTACAGTGGGCAATACTCATCTGTCAGCTGGTAAATAGAAACATGCCTGGATCTGGCACCTGGGGCAAGAAATTCTCTGAGATTTAATTGAAATTACAATACTCAGCTCTCTAGCTGAAATTGAGGATGAACTGAAGTTTAGAGGAATTTCAGCATAAACTTCAATGGAGTCAGGATTTAATATCATTGCACTGTGTGCAACGAGATTTAAATGGATCCTACAGCCATACACATTCCTCCATCCACTGCTGCTCTTCTCTTTGGGAGTTGTGCACAGAGATGAAGAACAGTGTTCATTTAGCACAGATATTTAGAAATCCAGCCCTACAAATGCTCAGCTGTTTACATATATATGGAACCTTAACTGCTCTATATTTTAAAATTATATATATAACACGCTATATAAATATATTTTGCAGAACACTGGGAGGACAAAAGATGAAAGCCTCTACACTAGAATTATGTATCTTTTATTTTTAATTTAACTACCTCAGGCTCAGTAGTATTCCTACTTTGTAGTTATGCTTCTTATTGTGTGTTAGACAACTGATTGCTCTGATATTTGATAGTACACACAAAGAAGAAAGATCTTTCTATAATGCATCCTATCATTAAAATATTTACACATTTCAGTATATAATTTACATGGTGATTTCAAAACTATTTTAAAAGACACTACATTCAATTTCAGATTGCTGAGTTTTCCTTCCTTATTACTGCCGTTAGTCTAAAATATTTCCAACATGAGAATCAGAGAGAAAGTTGCCAAGAAGGTTTGAGTAAATGTCATGTCATAGTCTCCTTTTAACACACATTTTAAATTTAGTTAGCTTTGTTTTTAGGCACTGGCTCAGAGGATGACTTTTAGTACTAAAAGTTATTAAATGAAATTCAGTGAGTAACAGAGCTTATTGGGCTTGGGTTTCTCGACAGTTGTAGTACTCCACATTTCTTACCCAGGTTTTTCATGTATAAGACAAACCCTATTTGCTTTGCAGAAGTTGCCCTGTTACTGAGCGATGCACTTTGAGACAGCACTGAGAATTCATTTAAGTTGCCCTTTTCCAGGGATTCTAAATACTTAACTGGTATTTTTTAGAAGACATGGAAATGAGAATAATTCTTCTAAGTAGATATTTCAACATATCTATCACATGAATATTAAAATTACAGATTAGTATATTGTTTAAATAACTGAATTTAAAACTGTTTTGCTTTATTAATGTTTAATGGTATTCCTGGAATAGAACACCTCTTGGTGTGTATAACTTGGAGCTATGTTGTGATGAGAAAAAGGAAAAAATGAGACCGTATGCTTATTTGAACCTATAGTTTAAAGGTTATTCAGATTTTTAGAATGATTATTAAAGTCTTTTAAAAAAAGGAAAGCAAATTTGCTTTATACAGAATGAATTAATGGAAAATACATTTAACCAAACATGTTTTCCATTTAATGCTAACCACTTATTTAAACAAATATTACAGTCAGCAAACCATGAGATGGTTTCTAGTCAGAGAATCACAGAGTCACCTAGGTTGGAAAAGAGCTTCAGGATCACCAAGTCCAACCGTAAATCACATCTTCCAAAATTTACGTATCATTGTTATTCTTAAACATCATTATTATTATTGAAGAAAGTATCCCTCCTTTAATTCCTGAACTCTTAAAGACAAATTCTTGAATTGAGGTTAATTAAATGAATAGCAGAAAAGATTATTCTCTGTATACCTGCAAAGAGCCAATTGCTAATGGATTGAGTGCTTAGCCACTGACAGCCATCAGTGCAGTGATATGACTTAAATTAACACTTGCAGCCTTAATATGTGACTTGAATATTTTTACTTGTATTTACTTTTACTCTCTACCATGAGTACGTTTTGTCTTCAAACCCTGTTGTAATTCTATATATACATTAGAGAACACCTACAAAGGAATAATTAATCTGTTTTGATTTATTAAAAACATATCCTTCTTCCACATGCCATGGGAATAGGATTGACATGCATTTATTATGATAAATATTAATAAGGGTATCAGATAAGGAAATCTATTTTGTATTTAGATTAAAACGTAACATCATAAATTACACTATAATAGATACTATAATTATTTTATAGCTATCATACATTAATCCATTTCACTAAAAAAATTGATCACTAATGACTAGATAAAAAAGGAGCTTCTGTGTTTGTTTTTTTAAATGTATGCATGAATGAGAATAATACAGGCTGAAAGATCCAATTTTCTTCTTATATCTGCCTTAGTCAGAAATAACTCCACTGAAGTCACTGCAGTTACCTTACTATGAAATTAATTTAATGGGAGTTGGAGGGCAGTAAAAAAAGAAAGATCAATGCATTTACAGTCTATGGTAAAGCTGCCTCTACTTCTTTGTTAGTTATTACTTAGTTATATTAGTTATTACTTAGTTAGTTATTACTTAGTTAGTTATTACTTAGTTAGTTATTACTTAGTTGTTTGTTAGTTATTTATTAGTTTATTATTATGTTAGTTATTTATTAGTTTATTATTATGTTAGTTATTTATTAGTAGTTTGTTAGTTATTACTTAGTTAGTTAGTTATTACTTATTTATTAGTAATAAATAAGCATTCTTCCATCCACGTGATTTTTGTTTGTTTTATCACTACCTGTGTTACATACTCACAGATCTTCACTCCTTTCTGTTCAAAGCTTTCATACAAGGAGGAAACCTTTAAAGTTCCTGCTAAAGCACTTGGAGGGAAAATATTTTCCTGACCCGACACTGTCACAAACATGAGTGCCCTTTTCCTACATGTCTGGTGTACATCCAGAGGAAACATCAAAACCAGAGGAAAACAACGATACGTAGAGATGAAAACAAAGGTAAAGTGCCTGGATAGTCATTGGCTGGGATGCCAAAGTTCTCGTCTCAATTACAGTGAATAAAAAGCAGTTTGTGTAATACCAAAATCCTTTGTCCAATTGTGGGAGTTGACCAGAACACAACCTACCCTACACAATACCATCAGGCTAGCATCCCTGTATATTTTCTGATCTGTGTTAAACTTTCAGCAATGGTTTGGATCTCTTAAACAACCAGTTGGGCTCTGGCCTTTTTGGTAATCACTCATTTTCATTGCAAATTTTCATTGTGTGTCAGAACAACACATTGTTCTGTGTCACCAAACAGCTATGACAAGGAAAGCAGCCATTACCTTGAAACCTGTCTCTGCGTATTCTGTTCACATGTTAAAGTCTTCAGGACAAAAATTGTCTTTGAACTTGCTTGTGTACCACCTTGCATTTTTTTTTTTCCTCCAGCATCGTAAAATAGCAAAGTCCTATGCTATTACTGGTGGCATGATTACTATGCTACGGGTAGTATGATTAGTAATAATTATTTTGTTGCTGAAGAGGCTGAACGCTTTGTAACATGGAGAACTTACTTGATTTTTTCTTGGGTTTTAAAAAAACACTTCATATAAAATGTTGTTAGTAATGACAAAAAAATATATATTATTTACGTTATTTGAAAATAGAAGTTATTTTTCCAGTGTTTTCCTTCCACTTTTGGTGTTGTTCATTTATTTCAATTAAAAAAACGAGTCATTCTAACCAAAGACATATTTTCTGTAGTGTTTCTCCTCTACTATTTTCATAATTGATTTTTAACAAAAAATTTTAAAAGTGAGCTATAAGCAATATAAAAAAAAATAAAAATGTAATGAGCCCTGTTCTGAATACCTGAAAAACATCTCATACAGATTATTTTCTTTGCTACTACATAAAATAGTAAATTCTTACCTGCATTATGTTCATCCATTGAAAAGGCTTTATTTTCCATGTAGCTCCGAGGAAGCTGTATATCTTCCTCAAAAGCAGTTTCACGCATCCTTGGCTGTGAAGTATCAAAATAATTGGGAGTGTTTTCCTGCTGTGATGGAAGGATGGTACAGTGGACCTCAGGGATAGCATGAAAAATAACAAACACCCAACCACTGGACACCAGTGCAATAGCAAGAGTGGGATCACTCCATTTGTCTCTTCTCTTTAGTTCAGCATTACCAAAGAGGTACATAGTCATCCAGGCTACCCAAATCAGAATGGAAAAGAAAAGTGTTATAATGAGACATACTCCATTTTTCTTCCATTTCTTAAACTTTCCACAGAGAGTGAAAAGAGAAAAACCCATGGTAAATACCATCAGGAACATAACGTAAATCAAAGCCATAGCAAAATCCATCGGTTCATAGCTGCAGGCCAACTTGTTATCTCTGACAACTGTTAGTATTAACCACTCGGTTGCAATAATGACCTGAACGAGCATCAGGCAGATCGCCACACCAGCTAGATGCCAGCCAGATGGACTTTTCCCATGTCGAACTAGTCTACGAAGTCTCCAGGCTTGAGCTAGCAAGCACGAGAAGCACAAAGCAAAGATAACTCCCCACAGAAACCTTCGGGTAGAGCACACCATTTCATCTTCTTGGATGATGAACGCAAATGTCAGCCCAAACAGTCCAAGAGTCCCAAAAAGAAAGAGGAAGTGCATTCCCAGGGGGCTCTTCTTCTCTTTCTCCTTGATGAAGGGCAGCCTCACCAGCAAAATCAGCATCAGCAGCAATGTTGTCAGCACACCTGCTCCCGCAACTGCCTCCACAACTATTCCCCAAATGGCATCCAGGTCGCACAGGTACACGTACTGCGGGAGGAGGTCCAGTCCGCACCCTCTCGGCGTGCTGGAGTTTTCAGAAGAGCCATAGCTGATCACGAAGAGGAGGAAGAAACCAATGGCTGGGTAGGTTTTCATTTTTCTGTCTGAGACAATAAGACATTTGTTTGTTTAGCTACAGGTTACTTCGGAGCATTTCACAGCAATTAGAAGTACAGCCTGTTTCAATAGCTCACATTTACACTTGTTTTTTGCACTGAATTTTCAGCTGAATTAGCCTACCCCATCCCCTTGTGCTGCCCTCCCAGAAAGTTACTTTTGCCTGTTGTACGCTGAGTGCAAACTGATTCGTTTCTGCATTTGCATAGATTGAAAATGTTTCCCATCACCACCCCTGCAAATATTCTAAAACGCAACCATAAGAAACAATTTATCATGTTGTGAAATCATACATTAACTATGATGTTTTACTGTTCAAATTTGGTTTCTTAAAGAATGTGTGAATTGCACTGAATCTGATACAAGTGTAAGTTGTATCAGAATTAGACTATTTCAGAGGCTTGCTCCTTTACTGGAATAATGATAAGAGTTAGTCCCCTTCCCTTCCCCCCCCTTAAAAAAAAAAAAAAAAAAAAAAAAAAGAGAGAGAGAGAGAGAGACAAAGCAGTTTGAGGAAAATAAACCTTGTGCTTTATTTTTTTTTAAAGGAAAATCTTGTTTTCATCCTCAGTCAATAGGCAGTTATGATATTCATTCCTTTCATCCTCTTCCAAAGCCCAGGTATTAGATTGCATTTGCGAATGGGAATGGTTGGCTAGAGAAATCTCATATTCTGCAACAATGGTGCACACATGCAGCGTCATCAATCAACTCATCAAAAATGAATGTCTCTTTGTGCTTCTTAGCAAATCTAAAGCCATTCAATGAAACAAACAACAAAAAACAGAGCTTCACTTTCCTCAGCCTACAGAGTGAACAATTGTAAACTCCCCAGGAACACAACATACCATGCTCAATCACCAGGACCAAAAATCTGGACAAATTCCAGCAAGTCAAGACAAATTCCTAGTTTTAGGCAGAACACAGATTAGGTGATTTTAAAAGATGCATGTTACGCCATTTGCTTTTACTTAGCAAAGCAGGGCAAAGGAGGAGATTGTTAAAAATGTAACGTTTAAATGAATAATCTGTCCCAGAGAGTGTAAACACTATGTGTACCAGATATGAAACCTCATCCTGTTAACCTTCACTTGCTTAATTAGCACTACAGATTTCAGTAGGATTACATTCAGTGATGTGAACTGCATGCCTAGGTGAAAATGCTTAGAATAAGAATTTCATTATATGGTGTGTGGAGACTTTATGGAAGAAAAGCACCATGGAAGCAGGCACTGAGTTACTCATGTAGCTCACATGACATGCTTAAGATATACAGCAAGAAACTGAGATGCTATCAGTAACTTTTTTACAACTTACACAAAGCCCTAAATGAGTACTCGTATAAAGATGTTTTATAAATCAGAAATGTGTTTAATGAAAACATCAAAAAGTTTAATGAGTTGAAAATGTTTTAAAGTAACAGTGCAATGTTGTTACATTGGACATAATCAGTCCTAACCAGTGCCAAAACTATTTACACACACTTCATGAAACAGTGCAGCATCTATTACAGATGAGCACTATGGGTTTTCTTCCAGTGTGTTATAATCCTGTAACAGGCAAAGTTAAATCTTGAGAATCGCAATCTTTAAGCTAATGTTCATCCTCTTTCGCTGAATAATGAACAGTGCCCATTTTAGGCTACTGCCAGGAGACGAATGATGGAAATTACACTTTCCTATTAGAGGAACCAAGACAGCAAATGTGCTAATATAAATGTGTAATGACTTTATGGTCTTCATTTATGCAACAGACAAAAAAGCTTATTACAAAATTTCATCTCTGAAGTAGAAGCTGTGACAAAGAAGGTGATAGGCCATCGGACAAACAAGAGACAAGTAATGAATGAGCTGTGCCTGCCCACAGAAATTACAGTATCCTCGCACTGTTGGAAGGGCTAAAATGTTCTAACGCTACAATGACTTGCAGCTAATGACTAAAGATTTTTTCCTACCTAACTGTAATTTTCTTTATGGTGAAATGGTAGAAGATTTACTTATTTGTACCTGATTTGTATAACAGGTTTCTCAATAACTGTCATGACATGGTAAAAACATTGACTTTACACAAAGAAAATTAATCATCAGTGAAATATTGAAAATGGTCATGCTCAATAAATATCTTTACGAGTACAGAATTAACCAGAAGGAAACATTCCAAAGGTAACTTAGGAATCCCTTCTACACATAGGTGGTTCTTACTCCAACTAGTGCATTTACTTTTTAGGATATCCAAAACATCCTAAAAGTAAAAGTGGGGAATGGTCAGCACCTGCTGGTACAAAGGGAAGAAATCCACTAGGATCTAAGGTAATGCTGTGAACCATGGGTACCAATTTCAAGAAGCAGGAGGTCGTGTGGAAAGTTACTCAAAACTCATCCTCAAACAATGTCTCCCAAATTGGAAACAATAAACAGCCCTTTAAATGAGGATCACGTTAATTTTCCACTACCCTGCCACTTACAAATAATGATATACATGCACTAAATTGGTTTTAATACTAGCTTTGTTTATTCACTGCTCTCCAAAGACCTGGGGGGTAATGAATTAAGTGCAAGTATCTCTAGTTCTAAGATATTTTCCAGTTTTCTGGTTACTTTATTCATGTCATGTAACCCTCATGTGATTGAGCTATTCTAGGACAGTCTGTTTCCATGGAGATTGTGCTGCATGGGTAAGCAGTCATATTGTCAGCCCATCATTTGTTTCCTCTTCCTATTTGGAAGTGTTTGCGAAAGGAGGGTTAATACATTTGGAGTAGTTTCCCCTTCACGAAGGAGTAGTCTCTTTAGGAAAGGGGAAAACACAGAAATTCAGAGATGTTCAACTCAGGGGTTTTCCCAAGTTTCTTCCATCTGTGAAATTACTTTTGAGAGAGCTGATGGAAATAAACAGTAGTTCTCTTAGAAAGCTCCAATGCAGCTACAGCATAAAACAAGAAATCTCTAGGAATGCTGACAGGTATTCTTGGTGTGCAATCACATTCCCATCACATGTCAGCAAGTCATGCTGAACAGTAGATGCTTTCTACATCAAAGCTTTCAAACTGGGCTTCCTCCAGATGAGGAATCTTCTCCTTGTCACTGCTATAGATACAGCCACGTTTGCAATCAGTTTAGCACATACTTCTGCCTGACTAGGTAAGAACTGGCAACATTAATATGCAAACCCTGTGATGATACCAGCTCAAATCCTTTTGCTAGCACTGTTCCTCAGCAGTGAACTCACATTGGTATATAGACAAGGAAAAATTGCATTACAACACTGAAGTTTTAGCTTTAGCTGAAACCACAGACTCAGTAAGTAAAAGGGAAAACTAAAGTCTTTTTATTTTTTTTCCAGAAAAGTTGTTTTGGAAAAGCAAAGTATCAGTATGGGTTTGTTGTTGAAATAGTGCCTTCCTCAAGCCTGTGTTGTGGGTGGAGAGGCAGAAGCCCATGCGTCTTGATTTTACTACAGAATCTCGTCTCTGCTCATTATTCCCAGTAGCTACATAAATCAGTGACTGCAGGAGAGTAGTATTTTTACCTCTTTATGTCTAGATTAGCTCTCAGCAAAGTTATGCAACCTCTCGGCAGTAACAATAGCACTCTGTTTGACTGGCACCTCACTCCTACTCCCACCGGAGAGCTACAGCGATAGTAATGCAGAAATGTCACAGAAACATTCCAGCACACACAGTCAGCGACACCAACGTGTCTCCGGCAGAGCTGAATGAAACTGTTAATACAGGAGGAAGTCAGATTGATTTTTTTTGTCCCCAGATCCTCCTCCAAAATCAGATTGCAGTACAACTGGTTAAGCCAACGTACCTGGACCCGAGAGCAATCAGAAGCACATAAAACGAATTGAGGAGCTTTAGGTATTTCAGGCAAAAGCAGAAAGCAAACAGTAGGACAGCTTGCAAATCCAGCCCTCAATTTTTAGTCCAAAATCTGTTCTCAGTTACCAAGCACAAACTGCCGTTTGCAGCGGAGTGAAGTCTCCTGCACTATCGGGTGTAGGGGACAGTGCAAGAACCAGTACAGAAATGGCAGACACGGAGCTGCCCCAGCGGTACAAAGTACAATTGCAAGCAAGCAACTGAGCAGAAAGAGAAAAATCTCACAGTTGTCATCAGAAAGTTGTCGTGGTTAAAAATCAGCGAGGCTTTCAAGAGCTGAAGCCTTCTGACCAAAGACTGCAAATCTCTTACCTAGTCAAACACATGCTGCTGTGTGCCGTTAGAGAATATCTATAGCAAGAATAAATCTGTAACCATGTAAAGGTTTATGTTATTTATGGTTAGATGCATTGTCCAATCCCCTTTTTACAGTCCTAATGTTAATCAACTGATACAGGAGGATGCATCTGATCTCAGAAAAGGAAAACAGCCCAGTAAATAAAAGCAGTAGTAGCACAAATAGTAACCTGCTCTGCCACGCACAGGCAGAAGACTGGTTCACTGTAGCATTTCCAAAGAAAACCGCCCCCACCACCAAGTGTTGTGGAGAGATGGTAGCAAGTGAGGAATTAATCACAACACGGGATCTCTGCCAGCTCCTTTTGATCAGATTTGAAGAATGAGCTTCAAAACTGATAACAGAGCAGCAACAGCCGAGCCAAGATCAGTCTACTGAGGAGATGTATTTCTAGAATAATAATTAATAGTGCAATTGCACTTTGTACGCAAAAACACAACCCTGGTTTGGATTTACCCTGAGTTGGAATAACCCACGTAATGCTCACAGCTACAGAAAGCATGACCCCTCTCCAAAAGACGTAGGAAAATGTGTTTTCATTTAGAAATACTTTGCAACGCTGAATGTTATATGCAATGATCTTTCAGCTGTTCTAGGTGCTCACCATTTCCTTCGGTCAGACACTGTATGTCCTCTGTACCTAAATGCTTATGACTATGAAGTCTGGTCTTATTATGCTACTATCGACCAATGACACCAATCAATGTTTTTCCTTTGCTTTGCTAATTCTCCAACTGTTTCTCTTCATGTCACAGCCTCGTGATGGAGGGGTTCCCTTCACCTGATGGCCCTGATGCAGGGAGACAACACCTCAGCACCCACAGCCCCGGCTGGTAAGCGGCACATAAAGCACCGCACAGGCTCCGTGCTCCAGCAGCGAGAGCCCACCGAGGTGTCGAGGTTCAGCGGGCAGGAAATCCTGTTAGCCTTGGGATAAACATTAGGTCAGGCGTAAACAAAGGGTTCACATAAGTGCTAAATCCTATCGCTCTTTGGCTTTGGGGAGAAGCAATACAGAGGGAGGGCTTTTTATTAAGTGGAAATTAAACAGCTGGCGGGGCTCAACCCTCCCGAGCCGCGCTGCACCCCGACCTGGGGCTCCCACCTTCCAGCTGAGGCCGGGACCGGGCAGAAAGGAGCAGCCAGGGGCCAGCAAAAGGCTTCTCCCCCCGGTCCCGGTCCCGGAGCACAGCGCCCGGTGCCGGGGGGCGCGGGGCCGGGCAGCCCCCGCCTGCGGCCGCTTCCCCGCTCCCCCTTAATCCTCCCGCACCGCCGCCTCCTCCCCGCCCGCACATAGCCCGCTCCAGCCCGCTCCCCTTCGGTCCCCCTCTCCCTTCGCTCTCCCCTCTCTCTTCCCAGGCTCTCCGTCCCTCCCCCAGCCTGGCTCAAAGCCCCCTCCTCGCCAGCCCTTCCCGGCGGGGGCAGCCCCCTCCTCCGCCCCCCTCTGCTGCCCTATATCCACCCTAATCCTGCCGGACTCCCTGCAGCCTGCTGTCTGCTGCCGGCCACCGGGCTAATTCCGCGGGCGCAGCTCGGGGCCGGCACCTCCGGGGGCCAGGAACTGGGGAATGGGGACCGGAGAATAGAGACCGGGGGCTGGGGAATAGGGACCGGGACCGGGGACCCCACTCACCCGCTGGCTGCTGCAGCCGAGGCCGGCGGGGCAGCTGTGTCCGCCTGCCCGCCGCAAGTCACATCCCGGAGCCTGCGAGCACCGAGCCCCCCCGGGGCTGCTCATGGAGCGCCTGGCCCCGGCACGGCACGGCACGGAGCGGTGCGCTGCCCGCCCTGCTCTGCACCCTCCGCCCCGCTGCGCTACGACCCGGCGGCCAGCCCCCTCCCACCGCCCCGCCCCGGCACGGCTCGGCTCGGCTCGGCTCGGCACGTATCCACCTCCACGGGCACTGGCACGGCATGGCTCGCCCCCAGCCCGGCCGGATTGCTGCTGCGAGGTGCAGGGACCGCAGGGCACGGGGAGCCGGGAGCAGGCACCGTGCACAGCCAGGCGTGCGGTCCTGCGCGCCCCGGTGCTGTGCGGACGGGGTGCGAGAAATCCGGGCTGCACACCCATCCCGGCACAACGGCTGCGTGTGCACACCTCGGGCTGGTTTGGGGCTGGCAGGGGAGGGAGGCTTTGCAGCTCCGTGGCAGCTGGGGTTTGCGATGGGCTGGAAATATTCACCCCATCTGCCTCCGGTGCACGTGTCCAACCTGCTGCTACCTTAGACATTCAGAAGAGAGAAATTGTATTGAGCAAGCGACATTTTCCAGGTTGCTTATGCAGCACAATTCAGGAACAGGCCCTGTGAACACATGGGGCCCCGCAAAGGCGATGCTCAGAGCTGGTCGGTGCCTCCCAGTTCGCAATGTGCAGCTCACGTCCCCCTTCCCAGCTTCTGCACAGCCCAGCTCTGGAAAAGCTGCAACCCCTCCGAAAGCAGATGCTGTATTCACAGGACAGGGCTTCCTGCAGATTTCGGAAGGAGTTATTTGTAGCAGGGAAAGACAGCTTCAGTTGGTGATGTTCATTGCACAGCAAAAACTTGTCTGCCTTTTAAGCCTTTAGACTACATCCGTGCGACGCCCTGTGACTGGCAGCCGCCCTGTGCTGTGCGTCAGTCTTTTGATGCTTTCAAACTGCTAATGGGAAACTGGGCAGACACAAGCGCAATGGCGTTGTCAGCGGGGAGCGATGGACACCCGTCCTTCCTGACTGCAGGTAGCGCGCTGTGCATCTTGCCAGGCTTCCATATCCAGAGCCTTTCAAAGGGAAACTGCCGAAATGTGTTCTCCAACACAGATCTGTAACCTTTAACCAGCCTCATGGTAGCACGCATGGCTTCATTTAGATGTCACTTGTTATGTCCTGGGGGGTTACCTGAACTTCTCAGGGTAGCTGACGTGCAGTAAATCAGATGGTGCTGTTGCAATGCGATTCCCTGTGTTTAGGCTGGGCAGCAGGAGGAGAACAGCTGCAACAGAACAATTTCATGTTTCTGCTCTTTTCTCCCTTGCTGATTCTGGATTTTAGGCACTGGTGTTATTTGAGTCACATGTAAGCAATAATACCCTGCCCTTGCATCAGTCGATATCTACACGCTATACAAAGTAAACCAGGAATTTTACAGAAACTGAGGCAGTGAGAAGTGAAGTGGCTGTGAGCTGCCCAAGGTCACTCAGCAGCCTGGCAGGAGAGTAAAAAGTACCAATTCACTAGCTCTGCCTGTACCCCCACTCCAGCTCAGGAGTGTGAGTCTGTGTGCTACAGTAACAAGCAAAGATCTTCTTGTATATAAACACACAGAGTTCTCTGTACCACGCTGGATACAGCGAGGTAGACCAGAGGGGAGGATGAATCACAAGAATTCATGTGATAAAGGTCTTGGCCCACTCACAATGGAGCAATGTACTGAGCCCTTCAGCAAATGCAAATTTTTGTCATTGTTCCCTTCCCTCTGTGCATCCCTACCACAACTCTTGGTACCAGTAAAGGAAGTGGCCTCCTCCATTTGCCTTTTACTGGCAGAGCAGGGAAAATAATGCTCCTCCCAACAAGTACTGGTGGAACATTAACAAGTAAGCCTGATTTCTCCCCCAGTGAAGCATATTTTTTAGTATTAGCTGCCATGAGTCTGTGAAGGATAGAACACAGAATTACCAAGGACTATTGTAGAGTAGATGGACTAAACCATAGCTCCCTTTGCATTACTTTCTTCTGGTAGTTAACGTTAAAAATATGTTCTGAAAATATGCTTTAATTAAGGGGAAAAGAATTTTCATCAGTCAACCGTCAGCTCATCAGCAAGTTCGGTGTTTCCTTCCCCCAAGAGAACAAGAAGGTAGAAGGGTGGAGTAGCCACTGTGAGCCAGGTGGGCTGTAGGAATTCCCTGGTTGTAAGTGGTGCTCCCAGCTCCTACCCCACTGCTAGGACTGCCCGTGAAGCGCACCCTGCTGTGGGGTGCCATGTAATACTTCCCAGAGTAGAGGATTTAAAAAGAAGTAAATTCACTTGCTTTTGTCTGTCTCTGAAAGATTGATAAAACCACATAATACTTATTTTTCTTTACGCTGGGCAGATATTATGCTCAACTTAAAACAAAGCAAAACGAAACAAACCACAACACTGCTTTTCAGTAACTTTGTTCTTCCTATATATTACAACACATACATAATAATTACCTGATTTTTACCTTTTTTCAATATTTGACTTCCAGCTTATGACAATATGTAAACAGAGAGCCTGTATGACACTGCATGTCCCCAGATTTTTCTCTTCTGCAGCAGTGCTTTTAGCAGTACGTGACAGCAGAGAGCGAGAGCGCATTACAGCAGCCCTGAGAGGATGGCACTCACCTATCAACAAATGCCAAACCTGTATTGCCTCAGCCTGTCATCCTCATTTCAGAATTTCTTCTGTCTCCCAACCTGAGATAAAGGCAATTTCCATCCTCTATTCTCTCCTCCCCTTCAACAAGCCTGGAAGGTGTCATGCTTCCTGAAAAGCTGTCAAACAGTATTTCACCAGCAGCTTTCCTGTTGCACAGCAAGTCCTGCAGAACCTGTACGCTTGGTAGAGTGATTTTATGGCTCCTACCAGCATGGGACTGTGCTCGTGCCGGTGTAATTTAAGCAGAATATTTCATTACAAGATCAGCAATAGGTACATGGAAATGATGGGGATTGTTAAGTCTGCATTGCTTTTTTTCTTTCCTTTTTTTTTTTTTTTCTCTTTTCATTATGTGAGCGTGTAGAGAGGCCCCAGGCAGACACAGGACTGCACCACGTGAGATGAAGCCAGCCCTCCTGAATGCAGTTCAGTCTATGAAGCAGCCTCCTTTCAAGCAGTCTTTGGAAGAAGACCCTGAGACAATCCACGTGGCTTAATCACGGGGTGACCAGGCTGTGGTATCACTTGCTAGATGTTCAGCTGCCCCAGTGATGAACATGCAAGATGATTTCTCCATAACTGCAGAGGGTTTCACACATTGCTCCTTGCACTGCCAAGGCACAGTCTGCTGTCACAAGACACAGGACTCTGTTAGATTCAGGGAGGAGAAAGGGAAATGAAAGAAGAAAAGAGTTTTGAAATCAACTGGAAGAAAAAGATGGATGACAGGAAGGAGATGGACACACGGAGGAGAAAGAATTACTGAAACACTAAAGATAAATGTAATCCAGTACAACTTGTATTCATTGCACAAAAGAAAGGTGCACTCAGCATGGATAGTGTGGGCAAAAGGCCATGGTGTTGGATGTCACATCCACATTCAGATCCCAATTGCACCTGTTTTTCAACTTGGGTTGGACAAGCCAAGGTAACAACACGCTTTTTGTAGCATTGCACCTACCCATTGCTTGTCTTGACTCGTGCTATACAGAAAGGCAGTGAGTGTTCACCACTTAGCAATCAGCTC
The DNA here is from genome assembly GCF_963932015.1 of Anas acuta. Taxonomy (NCBI): domain Eukaryota; kingdom Metazoa; phylum Chordata; class Aves; order Anseriformes; family Anatidae; genus Anas; species Anas acuta. Next base: position 10,162,892 of record NC_088993.1, read on the forward strand.
TCAACACCAGGACAAGAGAGCACCAATGCAGGCAAGGCTTACAATGCAGTCAGTATGATACTTGTTTGTTTTCTCAACACGTTTCTTTACTACATGAGTGCTCAATAAATGCTGCAAAGAAACATGGACAAGTTAAAACTGAATGCACCTGGCAGAATTTGATTAATGCACAATTCAGATCAAGATGTTATGTGGCACCAGGCATAGGTGGTTAAAACTCTTATTTTTGTACACCTTCAAATCCTCATTTCACAAGGAAAAGCTGCCACAGCTATTTTAATAAGTACATCTCTGTTTTGTGGACTTGTGAAGTTACACACTGTCTGAGGCTCCAGCTAGACAGATACCTCTCAAGCTGGCCAAACCATTCAGCTTTTAAAAGTTTGCATTTGACCTTTGCTCAGGCAAAGTCCCAGATCTGTTAAAACAGATCTGATCAGACAAAGGATGTGTGCTTTTCTGTTTCTGGCCTGAGAACATTGCCTTAAAATTGCATATGTTGGGGAGCTTGTGACCCTTGCCGGAACTGCTAATTTCTGCTTGATGCCATAGAGCTTCTTTTTTGGAGATTAGCTGTGGATGCTGGTGGGTGCAGTGGGGTGTCTCAGAGTGCCAGCTTTACGTTAGGAAGTAAATGAAGTGATTGTGGAGTAGAAAACCTCTCTCTACCCATGGATTCTCATTTTTCCCTTAAATCACTCATCATGGTTCTTACTGATCCATTCAAGATTTTTTTAAAAATTATTATTCTTTTGGATTTTAAACAAGGTGCAGCCATTCCAGTAAGTAATGTGTATGGTGGCTAAAAGAACAAGAGAATATTTTCTTAGCTTTTACTACAAAGGTTGTCTTGGTCGCTGCAATCAGTTGTGTTGTAGACACATGACTGTGTTCATAGGAGGAGTTTGTGTTCCAGACACAATCCCTGCCTAGGGCTGCTGCAAAGAAAATGTTGCAGCCACCTAAAACGCACGTACAGGTTTTCTACGTGCTGTTCTCTCACGTTGAAGGTATCAGCTGGCGTGGCTGTGCCAGCTTGAATGTGCTTATGTTTTAAGTGAGTGTGGTGGTTTTCTATGATTTTTAAGATTATTATTATTTTTTTAATTTATATATGCTAACCCTGAACCTGCACTGAGATGTAAAGGTATTTTTTTTTCCGAATGCAGCTAAGAATCGTGTTATTGCCTCATCTACAGTACCATTAATGTCCCCCTCTTGACCCCACTCAAGAGCTTTGCTGACCTTCCCTTTTATTGGCATGCTAGCTGAAAAATATTGCCCCCTGTTGCGGACTGTCTATATGTATAAGCAGAAATAAATAACATTTGCATTCTCACAGAACAGGGAACAACAGCCCCTCTTTGTGAGCTGCCCAGTTTTTTTTCTGTTGGAAAGACTGTCACCTACTGGCCACCGAGCTGCTCTCCAGCATCTCAGGAACAGCATCTGATGAGTCAAAGATGCAGCTTTGCCTTTCGAAATGTCACCACCAAGATGGTCCTGATTTATCTAACCCTAAACAGAGCACAAATTCTGTAAATGGAACTGGATTAAGAACCCAGAAGTCCTCCTGTTTTATAAAAAGTCCAGGTTTCATGGAGTTGTATTGCAAAGGAAACCAAGATCTCATCACAGTGGGGGAAAAATCTTGTCCCTTTAAGCTTAATGAGAGCAACCAGTAGTTTAAAAATAAGCCATAACCAACACTCAAGGGAAAGGCAAAAACAATCAATCAATCAAACAAAACCAGCCATTCTGCCTGTGGTGGATTTTCATTGTGTGAGGCTGTGTATGCAACAGAACCTGAAGAAAGGGCCAGATCTCAGTATTGCCCTGCAGAGTTCAATGGGAATCAAAGGACCTTTACAGAAGATCTGCTCTGCAGCTCTTACACAGAAGGAGGAGAATTGCTTTTAGCTCTGTCCTAGCCCATCTCTCACATCTCTTTTCACTGGTGGTTCATTTTCTGCCAGTCTTTGGGCCAGAACCTCAGCCTATGTAAACAAGAAATGTCTGAGTTCATGGCTGGACTATGGGACCGGGGTGTGCTCAGTTCTCTCTGTTGGAGGACCCTGCTCCTCCCCAGACCTGAGAGCAGGTATGTACTGCCTGGAAGATGCTCTTCAGATGGATTTTTCTTCTGTTTAAGACACAGAAACGAGTTGCTGAGCTGGACAGCAGGTGCTGAACTGCAAAACTGCCTCTTTACTATTTATTCTGATGGAGCTTCCTTCTGTGTAACTCTTTCTAAATTCTGTATATTTTCTTATACGTACTTGAGCTGTATTGCTGGCATTCTGCAGGGTTGCAGATAGGAAAGGGAAGCTGGTGCCATCCAGGCAGTTTCATGGCAACTATCCTCAGCCCACTGGGTGTTACATAAGGGTATTGCAGCCAGAAAGCACGTCTAAAGTAACCCTCAAGCTCACTGCTGTATGTCATACTGAAACTTTAAAGAGGATGTTTTTCATATGCCTCTTAGTGTGCGTCTCTAAAAAATAGATTTCTTGTACTTTAAAAATACTTTTTTACCACGTCTGGAGCCAATATGTAGTGCTGAATATGTTCAAACTGGCCGTATATTTATTTCTTACTTGAAAAAAGAATATTTTTTTATTTTTATATATATATATATATATGTTTTTTGTTTGTTTGTTTGTTTGTTTTTTTGTTTGTTTTTTTTTTGTGAAATGGGTACATTATTTTCCTTCAATTCATTCCTGTGCTTGGACACTTACAAACTTTGGTTGTTGTCAGAGAACACTGGGTGCCTGGACATCTTTTCTATGAAAGAAAGTGGGAAGTTTAAAAAAAAAAAAATCTACAAGATTTTACAGAGGTTGGAGTCTGAAATTCCACTGAATTCAGTGAAAAGGGTCATTTCAAAGATTTTAGGATCAGATTTCAAATGCTTTTCATGAGAGGCTTTGGTCTGCTGGATTAAGAGGATGCTGTCTCAGTTTCCCCCCCGTACAGGAAGGATAATGATATTTTCCTCCCCTCTAAGTTACTTCTCTGCCCATTACTCGTGCTCTGTTGTAAAAGAGTAAAACACTTCAAGGCCATGCAGTGTCGAGATGGCTTAGAAACCTCTGGCTTGCAGCCAAGGAGACCCTGGAGCCAGCTCTCACAACTGTCAGCAGTGAGCAGCCCCAGCCTTTCCACTTTCATTGAGAACACAAGCCTTTGCCTGAAATGCTCTCTTTTTCCAAATTTATGAATGCAAAATGAGAAAAATCCCTCTGGCTTCCTTGTCTGTGATCCACCCACACTTCTCAGTAAATAATTTCCTTGAAGCTGGTGATGTCTTTATTCAGGCAGAGGATGGTTTGGAGTGCTTTGTGAGTGCTGTGGAGGCTGCGGAGGGCTGCCTTTCCAGAGGCTGTGGCGCAGCCTCTCCAGCCCCGTCTGTCACTTTGTTTGTCACAAGGAGATGTTCTCTCACCATTGGAGAAATATTTCCTCAAAACTACTCATTTTCTGGTGGATTTACTTTGTACCCAGACACAACACAAATTCATGTTGTTTTGGGGGTAAATAGAGGGCAAGGAAGATTCCAGTCCCCAAAATGTATCCTTCGAGTTTTATCATTGCACTGCACACTCATTGTAATGGTCCTTGCTGTGCATTTTATTGAGGGCTGAGTCATAAGCAGATCTTACTGCTTTGGAAGGAAGGAAATGGAATTTGGGTAAAAACATTACAAGTCTCGAATCCAGCAAACAGAGACTGCTCAAGCTGTGAAAACACGATGATGTATCTTAACAAGTGGGAGAACTGAAGGTCAAAAAGAAATTCCTTGTGCTGCATTATAGATTTTGTCACCTGAAGCTTATCTGGACTCTGATTTTTCTGGTGACAGGGCCTTTGCAGTGAGAAGGGCAGATCCCGCTCCTGTCCCTCCCCTCAAAAAAAGGAGCTCCATCGTGGCTCTCATATTTCTGTGTTATGATGATAAACATTTCCTCACCTCCTGGGGCTGATTTTTGCACACAGGTGTGGTCGGGACCTGGTAGAAGCAAAGCATTTTTGACTGAGGTTGTTAGGGAAGGTGAAAGAAGCTCTTCTGTTAGGGCAGCACCTCTGTGGGTCGTATGAAGGTCCCTTTGCAGATGCCCTTAGGAGCTCTGCCCTGGGCTGGGGAGGAGCCCCACAAGCCGAGCTGTGCAGCTTGGAAGTAATCAACACAGCTTCCACCCCCTCGTTAGAAGTCATCTCCGTCTCATGTCATGAGTAGGACGAGTAGGACTGGTCTGTAGTATAGTGCAGGAGTTGATTCAAAGAGTGATCTTTCATGCCCTTTGTAACAAACAGTACCTTTTTTTTTTTTTTTTTCCTCCTCTCTTATGTTTGTGTTCCTTAAGGCAGAGACTGGATCAGGTGCTACCTCCATTGCCCTTTCCCTGGGGTGCTACTGAGCACATTCAGAGGGAGGATATGAGAGATGAACAGGGGAGAAAACACCGGGAGCACAGCCCAGCAGCAGGAACAGCTCGGGCACAAAGATAAACTGCAAAGAGAAATGGGGAGAAGGCAGCTGGGCTCAGGGCTCCCTGGGGATCCACGTGGACAGGCACAACTGGCTGCAGCTCAGAACGTCCCTGAATTGCAGCCAAGTCTTGAAATAGGATTTGCAGAAAGCTGTGTGTTCAGTTACTGATAGTTTGACTTTGAGTTTGTTCGGAAAGTTAAGTTTCTGGATTTTTTTCAGATAAAACCTGGCTGTTGGAGTTCAGAATATTTTTGGTTTTCTTCAGGAAGCACACCATGGAGAGAATCAGATGTATCTGATTCAAAGCTCTGGACAAGCTGGGTCCTTCCACTGCCTTTTCTGGTGTGGGATGCCACTGCTGTCACATTCTCAGGTGTAGTTAAGGACCAGAGACATTCCTGTAGCAGGATGTCTGTATAGGAGCCAGAGCCATGCTCATGAGAGGTGGCTCAAGAGTGTCCCCCCTGCATCCCAGGCGGGACTTCATGGTCCATCCTCTGCCTCCCCTGGATTTGGCAGGTCATGGTTTGCTGCAGTCAGTTAACAAAAGTGAAGAGCCTGAGGCCTTTCCTCCTTAGATATATGCCCTGGACTTAGCAGAGTGAGTGGGAATTGTGTGGTCTCCTGCACTGAACTCCAACACCCAGAGGCTCCTTGCAGGATGTAAGAGCTGCCCAGGGACCCAGCACTCCCCTGTCCCCAGCTCAGATCCTGAAAACAGTGCCTGGGGACCTTCCCTCCTGGGAGCACTGGGTCTGTGTCTGCAGTGCTGAGACGCCTGGTTTGAGCTGTTTCACTGCGCTGTGAGCTGAGCTATTGCTGCATTACTTCAGGGGAACATTTTGGGGGATACCATTTCTGTGCCTGGGAGCTGCTTGCAGACAGCCTGCTGCTTCTTCTGAAGAGTACCATGAGGCACCACCAGACCAGTGCAGTTATTCATCAGATTATTATTAGAAAAGATACCTGTCAAATACAGCTGTGAAAATGTGGCCTCTTTCTTTTCCTCCCCTCCCCTTGGCCATCTGGTCTTCCTCCTAAATGCTAGGTGCAGAGGAATTTTATTTTGTTAAGGTTCAGGGTCGGGCTGCAAATCTGGCCAACGTTCAAAGGGGCTTTGGAGAACATTTGATGTTTCTGAGAGTCCTTGCCATAAAGGGTCACGTTTGTCCGGTTTCTAGTATGGGTTTTGTATTGCAGAAGGGAGGAATAAAAGGCCCTTTCCATCTTTGGGATAAAAGGAATTGAACAGGAAGAAAATTATAAATTTAGTTTTAGAAATATTAGTAGTTTACTTTCATGAACTTCTTGACTTTAAAGAATGATACCCAAATAGGTGTTGCACAAAGAGAAGGTTTCTGGTTTAATTAGGATGTGTGCACACAGGCTGTCTCTGTAGCATTCTTAGACTTGAGGCGTTTATTGGCCCATGTACCTCAAACTCACACTGATTGCAGCTGGAACTCAGGACCAGGAACTCTGCAGCAGGGCAGAAGTTGGGCTGCCGCAAACCGGTAGATCAGGATAGCTAAGTGCCTGTAAGTTATCCTGATTTTGCAAATATTTATACAAGTAGCATTGCATTTAGTTAGCAAGCCCCATGGGTGTCATGGCACTTCAAGTGTTTTCAAACCCTGACTTTACATCTTAGTAGACTGAAGAGTCCCATTTCTGATTTTGGGCAAGAGGCTTCCAGATGTCCTTGTATTGCAAATACAGGTCCAGGTGCTGCACACAGCTATGTACAGACATAATATTTGTACTTTCCTAGTCTGGCAGGTGGATTTGTATATCCATATGGGAAGGAAAAAAGAAAAAGAAAAAGAAAAAGAAAAAGAAAAAGAAAAAGAAAAAGAAAAAGAAAAAGAAAAAGAAAAAGAAAAAGAAAAAGAAAAAGAAAGAAAAAGAAGAAGAAGAAGAAAAAGAAAAAACATCTGGGTTTAACCACTATTCTGTTAATGTTGGGGGGAAGGTTATTTTCATTTGCCTGTTGTTTATCATTGTAACATCAGAAGATAAAGGTCTTTAGTGAGCAGGATGAAATGTTGCTTTGTTTTACTCCTTACAGTGTTGTATTTGGCTGGAGAGCTGATGCTGTAAGAGCGAAAAAGCATGTAAATAACTTGTTTATCATCAGATGGGTGCTTTGTGCTGTAACAGGCTGTGCTGTTGACTTGACCTAGCTTTACTTTCCCAGAATTTGGGAAGCTGACAAGGATAGCTGAGGAAGACTTCTAAAACAGCCAGCTTTTGATTTGAAAAAAAGTGCAGTTCCACAACGAATCACAATGCTTTGATCTTGTGGTATTGATTACATGAGAAAGGAAAGGAAGGTGGGAAATGGAGATATTAAAATAAAATGCCCAAGCGCAGGTTTAAAGATACCACAGCAAAATTTAAGAGCAGTGTTGCGTAAGCAAGTGGGATTTGTGGGGTAATCAGGGAAGCTGGTGACTGGCAACAAAAGATAGCTACTTTGTTTGTTAAAAGGTTATTTTCTGTTCATCATGAAGAGACTTTTTCATACTGAAATACATATAAAAAATTGTGTGAATCAAACATTTTAACATAAGCCAGAAAGTCAGTTCCTTTTCAGGCTTTTTTAAATGCCTAAAACTTGAAACTTTCCTCAGTTCAAAAGCAGAACATTGAAATTCATTGCAGAAATTTTCTTGCTGGATGCATGGAAGCAAAATCTTAAAGTAATTTTTTTCAGAACTACAATTTCTCAAGCTTAGGCCAAAGTTGATACTTTTGCCCTTCACCAAACCATGCAGTTTGTTTACTAAGTTATTTGTTTAAAATTTACCTACTAATCCTGCTGTCAGCAGGAAGAGCACATGATGTTTCTCATCCTGAGGGACTGAGCACCTCTCCTGAAATCAGCAGGCTGTCTTCCACTGAGACCTTCTGACGGCCCTGTTGGATGGTTCTGATGACTTACCCTTGGTTTCTGTAGCTGAGCACCCAGTGTGACTGAGACATTAGAGCATGTTTATAGTAATGTCTCATATAATTGCTTTTCTGCATGTTTGCACAAAGACATACTGATGCTGAATTGCAATTATGACTTCTGAGAATGTGGATGGGTGGTTCAGAGATGAGGGAGAAACAAGGAGATGCTTCCTTGTTTCCCACTGCTTGGCAGGCTCTGTGCAAGGCACGTTGTGCCTCTGCTCCCTTCCTCTCCTCAGTGAAACAAGATTAATGCTGTTCCCCACTGGGGCTGTTTGTGAGGCTTAATCTGGCCTTTATAAGCCTCAGTAGAGGAGGTTCCACCAGAGCACGATCACATTAGAAGAATTATTGGGTTGGTTGGAAACTTCTTTTGCGGTATGATACATCTCTTAAATAGCCTCCCCTATGAAAGGAGTCCTCTCTAGGATGAAAAGAACATCAGTGCATGATTGTGCTGCTGTATAACCAGATGTCCTGGGGGAGGTCTTAGGGCTGTGTTGCTGACTCCATTTAGCTGTGCTGATGGAGCTGCCCCGTATGGGGAACTCCTCATGAAAAGGGACACAGAGCTGAGATCAGAGCCTGAAGCTTATGTCTGGGAGGCAAGATTGCCTGGCCTCACTTGTATGCTGCTTGAAAACAAGTGAGCCCTGTTTTCTCTCATATGAACAAATCTATACATTTTTCTGTGAATATGACTAGGTATTTCCTGTGCTTGATCCTTCTTACCACTGCATTTCAGCACATGCAGTCTTCTGTAACAGTCCTGTGCTTTTGGGAGCAGAGGCGTGGAGGAGCTGCAGGAATTCAGGACACTTTCAGGAGAGAAGCAGGGTTTGGCTTCTGCTGAGGTCTGCTTTGTGCACACACTGTTGTACTTACCTCCCCCGCCCAATGTTTGTTTTGCTTTAACTGAGACCTAGCACAAGAATATGATATGCTTTGGAAAAATGGAAGAGAGTATTTTATGTAGTATCTTGTCCCAGTGTTATCAGCAGAAGAAAATGCCTAGAGTAGTGCTTGGCCTGTTAGTCCTTCAGAATGTGTCTGTCTTACTCCACAAAGTGTTACTTGTTAGGTAAAGCAACTGTCAGGGTTATATTATCCTGAGCAATGGGCTTCTAAAGCTTCCAGCAGATTTCTTATCTCAGGCCACTGATAGTTTGCAGAAGTGTCTGGATGAAATACGTGCTGGCAGTCTCAGCTTAAGTAGAAAAAGCCTGTACACTTTCCTCACTGGAAAGGAAGGTTCTGGATGTACGCAGACCCCAGTAGCTGCACCTCCTGTCTCCATACCCTCCAGCAGGTACAGCTGGATGCAGACCCGCGTTTTCCTGTAATTTCTGCTGTGGAGACTGCACCACTCAGGCATTTGGGCCCACGTGGCAGGAGCAGGCGTTAGGGGTGAACATGGCTCCTGACAGGAGCCATCCTGCCATAGGCCGTGTGGCCAGTGAAGCGATCCCTAAATCTCTTACTTACCTCCAGCAAGCATTTTAAGTGTGTGAGGAACTTAATTAATTAATGCTTGTGATGCAGTGAGCTCTTTAGAGGAAAAAAGCAGGGAGGGGGAGGGGAAGTGAATTTTCACTAGAGCTGGCAGAAAACTTTCTGTCAGAGTACTGAGCAGTGTGGTTTCTGTCAGAGACTGAGCCAGGGTTAGGCCTGCTTCTCCTTAGCCATTTATCACCGCCAAGAAGTGGATTTTTATCACAGCAGCACTCCATCCAGAGCCAGCAACCAGCCACGTGGATCCCTGCGCCTCAGGTAGGGCTGTCAGTCAGCGGTTAGGTGAGTTGTGCTACCTGAAACACGGCAGTTTTCCTGAATGTGGTGACTTTTCCAGCATCTAAATTAATTATTTGCATTAAGTTCTGCTCCAACCACATCCTTTTAGTTTTAAAGAAAAGGAAATTCATCAAAAAATAAAAATAAAAATATCTCAGCTTGGAGCAGTGCTTCTCCAGGCCTAGCCACCCCCAGCCCTACCCAGATCAAGGCAGGAGAAAGCCACCATCTCCTCACTTCTCTGTCAGTTCTCCGCTCTGTGGAGCCAGCCCCTGCAAAAGCAGATTTATTTCAGTTGTGGCAATACACAGTGACCTTCAGTACTGAGCTGGAAAAGTCATTCCTGTGAGTAAATGATTACTAACTGACTGGCCTCTATCTGGTGACTCCATGTTCACCATCGTTTTCCCTAATACAATCTGTGATCATTGCCTGAGAGAAAATTAAAACAATTTCCATCCAAAAAGACCATCATTAGCTGGACTGATGTCAGCAGGGCCTCACAACTCCAAGACTTTGACATCATCTCATAAATTAAGACGATGTTCAGGCTGGCCAACACTCTAGCAGTGTATGTGGCCATTAAAGGGCTGTGATAATAAGCCTCGTAAAATGAAATGCTGAATATAGAAATGAGGAAACAACTGCTTGCCTTCAGCACTCAGAAACATGCATGAGGGCTCTCAGCCAAAGTCAGCATAACAGATGTAGTCAGATCCCAACTCCTTTTAGCGTAAACCTGGAGTTAGCAGCTTTGCAGTTACTGATGCTAGGGGTGAGAAGAGACACCTGCCTACCACACATGCAAAGCAGTGGCAGACTAAGGAGATGAATAAAAAAAAAAAAGACAAAGTATTGCTGTCAGAGTGAAGTAAGATTGCAGTGACTGCTTAGGTGGAGTAAATGTCTCTTAGCTTTGGGAACAAACCATGACCTTTGTTATCTAGGCCATGATCTCGCTTTCCCTGGAGCCAGTGCCAAAGTGCTCCTTGACTTTGCTGTTGCCAAACAGGCTCCAGCTTGTTTTGTCCGTGAGTGACACTGCCCATTGCAAATGATCTGTGTGAGCAGAGTGCTGAACAAGTCAATTTGGTTCTCTGTGCCAGTGATAGATCTGATCTCACAGGATGTTGTTGTGCCAATGCTTTTAGCCAGTAAAATTTTGGGCAGCAGTTATGCAAATGTTCAGATTCATTTAGCTGCATGAGTATGCTGGGAAAATCAATGAAATCACTTAGATGATTAAAATTACTCTGTCCGAAGTGTTTCTAGCCTCTGTACAGGTCCTTGATCTGTATGGATGGCTTGGCACTTACAAAGGTAAAAAAAAAAAAAAAAGCTTTTTCCTTAAGAGATCTCGCTCTGCTTGAATGCAGAGAAGGTGACTATGGGCAAAGCAAGTTATTTTTCTACTGGCATATGTTGTCTCTATGTCTCTGTGTTGTAACATCCAGATACTGTCTGTGGGAGACAAGAAAAACTATTATGCCATGCTCAGTGAATCCCTGATACTTGACAGTGTGTTTTCTTTATTTTTAGTATTTCCTGGAGAAGGGCTGAGTCCATCCATGTGCAAAATATTGCAACTGACAGAGAAGGGAGGCATGCATGTGTTTCAAGACATGTGCCTAGGGTGGCTGTGGTTATGTAAGGTCTCTTTTGACATAGCCAATTACATAAAATAGTAATACTGGAAAGGAAGGCAGTAAATGAATGCAGGGAAGGAATATATTTGCAGCAGTAGAGCTGCAGGTGACAGGAATGGAGCGGAAGGGTCAGTAGGTTCCTCATGGGCTGCTCTGCTATTCTGGCATTCACCTGTCCAGTGACCCCAGGTGCTGCTGACTTTCAGCAAGCGAAGCAGGAACCCTCCTGCTGCAGCCCCTGTGCTGGAATGGCCACAGGCAGCCATATGTTAATGCCTCTGCAAGCAGGGGAGAGGAATGAGGCCACGAAGCCTCCCAGTTAATAAGATGCAATCTTCGGAAAGCTGTTGCTTTTGTTACATTTTTAAGAGAAATGTTCTCACTGAGCTGCAGGACACACAGCACAGCCCGTTCTGCCGCTGCAGTGGTAGGAGGGGAAGGACAAGTGCTTGCTTAGTGACTCAGTGTGTGCACAGCAGAGGACGTTCGCAGAAATGCCCAGTGAAGCATATGCTCTGGCTGTGGGAGCTCATCCCCAGGGTAGGATCCGTAGCGCTGATATCCCTGAAGATGACACATTGTATTGAGAAAAGCTTTTCTCGGTGAAAAAGAAGCTCAGAATTGTCTGGGCAGGCAGTGGACTGTCGGCCCAGTCCAAAGGTAGACTCCTCTCAACATACTGCGAGGTCATCACTGCTAGACCTTCCTCTCCAGGTATCGCTCTTGCTCGGACATCGTTATTGCTTCACTGGTTTAACAGCACCGTGCCTGCTGGCAGGCGGGGAGAGGGGAAGGAGGTTTGTACGCTTGGACTATCCTACTGTATGGCAGGTAATAAATCACAGATCTCCCTTGAGAACAGCCACACTGTACATATATTTCATGTGCTTTCACCTATGTCAACCTTCCTAGATGTAAGGGCCACACTGCAACCAACCAAAGGTGTCACAGCAGGCCAAATTTGGGCCACAGAGCAAATATTTCATGGTCTGCCATGCAGGTTCCAATGGGCTCTGCTGTCTGTGCAGCTTGTAGCTCAGGGCATGGTGACCTTTGCCCAGCTTTCCTTGATGAGACTCCTTGGCCTGGCAGTTCTCTGCTGAGGACTGCCTTCGTTACAGCCAGGTGTCTTCACACGTACACGGCGAGCAGGTTCAGCAGCAGGAGGGACCACCCAGGTGGGGGCTGACACCAGATTCGGTGGGGTTTCAGGAGGGTTGCCTGCCTGGGGAAATGCACATTTACCAGCTCACCTCCTCTAGGCCAGTGGCTTGCAGGTTAGCCCAGGTTTTGGTTAGTTACCATCGGCATGACCTGGGGAATCAGGGTTTCTGTCCCCAGACTGCCTACTCATGCATGTGAGCATGAAACGGTTTGTGTATGTCTCAGCATCGCTGAAAGCACAGTGTAGGCTAGCCAATTGTAATGCATTTCCAACAGATGGTGCTGCAATGCCACCAAAAGCTAAGCGTGTGTAAGGAAGAGAGGCTTTAGAGAGCGTATCCTACTCCCCATGCTTTCCCCCTCCCTGGTTTCCTGGTTGAATTGTAGTGTTTCTAAGTTTCCCTACAACAATCCACACAGATGTTCCCTGGCTTTAGAGTTTATTCCTAACAGCTTTATGTTAGTTATGCTGCCCAGACCTCAGGGGCGGAGTGCCACAACAGGACACTGCTGAGGAGCCTGCAGCTCTTCCACTTCTCCAGTCCCTTGGTCTAATCCATCCGCTCTTGCCGCTGAGCTGTCACCCACTGCAGACTCAGGTTGGCCTTGACATGGGTCCCACTGCTGCAGTCCACCTCTCATGACATGGGAGTAGCCGTGCCACTGCCAGCACGTGCCATCAACACAGAGGCTTCAGCCAGCTGCTTCTTGTACCACGCGGTTAGGTGTTAGATCATTGGCAGCCTTCTTTCTGTCTAAATATTATTTAAGTTGTTGAGTCCTTTCTCGAGACAGGGGCAGGGCTTTTGATGTCTCAGGGTGTTGAAGACCTGTGGGTTTTAGGGATGGCAGCAGCAGGGCCTTCACTTGGAGCTGTAATGAACAGTCATGTTGGCAAGGGAGCCACCCTTGTGTTGATGGGATGCCTCAATGGACGTTCCTTGTCTCCTAGCTTTTTGTTATGCACTCCTTTAAATCTTACACTCCTGCTGGAGGGCTGATAAGAGCCTTTTGTATGCACCTTACCCAGGAGATGTTTCCCTGGCTCTGCAGCCACTGGGGAGCTCAAAAGGTCACCTAACACCTGCAGTCTGGGGTAGGGCAGCCTCTTCTGCAGCTGCAGGTCACAGCCTGAGCACACTAACTGGTCCTAAGGACCCTGATCCATCCTCACCTGGATCCTCCCCTTCCCCCAGCTGTGGACTAGGAACTCTATTTAAGGTCAGCTCAGGTTTTTTACCTTTTTCTGAGCTATTTTGTAGGATTGCTGGTCTCTGGCTCAGTCCGAAGCATACACTGCTTGGCCATGGAGCTGCTTTGTTGCCCTGGACTCATATCGTAACCTCACCTCTTGCTTGAACCCGGCTGTGGTCTCTGTACCTGCCCTGCTCACCATGCTCAGGTACTGTTTCTGCATGGTTTTAGAAACAATTTCCTTCTGGTGAGATCTGATGAGTGTTGTAGGGGATCAAAGCTAACAAAAAGTCTGTGAGCAGTGGAGTGTTTCCACCTTTTTGGTGGGGGAATAGTTATGGGGATGTGCTCTGGGCCAGGCTGAGACCCCAGCACGGTGCTGGGCAGTTGCTGGTGGCCTCATGTGAAAACCTTGGTGCAGTTTGTGATTCTGAAAGGCTGCTGGGGCCAACATGTGCGAGTGTGCTTCTTACCTTCCCTGTTGTTTAAAACTAGCGTTGTTCTTCCATTTCTCCTCCTCCCAAAAGACCTGTTACTTTCAAATATCTTCACAAACAAGCCAAATTATCTTTATTAGATGCCAAAGAATGACCCTGGAAAAGTGAACTAAAACTAAGCTCCTTTTTGATACAGGCTAGAAACTCTGCTTCTTCGCTCTGCCCTCAGGAGTGCTGAGGGGCTGCTGGTCAGCAGGAGGGGGCCTGACACTGATGGGGTTCTTCAGGCTCAGTGCTTGAGTCTTCCATTGCCCCTGCCAGGTGTCTGTGCTTGTTAGGATGAACAGGGGCCAAATTCTTGGTTTTCCTTTCTGAAAAAAAATATATATATATATAAAAAAATCACTATTTATTAGAAGTAAAACTGTAAGGAAGGGAAAGCCAAACAGGGCTGTGATGGGGAAGAGGCAGGAGGGATAGATTCCTCTTTCCCTCCAAAGCCCTGAAAAGAGCCACCAGGAATTAAAGACTGCCGTGTGTCCCCTGCTGTCATCCCACTGCCTGTCACTGCCCCAGGAGGCTTGCCCACCACTCCCTGAAACGGGAGCAGTCCCCATCCTTCCTGCTCAGCTTCCAAGCAGCCTCTGGTGCCCTGGGCAGGCAGTGCCGATGGATGGGGCCAGCCCTGTGCTCTGAGCAGGACTGCAGCCTGCTCACACCTGCCAAGACTCTTTTCTCTGGGACAGCAAGCAATTTCTTACTGGAAATGCAGCAGCCTACGCATGTCACAAGGGAGGGAATAGCCTTGTTCTTCTTGGCTCATGTGAGCTCTGGCTGCAAGACCTCTCTGCGTGGGAGTTGCTGGTTTGCTGAAGGAATTGCCAATTTCTACTACAACTCTCTGCTTATTAGGCACTGAAGATACTTTTCTGATTGCTAGACAAAGCTCGCTTAAATCATCTGCTTACAGATCTGCTTGGCTGAGAAAGATGGGATGTGGAGGGAGATAATGGACCTGGTTTAATTGCATCATTCCAAGGGCTGGGGATGCAGGGAACATTGAGCTCAGGTAATGAGTGAGGTGGTGCGGTTCTGACATGTAGCATGTGCTGGTCCTCTGTTCCTGACCTGAAAGACTCAGGGTAAATCACATCATTCCCTGAGCTCTGTTATGGCACGCTGCTCTGACATCTGTTCCTAGAAGCACTCAGGATTTTTCTGTGGGTGTGACTGATGGGCTGGTTCCCTGCTTGCCAGCCTCAAACATCCTGTGCCTAGTGCCGTGGTGTGACACCAAGTTACAGGGACGTTAGTCCTGAACAAGTGCTAGTGCAGGGACAGGAGGTCAGGAAGGGGCAGGAGCTGGGAGCAGCGGCAGGGCCCTGCTGCTTGCCAGGGTCAGGGACTGTGAGTGCAGGCACAGACCTGCACAAACACCCCACGTAGCCTCTGTGTGCCCATCCAGCTGGGAACCATGTCCTTGAAGCCTGTGCTACAAAATGAATTTGTTGTTGAATGGTGCTTAAAGGCAAGAATGGGAAGAGTATGAAAACACTCCCAAAGAAAAAGTTGAAAATGGACCTTCCCTTCCCAGTAGGTCATCAAGTTGCTATCCACCCCCCTTTCTGGCTTCTGTCTCCAGGAAACACTTCTGAGATTAGTTGCACTGCAGCCCTGAACAGCCTCTCGGAGCCTCGATTAAATCCCATTATTAACAGATCCAAACAGCAGGTGAGGCATTGATCGGAGCTGATGATGCCCTGCTGGTTGACCAGGACATTGATCTAGATGGGCACCTCATTCTTCAGACCCAACTCCACTCCCTCACAAAAGGACAATTTCATTTCTCAGTATTTCAAGGCTATGAAACAAAGTGATTCCTTCTCATGCCATTTGTTCAGGTTGATTTCTTCAGAAACCCAGGGGAGCCCTTGAACAAATACACGATGAAGTGACCAGTTTGCCTAATTGATGCTGACAGTAAAATCTGATCCCACCTCCATGTAGAGGAGCTAATGTCAAGATCAATTCACCCTAATTTAGTTGAAATTACCCGGTCGCCCTTTGGAATACTGAGAACATCTTGGCTTTATTCTCTTGTTAATATTTTTCTAGGGGATTCATTCTCATTGCATTCAGAATAGAAGAGTTGAATGCAGTATGCAGTTTAAAGAACGGTCTGTTAAAACATTCTTCAGTTTCGTGGGCTGAAGTACCATCCTGGGGGCAGAGTGCTGGTAGCAGTGATGGTTGGATTGTACTCATGGGGCAGGCAGAAAGCTCAGTGGGGCAGCTGGGCTTCTTTGTTCTGCACTTGGCCTTCGAGCTGTGACTCGTAGCACAGCGGGACCAGTGGAAAATCTCTGCTCAGCTGGGAATAGAGCAGTAATTTGTCTTGAGGCAGCCTTTGGCACACAGGACAGCTTTCAGGACAGCCAGGCTGCTTCGTCTTTTTTGCATCCTGCCCTTACGGGAGCAGCGGTGAGCCATGGCTGTGGTCCTGGTGGGGCTGGGGTTTCACTCTGCCTCCTGGTTTTGGGGCTTGTGCCCCTGCCTGTATGGACACGGGAACACTAAACTGCTATAGGGCTCTGCACGTGGTCCTGCTCATGCAAAGCACCACAACTTTGGGGCTTGCTTACATGCCCTGGCACTCTGTGCAGACCTCAGTGGTTGGGATCTTGGCTCCTTCACCCAGGATTGATGCTGTTTACAATCCCAGAGCAACTGTGTCATTATTCATGTGGCTCCGCTGCAGTCATCTGAGCGATGACTCCATTTGTCACATGCAAACCTCCCACGGATGGGCCTGTCGGAGGTTTGCCTCTCTGCCGCTGGTGTCATTGCAAACTCATTTCCTTTTGGCTCAGCGTGCCTGCACCAGCCCCCAAAATCCAGCCCTGCAGCCCCTCTTAAAGATGTTAAGGCTCTGATTCAGGGAGGTCTGGCAGCTAAATTACATTCTGCAGGTTTTTAGGCCATTAAGGTAGCTTTTTAACCTGTTACGTCTGATCTGATTCCTGGCCGTTCGTGGCCCTCCTGGAGGGCTGTGATCGGGGGCTGGCCGTCCTGTGAGGGTGCGGTGAACTTGGCCGAGGTATGGTGCTGGGTGATCCTTCCCGCTAACCCTGCAGGCACTGGGCTGAAGGCAGGCAGCGGGAAGTGAGGTTACAGTCCGCAATCATGATGGGCAGGAGCATTTCCATAGCCACCCAAAACAAGCTGGAGCTCAGGGGGTTTGCTCCTGATGGATCCCTTGCTTGGGCACAGTCTGTGCTGGTGTGGGATAGATCCCATCCCATCAAGGGCTGTCTGCTAAGAGCCCTAGGTTGGGCCCCAAGAGAAGCCAGTTTGCCCAAGAGGGTGTGAGTAAAGCGTTGCTTTAGGGGATGTTGGGCTGTCCTGCGCCAGGGCCGGTGGCACTAGGTGGCACCATTGACTTAGGAGTGCGGAGCTGGGGTGTGCAGGGCTCGGGAGCTGCCCACGGGGACTGGGACAGGGAGCGCTTCTCAGGGGCATGGTCAGGGCAGCCTCCTGCTGGGGCATCTTCTGCCACAGCTTTGGGCTGTCTTTCCCATCACAAGCCCCTCATGCTCAGAATAATTAACTGGAGAGCAGAGCTGCCCTTCGCCCCTGCCTCCCTGCGCTGTGTGCCCTTGGAGCTTCTCCCCTCTTCCCCCGGTCCCGAGGAGCGGAGGGCAGCTCGCAGCAAGGCTGGGGGCTGCAGCTGAACGTCAGCAGGGGCAAACCAGCTGCTGAATGTCACTGCCACCTCTGCATCGCTCCTGCTGAGTAATTAGCTCTTCTGTCAGCAATTTGCAGCCGTGGGAAGGAGATTTTTTTCCTTTACCTGCTCGACTTTCTATTTCTGACTTTTTCTTTCTGTCTTCCAGCATGACGGGGGCTTTCCTATCAGCTCTTGCTTTGCTCAAAGCCACCCTGTACCCACAGAAGTTTCCGTGGATGTATTTACAATGACACAGGCACCACCAGCAGCAAGAGCTACTCCAAAAATATTTTTTTCTTACAAGATATTTTGATTAAAATATATTTTAATCTAAGTATTCCCTAGAAAATGTAGTTTTATGGAAGTAGACACCAATATTGTCTGGGGGTGTTTTGCTTGTAAATATTTAACATCAGAATTTCCCTGTAGAAACAAAGCATAAAGTAATGGAAAAATAGAGCTGAGGAGGGATAATAGACTGCACGCAGAAAATTCAAGGCTAATTATCAAAACTAATTAAAATGAGAAGTTGCTCTAACTGACTAGCAATTGATTAGAATTTGCTGTTATGTTATGAGGACAAACATATGCAAAACATTCTTTTGTCAGGGGAGAAGTCATTAGGCACAAATTGCATTGTGCTTTTGCCACGAGCTGTGGGGAGTGTGCTGGGGGTCCTGGGCTGCCTGAAGCTGGTGGTGACAGCACCAACATGGGGTGGGGGGGGCATTGCAGCCCTGTGTGCTGGTGGGCATCGCTGTCTGGGAGTCGGCTGCAGGTTTTAAGGTTTTTAAGGCATTTGCACCTGTCCTAAAGAAAAATGCTGCTTGTCTGTGCTGACTCATCAGGGTGATGCTGGTGCAGGGCCTGTCATTTGGCAGGGCTCTGTGTCCTCTGGGTTGTGCTGCTGGAAATGAGGCATGGCTTTGTAAGCTTGGGTGTAATCCCGGAACAAACTTCTGAACCTGGGTGTAAACCCAGACTGGGAAAGCAGGTAGCTTGTGCAGGGGCTCCAGTGCTGTGTGCACAGACCTGGGGGTACCTGGGGGACTGTCCCAAGGTGTCCACGAACACCCGAGTGTCCGGGGAACATGAAGGATAGCTCTACATTGATAATCCAGGTGGAAATGAGCTGCAAAGCTGATGACCAAACTTTTCCCTGTCTGGGTTTGTCCAAGTCAATAATTGTACTTCCCTGATGGACCCAGAAATCTGGGTTTGTGCCCAGCTGCCCCCACTGATGCTCCCTGCAGCAGTGCTGGGTGGCCACTGAGCTGGGAAACCCAAGGTTACGTGGAGGAGCCACTGAAAAATACTGCGTATCTTTCCCTTAGGTGCTGCTGAGCAGCCCCAGAGCTGCCTGGGGCTGACTCGGTGCAGCATGAGGAACCTGGGGTTGCTGCTGCTGTTACTCTAAGCTGAGGTGCTTATATTTATTCCATAAATACATTAGCCTGTTACCATTGTACTGCTGTAAGTGTAGACTGCTATGTCATTACCTTACACTTAGGCAAGCTTTTCTTACCCAGGTTCAGGCTCGTGCATCTTCTGAGAGTCACTGTGAGGTCCTCCTGCCTGGTCCCTGCTGCCTGGCCCTGCGCTGACCCAGACTTGCCCCTCCTTGGGAAGCACACCAGTGGAAATACGGTACAAAAAGCTCCTTTCCCTCTAAAACATAACATGTCAGTGTTTTAGAGCAGTTGCTGCTGTTGATGTCAGCGCATGATTATATAGGTTAAAATATGTTCAGCATTTGCCTTCTCATTCAGAAAATGTGTGGCAGAATAGCAGTGGGTGAGTAAGCAGAAGTTTTTGGCAGTTGTAGTTAAAGATGTGGAAAGAGATATGGCATCAAGAACTTTTTTAAAAACAACTTATGCTATCTCTTTAATGCCATGAAGCATCAGTTAATGCTTGGAATAGACTGTCATGTAGGGTGTCAGGGCCATGATTAGGCAGTTTCTCAGACTTCACCTGTCAGCAGGAAGATATGTGCTTTGCATCTCTTCCTAAATAGTACACTGGAACTTCATTTCAGGGAGATACAGATAAAGTTTTTACCGTTTAGATGAGGGGGACGTGAGAAACGGAATGGCAGAGGTGATAAAAACTGGTGTGTGATGGGAGAAATGCTGCAAGGGACAAAGCTAGAGACTCAGGTGGGGGACAGAGAGGATCTGAAATGAGCTGGAAAAATAATTGGCATGGTTTGTTCCTCCTTTCTTCCTATTTCACTCTTTGTTCATCCCCTAATTGGTTAGTCAGACTGACCCATCCTTGTACCAAAAGGTTATTTCATCTCTAAAGTGTAGCAAAGCCACTGAAATCAAAACTGTGCATGCTGGCAGGAGTATTTAATGCTGCCTGGTGTTAATGACGCTGGCTGGCAAGGCTGAGTGTAACACTTCGTTCTGTAGCTGTTATTTCAGAGTGAGTTTGAGCTTGCTGGATGTTGCCTCCTTGTCCCAGCTCACCTGAGCTTTCCTTCCTGTGGCGCAGCCCCTCTTCATGGTTGCATTGCTAGGGGTGAGCCTGAGCTTCAGAGTAAGGATGCCTGAAGGAGACCCAAGGGACAAAGGCTGGGGAACACTTCCTTCTTCTTGTGTTTTCTGAGAAACAGGGGCTTAGGGTTAGCATACTAGAGGACAGTTCTGTAACCTGTTCTCTTCAGCACCAGTGCCTATGTTGTGTGCCTTTCTTTTCTGAGCCTTCCAGGCGTTTGCTGAGTAGTGTGGCGAGCAGCAGTCACTGGCCTGCTTCCTCTTCCCCCTTAGGAGCAGCACTGACAGTGAGTGTCTTGCAAGCTGCTCTTTGTAAATGTACAGTCATTTGCTAGCAGAGGGCATGCCCAGGAAAGCTGCAACTCCTTAGATCCCCTGAAGTGAAAAGCTTTCTGCCAGAGCTGTTGACCAAAGAAATGTATCTCCCCGTGGGTAGAAAGTGATCTTTCAGTGTGGTGAGGAATGGAGCACGTGGAAGAGAACTCTTCAGGAGCTGGTGTGCAAGCTATGTTCAGTGGCAGATACTTGTTTGTGTTGCTCAGATGCCCTGCGGTCTTCTGTGCCTTAGGTAAATGAGCTGATACTGAGGTCTCTGGGGACATGTGGGGGGGTGACGGGTCTGACAGCAGGTCGTGCTTTACCAAAACCACCCCAAGCTTCAGGCACTGGTCCCAGTTTGGCCGTGGAGGTACCAAGGAGAGCACGAGCAGTTCAGCTCCCACATGGAGTGCAGGGGTTGGAGTGTGGCATTAGTCTTAGCAGAGTGTTGTACAGCACGGATGTCCCAGTGTTTCAGGGTAAAGAAAAAAGAAATAAGTCTCATCAAGGCCAGGGTTTCAAAAATATCTTACCTTCCACTCAGGCTCTGTTGCACTGAAATAAATGGTTCAGCGGGCACCTTGATCTGCCCAGAAGCAGTCTGTACTGCTGAAAGTCTGTGCTGCAAATGTTCTCTGCAATAAGATGTCCCATTTTTCTTTTTGAATAGGAATGGGAAATGGGTGAAAAGACCTTGAGAAGTGTAAATGCTGTGCTTAAGGGCCTGTCGGTCTGGTCTGAACTAGGGTGCGTGCTGTGATTGACACGTGAGATGGGCTGCCCATTTTGGGGAGGTTCGTTGAGAGGTTGCACCTCATTCAGTTAACTCATGATTGGAGAAAAAACACCTTTCTAATCTAACTTGGTTTGACTTTCCCACTGTTACAATGTGCACCAATTTGCTGAGTATTGTTCTGTGTTGCTCAGCCCATCTAACGCTGCAGGATTGTCTTTGGATTCTCCTCACGGAAATGTACTGCAGCACCCTGTAAAGAACAAGTGATTTGATTGTGCCTTTTAATATTCAGCCCTGACCCTCTACCCAGGTATCAGTGGGAGCTTTGTTGCCCCAAGCCAGTTTATGCTGCAGGAGATGACCTGGATGAGAGCAGGTCCTGGTGCAGCTGGGCTTGGTCCCAGTACAGGGTACTGGCCTCAGGGGCCTGCGCTCCTCCTGTTGTGGTGCTGGGTCAATAATTGGCAAGAGCAGGCTGGCTGCCCAGCTTTGGCTGGCCTGGCTGTGTTAACCTGCCCTGCTTCTACAAATCTGGGGCCCAGCGTGGTGCTTCAAGGGCTGCCCAGTGCTGCCATGAAATGCTTCCAGAGGAGCTGTTACAGCTCGCTGCACCTTCTGCTACAATACCTAGCAAGGGTGTCTTCAACTTATCTCAGGTGGGTGTTTACTCAGGGCCCCTAACAAACTATAAATAAACCTAAAGCTAATGGCTGCAGGAATGGTGAGGCAAGGTAAGTCTGGAGGGAGGGAGGAAAAAGATCCTGGTGAAGTAATTGTGTGCTGGAGGGCAGCTGCTGGCAGAAGCCATTAAAGGGCAGTCTTGGTGGCTTGAAGTCATACATTAATGAGGTGATGTGATGTTATGCTGACAAAGTTTCTTGATAGAACAAGGGGATTGCAAAGAAGGATTGGGATACCTCACCTCAGGGTGGACTGAGCAGAGGTGAGAGGTGCTGTGCTCCTCAGGCATCAGCCAGGGTGCCCCAGCCTGCAGCAGCAGCTGTTACACTGGGCACACAGCACTGGGGTTTGGGTGCCCCTTAGAATTTCTTATGATACCTGCATGAGGTGAAGTGTGGAGCAGCAGCAGGTTGAGGAAAGCCATGTCTGGGCTTCAGGAAAGGGAACAGGGCTGCAGGGAGCAGCTCGGGTATTCTGCACGCTGCTGCCTTGGACTGGGCTGATAAGACATGACAGCTGATAAAGGGCTGTGCTGACAGGTGAGCACATGCTGTCAGCTGGATATCTGCAAGTGGGAAATGGGAAGGATGCTGCTGTATCACCAGATCTGTGAAGCCCAGGAACAACTTTTGGGCAGTATTTAAAAGCAAAACCTCAAAATGCCTCAGAGCCCTTGTTCCTGAACCCTGTGTTCCTATTGCTTGGCTGCTGGCTTCTGGGGACAGGGGACCTGCTCCTGCCTGTGCTGCTCTGATGTCCTGCAGGCATGGCAAGGACAGTAGGGGACAGCTCTGGGAATTTTTCTAAGGAACTTTGGAGTTTTGGTCCTGACAGCCTTGGCTGAGCTGAGGGGTGCATGGACTTACCTGTGGGTGCTGAACTGGTGCTCTGCCTGCTCCTTCATCCTAAATTCTGTGCACTCATCTCTCTGCAGGCTGGATCAGAGCACTTGCCATGTGTGTTTTTAGGCTGCTGGAGGGCTTGCTGGTGATGCTGGGTGGTTCCTTGTCTGAAAGGAGTGGTGCTGAGCCCAGGAGAGAGGTTATCTCTCTAGCCTGAAGCTGGCTCTGTGCTGCTGAGCCGTCCCTGCCAGCTCAGCCTCTTTCATTATTCACTTTATGGCATCAAATCACAAAGGGATGAGGGAAGCAGAGTCCTTTGTGCAAATGGCCCACAAAGCCAGGCCACCTGAAGTGTTGATGTGTGTCTGAGAAGGGACTAACCTTTAGCCAGGTCTGAGCTTTATTAGAACAGCTGGAGCTGTTCTGACAGGTGGCTCCCCAGGCACTGGTGGCAAATGAAACCAACGCGTGCTGCTAATTGCAGATGCTCATCTTGTGCTGGGAGCTAAAGTCCTCTGAGGGATCAAGCCACCCCCTGCCTCCAGTGTGGGCAGTGCACGGCAGGTCACAGCAAGGCGATGCAGTTAAGCAGGTATAAGAAGTGCTGTGTGAGCTTTGGCTGCCGCTGGTCATAATGTGGCTCACTGTTCTTATTGTAGGAAGAGCTCGGTGTAAGGGCAGAGAGCTTGAATGCTCCTGGTGCTGTGGCTGGGAGGTGGAGAGTGTGCAGGTCACTCTGTCCTGACTGACACCCTGGGGGAGGTGGAGAGCTTGCAGCTTGTGGTGCCACACCAGAGAGCTCTGGGTACCTTCAAGAGGGAGAAGAGAAAATGAGGAGCCCCAAAACTGCTCCAGTGTTAATGAACTCTGGTGTTTCCTTTGTTTTCTGGATTTGCTTTTCTTGTTGAGACTGAGCATAAATATAAAACAAATATAAATGCTTATGCACTATAGTAATGTCTTATTTTCACCACCTCTTCCCAAAGTCACCCTGCTGTAGTGTGAACCCCATCATATTGTTAATTAGGAATGGATCAGTGTGCCTCTGATTAAAATTCTTCTTACTTCATGCCTTTTAACTAACTACAGTGTCTTTGGGTTTGTGCCAGCTTTGGTTTTATACCTTTGAAGAATCTCTAATCTGCACAGCACAGACCAGCCAATTATTTCCTTTATAAACAGTAAATATCCATTGAATCTTTTTGTTGCTGATGAGGATGCTCCTTTAAATGAGGTCTATTTTTCCTCCATGTTTTGCTAGGGTAGAAAATACCTGAGATGTACTGTCAGCCTTATCCCAGGTGTGAGGGAGAAAAGGTGATGGAAGAGCAGCTGTTGAAGAGGCTCCTTTAGGTTGAATGAATCCAGGCTGGAGCTTCAGAGTGAGTTCACAGCAGAAGATCCTATCTGGAAGGGCTGGATGCTGTACACAGGTTTTTCTGTTAATGCATGTTGGAAATGCAGAGCAGGGCTGTGACTTATTCAGGAAGGGACTTTTGTCTGAGCCTGATCCTGGCCTCTGGGTTAGACCTTGTGTGCCACAACATCTATTGAAGAACAGAACACTGGTTACCAAACACTTGCTGCTTTATCAGGCTCATTATAATTTTATAAGAGCTGAGCTTTTGGGACATTTTTCCATGGCACCTTTGCATTTTGAGAAAGGTATTATTTTTCTGCATGGAGGAAAAAGAGCTGAAATTAAACCAAAATCATGCCTGTCCTGGATGAGCATGACCACCTGACAGTACCTCACATGTCCTTAAACAATCTTTAAACTATGGAAGATTCTGCAGCTTTGGTTCCAAACTCGGTCTTTCAGAATGTTATTTTCTAAGCTGTAAAAGCAACTTTTGTTCTCTTACATTTTGGTGTAAGCAGGTCTGTCCTCATTAGCACAGAGTTGTTCTTATATCCCTCTTGAAGGGGTTGCAAAGTGGTAGCAAAGTGGCTTCATACAGGCAGATCACGAAAGCTCAGAAGGAACCCAGACAAAGGAGCCGTGCTGACCTGTGGAAAGGTGTTTGTAAGTCACTTGTGGATGTCCTTGCTTTGTTTGGTGTATTACTGAGAAGCAATGACCTAGTAAATCTCCTGAGGTTCTGGTGACGCTTCCCAAAACTGATACTGGGTCTCTTTATAAAAGTGTGTTAAATGCATTTTCCTAACAAGCTTTGCTTGCCTTTGTTCTTCACTTTCTGGTTGTAACATCACATCAAGAAATAGCAGTCAGTGTCTGACCCACTTTAGGTAAAGCTAAAGCCAAGAAAATGCATTGTCATCTGTTAAATAACTGTAAGGGGGAAGCCAAAGGAGGAATAACATCCTTGTTCTTCTACCAGCCTCAAAACTAATGGTACTAATACGCTTTTCTCCAGTTCTGCCACAGGACAGGAGCTCTGCACTCCTACAAGGATGTCAATCAAAGTCCTTTGCTGCAATAAACAATAGCTCCAATTATCTTGACAGCTGATGGCAAGAGCTAGGAGGCTTAAAACTTTCCCAGAGGAGTAGGTAAGATGAGAGCAAGCAAACAGAGCTAATAGTCTCCTGTTGTACTGCCTTGATGAATGGGGAGCTGACACGCCGCATCAGTGCGGTGGGTCTGAGGGTAAATAAGAAATAGTGTCACTGGGGGGTTTCCTCCCTGAGCAGAGCCAGCTAATTTACTGTCAGCAGCCTGACTGCAGCAGAGATGGACACAAGGTAGCTTGTCGGGAACCCACCCTGCTTCCCAGGCAGGCTGCCTGCCGCTCTGCCTGTTGTATTAATTTCAGCTCAAGGTAGCTCAAAATGGGCTCAGGTGCGGTGCTTGACCCTGACTTGAGTCCTGCTCAGAGTTATCCTGGCTGTTAAGGGGGTGGTAAGGAGGTTAAAGCACTGTGTTTGCAGTATCATCTTGGACATGTTCTGTTCAGCCTTCCTCATCAACAGAGGTGTTTGCTGATTCCCAAACCCCAATATATATATAGCCTTGTGGGTGTTAGCACCATATATTACGAAGCACTGGGACTTGGTGGTGGAATGCTTATTCTGCTATCTTTAGTGTTCTGTATGGATACCCACATAAAACATGAAATCCCTCCCAGAAGTGAAGTCATCCTCAGCAGTGGTCAGCTGAGGAAGCTGGGAAGACACATTTAACAAGGTGCCTTTAGCAGACTTAAAATAGGTCTGAAAATGCTTTTAAGGTCCTGGAAAGACTTATGTCATCTTGCTGGGGCACTGGGGGCTGTGTAGGGGAGAAAGCTATATGGAAAGATAAAAATGGAAAGTAAAATGGAGGGCAGTTCTTATTTAGCTGTTACTGATCATTTTAAGTGTTTTGGGGGCTGCAGAGATCCGGACTTTTCATTTGATTATAGCACGGAAAAGGTAGTTAATCACACAAATGAGAACCTTGTGATGCTTTTAAATACAATTTAATGTTTGTGGCTTATAAGCGCTACAAGCTTTGTTACTGTCTTTAGAGCAGGGATGTGTGGTTTATAGATTGGTGGTCAGTGGTGCTCTTAACTGAGTGGGGACTTGTGCAAATGAAATCTGGACGCTGCTCTCCCCAGGAACAAACTGTTCTGATGACTTTCTGGCTCTTCAAAAGCCCTTTGTGTGTAAAGCCCTGGAGAAGTCCAAGTTTGTATCTGAAGATGTTTTGGGGGACCCAACTACTTTGACAATGAGTCATCTTGTCTTAATTAGAAGGTTTTCTGAACATGTATTTTTGAGAAAGAAACTGTTTCTACAGCCTTTATGCGTGAGTGATCACAATTGGTGTCTCTGGTATAAGACAATTTTATAAAGTTTAAGATGTGATGTACAGGTAAAATAGGTAACTGTTTTTGTGGTGTATTGCATGAAATGTTCATAAGCTAAGAACCTGTCTTGTACTTCATTACTAGTTCACAATAACATGAAAAACATTATATAAATTCACAATGTGTTGGTGTGTGTCAGCTTGTTAGAAGTGGGCCGTTTTCACCTTGGAGAGAGATGTGCGATAGGAGAAAAACCGAGTTAAGGTGTGGATGGGTAGATCTGTGGGTATCTGCAATGTTTCCAGTCCTGTGAGTTAGTGGCTCTTGAAGCTGGGGGCATCAGCAGTGCTTTAGGTTTCCTGTTGTGTGATCTCTGGCCTCCTACCTCCTTCTATTACCTCTTTCCAAAACTTTTCTAGGTCAGTAGCAGGAACTGGCTCATAGAGGCTGAAACCTCTTCTGCCAAAATCTTTCTCCATTTGACTTTTCCCAACTCAGTTGCTGCTTTCTGCAGCTCTTTACATACTCTGTTCTCCTGGCTTTCAGTTCAATTCCCTAAGCTACTTTCTAAAGAGGTAGGCTTTGGCTGCTCTGGCAACTAGAGCCCAAGTACTTTAAGAACTGTTTCGGGTTTTTTTTCTCCCAGACTTGCCATGGCTCTTGTGGGACTGTCTTCATGGAACAACAGCTTGGGTGGCTCAAAGACTAACTGGTGGCAGGGTCTGTGAATGGAGGATGAGCTGCTGAGGAATTTCTCAAGCTAAAACTATACAAAGAAAGATTGGGTCTGTTCTTCCTTCTTTGTGGATCCTTGCTCTGCTGAGAACAGAAGAGGCACCTGGTCTGACTCCCTGCATTAATGAGCCTTGTTCCACTCAATCTGCACTGGAACTGTTGCAGCATCTCTTTTAGGCTGTTACTGTTGACCTTCTGGCTCTGGATGCTGAAGGGTTTCTTGGTAAGCCAAGATTTTCTTAAAGTTTCTGATTTCATCTTGCTTTGTGCAGGCCAGATGCTGGTGGTAGGTGTGTGGCGTGGTGGTCTGAGGGCAGGCTTTTCTTCCTGTGCTCTGTGGAAAGCTGTGCAAGTAGGAGTAACGTCACTGGGTGAGTGTGGCTGGAGAGCTGGGCACAGTGACACAGTAGTTCCCCAAACCAATAATAGTTAGGCAGCTGCTGCAAAGGTCTAACAAATCAGATGAGTCTTCTCGCCTTCCTTTCCCCCTCAGGCCTCTTTACAGTAGTTCACAATTCATCGTGAAGATTAGAGGCTTTCACCTCATGCCCCGTGAGGACATTGTTGCTGGGATGGATGGTACCCTGTGCGCTTCAGCATGTGGCTGCTTTACTGTACAAACGACCCTGAGAACAGAGAGGTATTTCAGAAAATGTAAAGTTTTCCCAGAGAAATGGAAACTAGCTAACAAGATGAAACATCTTTCCTACCAGCACAGGGAGCAAAACAGTAAAAAAGAAGGTTGGCAGGGAGAAACAGGAAAGAAACTAAAAAGCAATTAAAACACAGCCCCTTCCTAATGCTACCAACTACTGTAATATTTGTGTGACGCAGTTAATGGGGCTGAAGTCTGGGTCCTCACTATGCTGGGGGCAGGCAGAGGGTGATGAGGGCTGGCAGGGAAGGTACATGGCAGGCCCCAGCATCCCCCAAGAACAGCACTGCTGGTGACAGCTGTGCAACCATGAAAGCAGCTGGGAGCAGAAGTGCCCCTGACTTCTATTCCCCCCACCACTGTGTGGAATAATCCTGGTTGTGGGGCAAGCCTTGAATCAGAGGTGGCAGCTTGTATCCTGTTCCCAGTCCTTGCAGCATCACCCAAGTCCCAGTTCTTGACTTTCACCTCTCTTGGGTGCAAACATGGCAAGAGGAATCAAATTTACAGCCCACAGTCTTGCTGCCAAGGACCTTCCGCCTTGGGTTTTGTCCCTTCCAATTTGTTCTCCTTGCAGCCTTAGCCACTTGCTGCTGCCAGTAAAATGCATGCTGTCAGTGTCTGACTGTGCCAGACGCGGCATTTGATTTCCAAAATGATTTTAAAAGCTTAATTTGTTTTATTCTCCATTAAAGAAAACTTTCCTCTGTAAGGAAGACATAAATTAGGATTTGGGGATGAAGAGGTCATACACAGGAAGGCAGAAGCTCTGACTTTCCCAGTAACCTCAGACAGGAACTAGCTCTATCCTCTGCTGTTGTGCTGTTACAGGGCCCGTCTCACCCGGGTCACCTCTTGCCTAGACTTGTGTTCAGTATGTTTTCTCTTGAGCTAGCTTTCCTTGATCATGGGTATTCCCACCTCTGAGCTTTGGGTTTGGGATGAGCCTGGAGGACTCAGCTGCACTGCTTTAAGGAGAGCTTTCTTGCTGTGCTCAGCTCTCTGTGCCAGGTCCTTTGAGTGGGTTTACAGATGGGATGGACAGCGTTGCCTTTATCTGCCATCCAAAAAGCTTTCCTGGGCTATGAGATAGGCTCCAGAAGTCTAAATGTGCGAGTCACCCTGACAGAGCTGAAGAGCTAGTGCAGTGCGCTGGCTGGGAAATGTCGCATGAAGCTGGAGACACAAGCACTCGAGGAACATAAGGACAGATGCTTCCTGGACTTTTTTTCCCAAGCAGTTTGCAAGCATGTGACTGTTCCTCATC